>NW_026944055.1:0-295911 GCF_033296635.1 Dichotomopilus funicola
ATCTTATTATGCGGTCGGCTCCCGGACCGGTCGGGTGGGTGACCCCCTGACTTATCAGTTTCAAAGTGTACGCCGCCCAAAACTGGATACATCACTATGACATGGCCAATATGTCAGACAAGAACCAGCTCGCCCTCGGAAAAGTCTTCGAGGATGAATCCGCAATCAAGTTCTGGCTCACCTTTGTTGCGTACCTCGCTCTCCCCCCATCGCACCGACCTAAAAATATAATAGAGGAGGAACCCTTCCAAGTTTCCAGTTCAGAGTGGCGAGACTTTCTGGAGATCAGGGACCTGGATGATCTGAGGACCCTCTTTTTACTCGCCCGTCGTCCATAGCCTCTAACTGTTGCTGGAAGGCTGCTTCTTGACGCAGCCGAAACCTCCCGACAAGAAATTCTTGGAGCGATGTCCACGGAAACATTGCCTGACGGCTCCGTTCTCAGGTCTTTGGCCGCCAGCCAGGGTGCCTTTCACGCCGAAATGAGGGAAAAGTTCGGCCTAGTAGAAGGAGAAGAATTCTTTATGATTCGTCTACCGGCCCTGGTTTTGGGCAACCCCACGGAGCGTGACAAGTTCGCTGCGGAACTCTCATCACCATCATCAGCCGTTTGGGAATTCTATCGCCAGTTCGCCGACGTCATGAGCGTTGCCCTCGAGTATGACGACAAAGCCATCATTGACAAGGCGTTAGAGCTTAGTGGCTGGGATGCCATAAGCGGCGGGGACGAGACCTTAACCACCGTGGGCCTCCACAGCTGGTCCACGCTGCATGCTGCAGCGGAACACGGTAGTCTGGAGGTTATCGAAAAAATCCTTGAGTCCATACACGAAGACGAGATCAGTAATCTTGCTCTGAGCCCTCGAAGCCCCGTGTTCATCGCTGCCTCGCACGGGTTCCACCTAGTCGTTAAGCAGCTCTTATCCGTTGGCATTCCTGTGGACGGCGTCGATGAATATTCTGGCAGGACCGCACTACATATTGCCAGTTCGCTTGGATGCCAGAGGACAGTGGATATACTATTGCGAGAAGGGGCAGACGTCACTTCCGTTCACAAATATGGCGACTTCCCGCTGCATCTTGCCATACGACATGGACACACCCACATTGCCGAACAACTCTTGGGCAGGTTCCCGGCTGTGCCGCAACGAACTCCATCTTTGAGTCATGAGGGCTCTGTTGCAAGTCCGGCGGATGATGATGATGTTGACAATTTTGACACCATTTACAACATGGACAGCATGGACAACATGAGCATGGACGACAACATGGGCATGGGTGACGACAAGATACCCAACATGGACATAGTGTACCAAGTGGTCCATAATTACGGTAACACAAAGGGCGTGTCAATCCTAATGGAGGCCGCTACCGGCAATCTGCCTGAACTCTGCTCCATGGCGCTTAGTCGGGGCGTGTACCCCAATTTCACCGACGCCAACGGCAGGATCGCCCTTCATCGTGCTGCCAAGGTCGGATCCGTTGCCATGGTCAAAGACCTGTTGTCAAAGAACTCCATAAGAAGTCCGGGGACACGGATTGACAAGTGTATCCCCATCCACTACGCGTGTTATCGCGGGTTTACAGAGGTGGTGGGCCTGCTCGCCGGCGTTTCGGATCTCTCTGCAAAGGACATAAGGGGCCACACGCCACTCGCTGCGGCTGCTGCCGCGGGCCATTTGGACGTCGTGCGACTGCTGTATGGACACTACAACGACGATTTTGACACGGTTCGAGCACTGATTGCTGCGGCTAAGCAAGGCCAGCTCCATGTCATGGAGTACCTGCTCGATTCTGGTTGTCCGGTAGACGGAGCAGGCAAGGACGGATCTCGCGGACTTCCCGGAAACCGCCTCATTCCCCTTCTCAACCTAGACCCGAGCAAGAACTCGCGGGCGATGCAGCTCCTGCTTGCGCGAGGTGCTGACCCGGATCTGGTAGAAGAAACGTGTAAGACGGCACTTCGCACGGCAGCGTCGACTGGAGCCTACGAGGCCGTCAAATTACTCCTCGATCGTGGAGCGAAGCCTGATGTCGAAACGTGCGAAACGCCTCTCTGTGAAGCCATCGACCTGGGTCGCCCGAATATCGTGCGTCTTCTATTACGTCGGAACGCCAGGATGAGACGCCCGATTTGGCGTGATCCATATCGGACCTTGCTCGACTTTGCCATGGGCGAGTCGACTCGTGATGTAGTCGCCGTCCTCCTCGACTTCTATGCAAAGGGCAAGCATGAAGACAGATTAACTCCTAGTAAGGCCTTGAAGGACGCCATGAAAATATCTCGCATGGACTTCGTCGAGCTCATCTTCAACCACTGGCTTTTCGTACCAGAGGCGACAACGGAAGCTTCCAAGGCCGAGGCCATTCAAGCATTGGTTACGTATGAAAACGTGGGACCCCTGCGGCTTCTTGTTCAACATCCAGCCATGAAGAAGGCCATCAACACAGATGCCTTGGGCGAGTCCAAACTCGGTACTCCGCTGCACGCAGCCATGCTTGCGGGCCAACAGCATGCCGTAGATATCCTCATGGAAGCCGGCGCAGACCCAAACATTGTATGCGGCAAATTCGGTACCATTTTGTGCGCGGCATGCGCGTCGGGGAGCACTGATATGATGAAGAAAGCTCTTGAACTTGCGTCACCCGAAAGTTTCGAAACCGCAGAGGAAAATGCCACACCATTCTAATGGGTCATGCGTGGATGTTTCAAAAGTTTGGCCTCCGAGGCAATCATTACCTCTTTGAAACTTTTATAGGCGGGCCGAACGCGGGCGATAGACAGGTCAGTGATGTACAGCTGTCCCTCATCCCTGCATGATGCCATGGACTCCAGAATACCTCTGGAAGCCATCGACTGGCTGCTTGAGAGGTCGCCTGACCGAGTATTGACCAGGATCCACTTTACCAGCTACACTGGTCGGGTACCCCTTAGCACCGCTGTCCTTCGATCAAGAGACTGGGAGTTCATTGAAGCAATCCAGGAAAGAACCAGGCAGGAGATGATGGGGCGGTCCGAGCCCCCCACCAGCACCTGGCCACGCGGGATCTTCACTTTACCGGACGTACAGGGCCTCAACCTGCTACACTACGCAGTATTATTGCACTCCACGGCCACATGTGTTCGCCTCCTGGATCGCCTCAGGGAGGCAGAAGTTCGGATGGACATCTCTGCATTGGGCCTGCCGTGGTAAAAACGACGGAATTGTTCAGCTGCTGGTGGATAGCGGCGCCAAGACGACGGCGAGGTCTCATAATCGATGGACGCCCCGCCATGTTGTGTTACTCTGCGGGCGTGAGCTCTAGAGTTGCTTCTCCCAGTTTCCTGATACTGGCGATGATGATCGCGTTCTTCCGGGAAAAACAACTTTTCGAGATCACACATTTTGCGAGTCGTGTTTGATGGTACGTTTCATTCATGCCAAAGTTCCTTCCCATCCTTTGCTCTAGTTAGTCGAGTGCATAGAGCAAAAATGACTAACAAAAGCATCCAGCACCTCGATTGGAAGTACTACCATTGCCAAAGCGGCCCCATCGATTTCGATCTCTGTTTCAAGTGCTATCAACATGAGCACGACATTTACTTCAGCAACTACGAGTACGAGGAGCGTCAAGCTCGTGACTTTCGGGTTTATTAAGGTCCTCGCTTGGGGGGCGATGGATCAAGGGTAACAAGGGGAACCCTGAGCAGAGGACAAGTCGAAGGCTTAGATGTGACCAACGATGCCGCTCAGGGGCAGGGCTGGTCAGCTTTATGCACGGGTGACAGCCTCTGAGGCTGAGCCCAAATGCTGCATTATCTCTGATTAGTGTTTGATGGACAGCCATCAAATAAGTCTCCCTGACGTCCCAAATCACCCTTGCCGCCCGATACATGGCGCCCCATAATGTGATTTTCTCTGATGAGAAGAAAACCACTTTAATCCCTTTACACAGTACTGCGTCGGCACCCAGGCGTCGGCAGTCAAGGCATTTTCGTGATATCAAGCGGGCACTGCAGATATTCCATTGATAGTACTTCGGCAAATTATTTTTCCGCTCCGTCTTGCTAGTTTAGCTCAGGGGTTAATTATGGCAAGCTCGCAGCGCTACCCCTGTTTGTGACCTTCCTAATTTGAGAGTTCCGAACGCTTTAACTTCCTGTCAGGCTCCGCTGCTATCCCAGTCCGGTGAACGCTTCTCGAGGAAAGCCGAAACGCCCTCCCTCTTATGAGCTGTCCCGAAGGCGGAGTAGTAAAGACTCCGCTCAAACTCGTCATCCCGGCCCAACTTGTCGCCTGAGAATGGAGCCGGGTGGTGAGTATTTGATCTGAACGCTCTCGTGAAATAGCTGACTTACTGCGACATACAGCCTCCTTGGCGAGTTGCACGGCGGAAGAGCTGAGACTGGCCAGCTGTTGGGCGGCCTTGATGGCCCTGTCGAGCACCGACCCAGGGGGGGAGAGTTCGGTGACCAAACCGTTGCTCAGCGCTTCCTGTCCGGTTATCGTTGCTCCGAAAAGTATCATTTTCATCGCCTATTGGGACGAGTCAGTGGACGATTGAGATGGAAACCCCGGTAGTATTTCTTGCTTCCTGTTTCCTCTGACTTACCTGATACTTGCCCACAGCATTCGTCAGTCTTTGGGTGCCTCCAGCTCCCGGGATAAGTCCAATCCTCACTTCCGGTAGGCCAAACTTGGTAATCTCGGACGCGAATATTAGGTCACACTGAGTTTTAGTGACCGTTAGAATCGAGGTTCACCATTGCCGCAATCGCAAGCGTTCTATTAGCGCGCTAGGTGCTTCTCACCATAAGCGCGACTTCGAATCCCCCGCCAAGCTGCACATCAATGCTACCGAGTCAGCCAAGAACGCGTGCCTCGCTTGCTCGAGTGGCCTGTTTCGCCTTACCGCCATCCCCTCAACGGCTGCGATGACCGGCTTCCGGACGGCCGCCATTCCGTTGCAGAGATCTTCCAGATACCTGCATCCTCTTGCACTTTCGAAGTCGAGGCGTGAAATCTCGTTGATATCGGCACCGGCTGGAACGTGCGTGGGCACACCGAGCCCATCATTGTCAACTACCTGCACCTTGGCGAGCTTGGCTAGGTAGGTAGGCGGATCACGCCGGGGCGTCCCCAACCTTGAACCTACCAGAAAAGAAGTGTGGCCCGCCAGTCAGAATGACGGCTTTAATGGCGTGATCTGCCGACACTGTGGCCAGTTCGCTGAGAAACTCATCGATGAGGGACTGAGAAAGCGCGTTACGCTTCTCAGGTCGGTTGAAGGCAAGGACGGCGACCCCGGGATGGGGTGTGCTTCGCTGCACAAGGGTCGACCTAGGGGGCTGCTCTGACATTGTCGTACTCTGGTCGTAGCGAGCAAGGTGGCTTTTTTCCCGCGCCGTGGTCGAGCTGGCGCTTCGCTCCTCGTGTTTGGCGCATGGATTTCTGCGAGAACTGGGTCGGGGACGGACGGAGGGGGAGCAGGAGATGCGTAAGGGATTATAAATCTTTGAAAACAAGGACGGATAGGGCTCCTTCACTTCAGGGGTCAGCAATGTGCGGAATGTTCCATCAATGGCGTGCCATTCTATTCTCCGACGCAACATCGATGAACCGTGCACCAGTCGCCAAGAACAGGACCTTAGGATTGCTGGGCGGTTGATCTGGTTTCGATGTAACGGTAGCTGCAAGCACTCGCCCCGATCTCTGCTAATCACTCGATTAGGTCCAACGGCCGAAAGCGGAAACGACTTCGCTTGCCATAGCTCCCTACCACTTGTATCTTCCTCTAGGCCCAAGAGACAGCTGGATTGGGGCCAAGTCGGGCGACTGTGATGTCAAGAGACCCGGATTCCTCCGTTGAAACAAGCGACCCGTCGGTCCGACTGGACCGACTCGGAGTGTTGACTGCTTTCGGGTCGACGGAGGCAGGTTGCCTTTTGGCCGCTTGGAGCCCCATCTCGCTACGTGCACTACGTTGTCCTCGTCCATACAGACAGATAGATTTCCAAGTACACTAGCCGCCGTTTGTGGAAGGATCGCATTCATGATGCAGCTGTTCCGCGGAGGTCGCCAGAGCTGGACCGGCCGACCGAGTCCTGGACAGGTCCTTCTTTCTTTTCCCGTCGCTGTCATGTTCTTCGGTCGAAAAGGTCAAAAACGCCGCATCTTATGTATTTGGGGAGCAGTTCGCGTTACTAGCGGTAGCGATCATTACTAGTAATAAACCAGAACTCAAGACATCCTAGGACTTTGCATGTGCAAGGTTACATATACGTGGCACTACAGGCCCTTTTGTATACAAGGCTGCGTATCCTAATGGGCGAAATGTATGAACTGCTGACAGTAATGTGGGCTGTGAGCCCTGCACCGGCCTTGTGAGCGGGGACTTAGTTCAGGTATGGATTTAATATCATACGCCCACCTTCTCCATTCCAGTCCCACTCCGATGTGGAAACACGTCGCATGCATCTGCATGGAGCATGTGGAGGAGATCGCCGGTGGAAACCCCCTTTTTAATCCACCTTCTGCCGTGTCCAGATCTGTAGCGCTATAGCTTGTGGGGGCTAAACTATTTGCAGCCCCATCCTGTCGATTTGAAGTTGGCCAGAAACAGATATGCTAAACAAGGAGGAGGCTAACCTGAGATAATTCCAAACCACTGCGGTTTTGATCTGCTACGTAGCCGTAACCGAGGGTGTCACTAGAATCCGTGCGTGTTACATGTACCGAAAAGTTGGCTTTGAGAGATGCTCCCCCTCGTAGTAGTACCAACCATTTCCGTCGTTTCCCCGATGCACACTGGGCAGCGCTGTCTGGGCGGCGGCCGGGCCGGCGCCTAGAGAGGCCGCTGGGGCTACCGGCTTCTCCTTTGGGGATTCGGGGGGGAGGACATGATCAAAGAGATTGAACGTGTCTCTTATTGGACGACGGCGGCAAAGCTGGCCTATATATTTGATTTCTCCTCCCGTCCGACAAGTAAGCACAACATCGATCAGCCCTAGCCAGAGGCTTATTTCCAAGTATTTGGAATATTCTGCCTTGAAACCGGCCTATTCGTTGACAGAGCGTTTCATCGTGGCTGTAACCTCATACACTATACTCAATATTAAGCTGTTCGCTGCAACCCCTTATTTGTCATTCAAACCAGAGGTACCTCCGGGTATGCACCCAGCCGTCCACAGCATGAGCCCGCCGCACATCCACCACCCATTCGCCTCGGCGGAGACCAGAGCCAATGAAGCCAATGAACTATCTGGGCCGGACGGCCCGTTGTGCTTCAGCTTCGGGACGAGACTCGCCGCGCCATTCGGAACGGTGACAGAAGCCTTCTACCACCACGCAAGAAAGCACCCGGAGGCTATCGCCGCGAAGGATCTCTCCGCAGGGTCCGCAGGATCTGCGAGGGAGATCGACTACGCATCGCTCGCCCGCAGGAGCCGCCGCTTGGCCGCCCAGCTGCAAGAACTGGGGGTCCAACCGGGCGACCGCATCCCGCTAGTCGTCAAGCGGAGCATCGAGATGCTGGTCGGGCTTATGGCCATCCTTTCCTGTGGCGCCCAGTACGTGCCCCTCGATGCGGGGGTTGTGCCGGACTCGGCTCTCCGCTTTGTGCTGCAGCAGAGTCAGCGGACCCAAGGCCGGGGCCGGGGGCCGGTTGCGCTTTGTCTCACCTCGACTCAATACCGGCTTCTCAAGGTCAGCGAGGACTGCAAGACGGTTGTCATTCCTGCCCTGGACGACAGGGATACAGATGGTGAAGTGCTTGAGAAGGACGATGCCGACTTTCAAGACATGGCGACCCCTGACGGGGGTTGCTATGTTATCTACACGTCCGGTTCGTTTCCACTCAATGACCCCAATCACCTCCCAAGACGGTTAAACTACTACTAGGTAGGTGGTCTAATTGGACACTTAGGTACTACCGGAACTCCAAAAGGTGTCGACGTCATTCACCGGAATGTGACCAACATCGTCTGCCTTGCTCCTGGGCAGCTGGGCATCAAGCCTAAAATGCGCGTCGGACAGGTTTTGAACATTGGCTTCGACATGGGTTAGTACCTACCACCTTACTTGTCCACCAGCGGGCCACCACCACACGGGCAGCTAGCTAATGTCGTGGTAATTAGCGGCGTGGGAAATGCTGGGTGCCCTTTGCAATGGCGGCACGTTGGTCATAAGGGGCTCTGACTGGCTCACAACACTCCGTGAAGTATGTGTTACTGAAGCAGAAGCATTTGCTGTCGCGAGAACCGAACTTGCTAACGATGCCCTGTAGATCGATGTGTTGATCTGCACGCCGAGCATTCTATCACAATACAACCCAGTGTCCCTTCCAAACCTCAAAGTCGTGGCAACGGCTGGAGAACCAAGCAGCCAAAGGTCAGCAGAGCCCCCCGCCACAATATGGGTTGGACTAACTTGATTATCCTAGGCTGGCGGATCTTTGGGCGGCCCATGGTATTTACTACAACTGTTGTGGCCCGACCGAAACGACGATTGTGAACACTATGCATGAGCATATCCAGGGGGTTCCTCTGTCGGTCGGCGCCCCGACTCCGAACAACTCTGTTTATATTCTCGATGAGAATCTTGAGCCCGTTGCGCTTGGCGAAGTCGGCGTCATGTGGGCAGGTGGTTTGGGCGTGTCCAAGGGCTATGTCGGGATGCCGGAGAAGACAAGCGAGAGGTACCTGCCGGACAAGTTTACCAACGACGGGTGAGTAATTAATTATGGATGTGCTGCTGGATTTAACTTGGACGATAATGGGGAGTACTGATTACTGATAATACCTCAAGGAGCATGATGTACAATACCGGCGACCTGGGCCGATGGAATCCTAACGGAGCTATTGACATCCTCGGAAGAGCGGATGATCAGATCAAGATCAAGGTATGGATTCATATGCTGGTTTAGCACAGTTGTAGTAGATGTACCCAAGATTCGCTTTCGCTAACTTCACAAAGGGCTTCCGAGTTGAACTGGATGGTGTATCTGCCTCGCTTGGATCTGCCCCCGGAGTAAAACGCGCGGTTGCCCTACTAATAGGGCGAGAAATCCATGGCTTCGTTACCCCGAGGACCTGCGACCTTGACGCGTTGGTACAGCATATGGCCCAACAACAGCCGTACTACGCAGCGCCCACTCAGTTCCACCTCTTGGATGAACTCCCTCACACGGCGAACGGAAAGGTGGACAGGAAAGCCCTCCGAGAGCATGCGGCCGCCAAACAGCCCAGCCCATCCTCCTCAAATAACAACCTCGCCGAAACGAGGTCCGCGACGGGGCCAGAGTCGTCGTCTGGGTCTACCCACTCAAGCGAGAAGCACTCAAACGAAAAGCCCGACTTGTCTCGGCCTCTGCCGGACAAGACGTGGCCAAAGCCCATCCGCAACCTGGTGTACCGCGTGTTCATCGTTTACCGGTTCCTTTTCTCAGTAGTAGGCATCGCCAACGCGGCCGCGCTAATCACCGTGCTCGTCACCGACGCCCCCAAAGAGTGGCTCGCAACCATCACAGCCATCAACCTCGCCGTTGCCGTGCTCATCCGCCAGGACTTAGTCATCAACGCCCTGTACACCATCTGCTGCTCCGTGCCCAAGTCCTGGCCCCTACTCATCCGAGCTAGCTGCGCCAAGATCTACCACCTCGGCGGCGTGCACTCGGGCGCTGCCTTCTGCGCCGGCGCCTGGCTGCTCGCATCCAACCTAACCAACGCGGCTTGCTCGGTAATGATCTCTTGCTCCCCGGGCTCCCCCGGGGCACCGAAACAGCAGTCCACCGCCTCGACGGTCCTCTCCTGGATCCTCACGGCACTCTTCTGCGTCATGTTCACACTCGCATGGCCCCCCCTCCGCAAGCGCCGCCACAACCTCTTCGAGCGCACCCACCGCTTCGTCGGCTGGACCATGCTGGGTCTATTCTGGGCGCAGACGGTCGTGTTGGCCAACGACACCAAACCCGCGGGCACCACCCTCGGCGATGCCTGCCTGCGCTCGGCACCGCTGTGGTTACTGACCGCCGCGACATGCAGCATCGCCCTGCCCTGGCTGTTCCTCCGCAAGGTCCCCGTCGACGCCGAGGTGCTCTCGGACCACGCCGTGCGCCTGCACTTTGACTATACTGTCCCCGTCAACGGCTCCTTCACCCGCATCTCCACGCGGCCGCTTCTCGAGTGGCACTCGTTCGCGACAGTCCCAGCCCCCGAGGCCGTCGCCGGCCGGCCCGCGGGTTACTCGCTGGTGGTGTCTAACGGGGGCGACTGGACGGGGGCGTTGATCCGCAGTCCGCCAACGGCGTTGTGGGTGCGCGGCCTACCGGCATGCGGCGTGATGCGCATCGCGACGCTGTTCCGCCGGGTCGTCGTCGTGGCCACGGGATCGGGCATAGGCCCCTGCCTCGGCCACCTGCAGGCGCCGAGCTGCCCAACCCAGCTGATCTGGTCCACACCCAATCCGGAGAAGACGTTTGGCCAGGGTATGATTGATGCGATTAGGGCCAAGATCCCTGATGCTGTTATTCATGATACCCGCCGTCTGGGCAGGCCAGACCTGGTTGCGATGGCTTATAATTTGGCCACTTCGTTTGGTGCCGAGGCGGTTATTATTATTGCGAATGAGAAGATTACTAAGAAGGTGGTGTATGGTCTTGAGACGAGAGGAATGTATGCGTATGGCGCCATTTGGGACAGCTGAGCAGCCTGAGCTTGCTTTTACGCTCGGTACTGGGTGGAAACTTTTGCCCAAGGTATAAAGGGTTCCCTGTCAGCTCAATAGGGCCCGAAACTGGTGGCTATGAGAACGAGAACCGCGCCTCTTGAACAACAACCAAGGCTAGACGCTGTCGTAAAAATGTGAAACTGGGCATACCTTAGCAATCAACTTTCTTTTCCTGGTTCCAAAGGTGCTGAGAGCAATCACCACACTCCTGCCGCCAAGAACCCCGCGGAGTTGCCCAGGGACGCTGGCTCCTGGCTCAAAGACTTGCTTCTTCGCGGCTGAATGTCGCCGTAGTTGGACGCTCTTTGGCTCCCGCTTCAGCTGAAAAGTGTCCCCCAGATATCTCCCCAATACATGGGCCGGATAGGCGATAAGCTCCTTGTAGATCCCCTCGGTGGCGGTCGTACAGATATGTAATGTCACTTTGACAGTCGTGATGGTTGGTCGGTTCAGGTACCAACCCCTCTTTGACTTGATGCAGCTAGGCGGTGACAGCTCTCGTCCATTGGAGGGGGTTGCTCTCCGGGCTCGCAAATCTTGCACAATGAACTCCTCCCTACAGCATTCAGAGCCTTGTGGTCAAGTTTTTAGGGGTCTCCAGCCCGCCCACTTCAACGGCAAGGCTCTTCGTTCCAAGCAACTCCCTCATCCTCCATCAACAACACGGACAGCTTCATTCCATCTCTACAGCCGCTACTTGATAGCGAAGAACTCTTTGGCAGTTGACATTAGTGACTCAACCACAACACAAACCCCCTTCACTCCCAACCTTGAACAATCCTTGGCTAGGGTAATTAGGTGTGCATCATGACGCAGCCCTCCAACAGTACCCTCCCAACCACGGAAGATACCATGGACCCAACAACCGACTTTTTCGCCGAATACAATCTCGGCCAAGCTCTCGTGCCCGCGGACGATGGCATGTTCCAGACCGTGTGCAACAACCTCCGCGACCCCTTCACCAACCTTCCCGAGGCCCATCGCATCTACCTCACCGGCTACGACCGCGCCACCGACATCACCGCCGTCCGTGGCCGCCTCGTCCACGTGACCCACGGCACCCTCGTGCCCACCTCCAACTCCCCCACCAACCCCAGCCGCCCGGCCACCCTCATCGTTTTCGAGTGGCTGCTCATCCCCGGCCGTCTCGGCCGCCGGTTTAAGGAAGTCAACATCGACGTGACCTTCTCCGCTGAGGGCAAGCGGCAGGGGGCGTATACACTCCGGGATATTGAACGGTTCACCCCGTCTGTGGAGAAGGTGGCGCCGAGCGTGCCGTTGAAGACGAGGGTGAGGGCGCGGGGCGTGACAGAGGAGGTTTCTATTAAGGGAAAGTTGATGGTGGGATATCCGCCGATTGTGCAAGCGGGGCCGGAGGTGTCGAAGAGGACGAGGGTGGATATGACGAAGCTGGATTTCACGTTTGCGGCCGGGTATCCGACTTTTGTGAAGAAGAGCGGGGGCGAGCCGAATTCTGTGCATTGGTGAGTGGTTCTTTTTTTCTTTTTGGCTTACATTGTATTCATTAGTGTTTTTTCTTCTGCTGACGGTGTTGACAGGACCCTGCGGGAGAATGCCTCGGAGGAGAGCGGACTACCGAGCCTTGTACGCACTGCTGTATTGGTGAAAAGGAGAGAGCGCGACAACCTGGGCCAGTTCAAGGCAGATATCACTGCCAATATCAAGGCTTCGCGAGTAGGTGATCGAGTTAAGTCCTTCCGGAAACTGGTAGGTTTGGCCCCCAAGGACGACCCGCTGTTTTTCGATCCGAGGGTCTCTGCAAAGTCGGAAAACGGCGCGGCTGTGTTGGATGGGAGCCAGGATGTGACAGGCAAGACAAGTCCAGTGAAGGACAAGCGCCATCTGGCCGCCAAGAACCTTGACGACTTCCTTGTGTTTCACGAAGACCTCCAGGAACAACCCGCCGGAGATCAAAGTGTGGCTCAGGCTGGGATTGAAGCTGCTGATTCATGGGGTCAAGCCACGGGTCTTTCTGACAGTGGGGTGCAGATTAGCATTTAAGGTCTAGTGGTGGAAAAGAGGAAGCCATCCATGAAAATCCACATGAACAGAGTCATTATAAAGGAAGGATAACGGTGAGCCAAGTCTGATTTATCGTTTCGTGGCTGTCGAAATGGGCGAAGAAGCTGGCTAGCCTTGTAATTATATTTAGAGGAAAACATCAGGTGAGAAAAGGTACGATGCGTTGCAACAAAACTTCATCGCCACTACTAAGTCCCGGAACCAAAATGTCCCTCTGGCGTTGTGCAGTCTCAACTGTTGGGATGTCCATTCCTTAAGTATTACCCGAACGGGCAGCGCTGCCGACAACGCAGGTTTTCTATTGGACCAACGGGGCAGACCCCAACTTGCCAACCCCCACTTCCCATGTTCGCTCCCCATCGTGCCCATGTAAAGCTTGCCCCGGGAATACGAAAATGTTCCATTTGAAGGTGACCCCCCCTTTTGTTCTCGTTTCTTATTCTTGCTCCCCACACTGTGTAGGTTTTCCTCTTTGTATGTTGCAGAAAAGGGGATGGCCAAGAGGGAAAGCGGGTAAGGTTGTATGTAGTGTGGGTGGGGTTGTGCTGTACTTGTCACGCTTGTAACAGTGTGGTTCATATACGCAACTCCTGGTTCGACTGGACAGTTCGAACCACCCTCCTGTTTTGGGGTGCTACGTAGTGGTCAGTTGCGCCCACTCCCGTGACAGTCCTCTCGTGTCTGTCCAGGTTAACAGACATGTTTTCTGAGGGTTAGGGTTGTTGCACCACAAGTACTTGCTGTTTTTTAATGAACATCGATAAGATAATATTATCGAGATTATTTCATTGATTCGGACCTTGATTGCACTTGGTGGTATGGGAACGGTGGGTACAGCTGCGTAATTGTTTAATTGAAGGAAAATCGAAAAAAACAAAACCCACAAAAAAGCTCACCGTCCTGACCTCTCCCCACCCGTCGATGGAGGACATAGTAGCCGGCTACGAAAAACCCCCGTCGAAGTTTTTACAGTGGGAATCAAACCTAAGCCTCGTCAGACGTAAGGAGTGGTTGTCAGCACCTCGCCAAATACACCATCCAGCGTCCTGGAAGTGGTGATTCGTTGTGGTATGACGGAAGGCACTTGCGCGAGGGGGGGTTATAAAGGGCCGGCGACTGGGAGGGCAGGTAGGCGGGCAGGAATTAATTAGTGGGGCAGGGAATAATGAGACAGGATAGATGTCGTCGAGGGCTTGAGGCATGCTGTTTGGGGGCACCGGATCAATGAAGAAGAATCTCACTAACTACTGTTGATCTATCCTCTTAATTATCGGTTGTGTTCAGTTTGATGTCGCAAGATGCGATCCTCGTCCCGCTCAACACGGCCCAACAGGGACACCAGTTCCTCGGTGCGACACTTCATCTCGTTGGAGTCGTCGTCCTTGGTGGCGCGGCTGATTACCTACTTTTGTTTCTCCTCATTCAGCTTGGCAGGTACATTGGAGCGATGCTACCCAGATAGGTGAGCTGTACTAAATATATATTTTACGTTTCGTGTCAGTGAGGTTAAATATGGACAAACTGGCTGACAGGAGAATGGATGTCTTTGTCTTTAGGGAATCGCTTAGCGCTTTCTGCTTAGCAACCTTAAGACAACTGTCCGCCGCTACAGCGCAAGAAGACTTTTCTATACCATGATAGCTTTTCTTCAGACCGACCAAACAGTTCGACAGGGCGACGTCCCAGCCTTTTCATTTGGGGCTTCCCCGACATGATGCATTTTCAAGATGGTTGTCATCCGACGGTGGCACAACATGAGTCTCAAATACCTACCTACCCTGCCAAGTCTGCCCACACTTGCATCTCCTCAAACACTGGGCCCGTTGCGGCCCGAAACGGCCTGAACGATGTGCATCAGACCAATCGGCTGAGGGTACCCAAGACATGATCCGTCCAATTGCCCTGCAGATATGCAGCTAGGAGCGTCGGGCACCTACTGTCAGCCGCGGGATAATGCTCAGGTGCGGCCGGTCTCAAGCAGCCCGTCATGTGTGACTATCCCTGGGCGGGAAAGGGCTGGACGCTGGATGAGATACCTGCCCCAGACTCTTTGCTTCTCGACTCTTTAAGGACTGAAGATTCACAAAGAACACCACGTTTTCGAGAGATCGTGTACCAGTAGTTACCGGCTAGCTCACTGTCTTGGACTCCTAAGCCACAATGTTGGACGCCGAAACAGAGCCTGGTCTCTGGCCCATGGCGTTGCTACCACGAACAAACTCTTTCGACTTCGAAACTGAGCCTCTAACCTCACCCACAAGAGCGTATAATTACGGGGATGATGCCGATGTCCATTATGATACAATCTCCGACACGCCGGCTTACACTTACGCCACTGTGGCCGAGGACGAGGATGGGCCGGAACACGTCGAATATCGCGAGCCTGTAATGATCAGTCCCCCACCAGATCAGAAAGCGGAGATCGATAGACTGCGGGCGGATTTGATCGACAGAGTCTCTGATAATGAGGAGCAGCTTCCCTGGAAAGGCCCCGAATGGCAAGAGGAACATTGCAAACGAGGAAGCAGGGCCTTTGCCGCCTACCAACAAGCGATGGCTAATCTTCTCGAGATCGAGAGGAATTTCTTCTTGGGGTCAACAACCCATGAGCCAGATAAATCGGCTCGGAGCATGAACTTCTTTCAGCACGTTCTGCATCGCTTGAGCCATTTCTGCCCTCTTAACGCACGGCTTCAAAAAGCCAAGTTTGTCCTTTGGCTCATTGCGGAGCTCGACGAGTCCTAGCTGGAGCCCCAATACGGCCCGAAGCAGCTCCTCCACGCCGCAGTCGATGGCGATTTGGAGATGAGAAAAACAGGGGTAACAGATGATGGGACCTCCTCTCTCACGGCCTACGTATGCAGCCTGATGTCGGAGCAGCTCGCAGCTAGAAAGATCGCAGAATGCAATGATGACAACGAGAACATCTTGCACCTGGCCATCCGACATGACCTAGCGGGTGTCGAAGATCTCATCCGACGAGCTGACAAACGTGCCCTCGGCCAGCAACGCAAATTAAGGACGCACGCAGGAGGAGGCGATCCGAGTATAGGTGATGGTAACATGCCTCTCCACGATGCCCTCAACTTCCAGAAACTGTTCCTCCTTCCAGGGCCGGTTTGTAAAGGGACCTTGACCGTACCTTCTCTCTCCACGAGCAGGAGTGATGGTCCGCTGGCCAACAACGTGAAAGGGCCAAATTCGACTCATGCAAGACAACCCGGGGTCATGCTCGCCTCATCAGGTTCCACCTCTACGTCCCATGTCATGAATCAAAGAAAAGCACGCGAGCACCCAGTCCCCTACACAAGTCTTGGACCCCGCAGCATGTTGTCAGGGCCGGCTACGGTGCAGCGGGGCAGGGTTTTGGCATTCACGGGCTGCCGAACCTGCCTCTCCGCGGCGCAGAAGCGCGATGCCACACTGGAAAAACGACAAATTGTCATCAAGTTTCTCCTTGACGGTGACAAAGACGTCTTATCCAAACACAATACATCTGGCCTCTCGCCCTACCTGAGCTTCTTTGCGGAGTGGAAACGGTTCAACGATGCCAATCTATTAAAGGAAGAAGAGAAGAAGGAGAGGCAGGAACCCGCATTAGAGCGTGCAGAACCTGGTCCGGAAACCCACAGAGATGACATCCCCGAGCCCACTGACTCCGGAGGTCGCCAAGTGAAGATTTCTAAAAACAGAGCCCATTTGGAAAATGAACTTGAGCCTTCAGATATCGGGGCGCACAAAGTTCTCTCGTATCTCAAGGAGCTGTCCTTCACCCTTGGTGACCAACAGCGAGCACTGGCTTGTCTTTTTCGTGACCAAAACGCCAAGGGTTCTTCTCCAATCCCTGGTATGTCAGCCTTTTTTAAGGGGTGAATCATCATACAAAGTGACGGACTTGAGACAGTTGTTTTCGCTCAGTATCAACCTGACTCGGCATATATCAAGGGGAACAGGGCCGTCGGCGAACCCTCACTCTCGACGGGGCACAACGCGTGACATGCACTACTTCCGAAGATTTCGATTTCCTTCTATTTGAGCCACTGATGGCATCTGTCGTACTAAGCCTTGACTATACTGCCGATCAGCTCGAAGCTCTTCCCACCGACGAAGAAGAAAGACGTGAGATCTGGGGAGGTAACGAAGAAGGACTCAAGATGGTGTTTTCGTGGCTCAAGCGCAAAGCAGTGAAGAGCATCGTTAGCCTCACTGTCAAGGAAAATCCACGCCACTATTGCTCTGACCATACCGTCAAGGAATGCCTTGAGGGCCTTGAGGTGAGGTATCTGGACTGGAATCGTCCCAATCTCTGTGCCAACTCAGACTACCTCCCACATGACCTCGTTGAAGTCTCTCTCCGCTGGACCGGACTAGACTCGGTTCTGTGGAGCTGGTCCGACACCCAAGGACTTCTTACGTTGAGAAAGTTACAGCCCCTTTCCTCACTCAACCCGCAGCTCACATGCTCTAACGAAGCCCCCGTGTTTTTCAGCTCCAAAAGCTCCAATTGTGCGTTGAAGTTGTAACTACGTAGGACAACCCCTGCTTTTCGTGATGCCGTGTCTGATCTGACCACAGATCAACTATAGAGCAGCGAGCCCGTGGATCAGCTGAAGGCGAAGGTTCAGGCCTTCAAAGAGAGACTAAAGACACGTAGCGAATCCCTCAAACGACAAATCGAGGTGGTTGAAAAACTCGACGATCGACGGACGAAGGGCCGCCAAGACGAGGGTGACGTAGCCTCCCAGGAGAGCCAGTAAGTTGCAACCAAATCAGTCTCGATGTTCTCCGTGATGGAGCGTGTCCAGTATTCCGTGTAGCTGACGTACAATTTGTTCTTTTAGATTGAACCCTTGGCTCCAAATTACGGAGAGGTTCTCAACCAGATTTTACACCAAGTTTAGGAACGTTCTCCCTCGCGGGATCGCAAGGGTCGCCCTTTTGGACGATGGTGTTGACCCGGCATACGACAGAAACAGAAGCCTCGGCCTAAACCTCCATCACACAGGTTGGCCAACAGAGGATCAGAGCGCTGAGAATTTTTACTCTTCGACCAACCAACATGGCAGCAAAATGGCGCTGCTCATCCGCAAGGTTTGCCCGTTCGTCACGATACACATTGCCAAGCCGGACGCCCAACTACCGGGAAGCAAGGTCCGGCACCGCACGTTCAGCCTCGAGCATGCCATCAAGGCTATCCACTGGGCTAGATCACAAAAGGTGGATATCATCTGCATGAGCTGGAACCTCCGCGAAGTTAGTGGCAAGTACGGCAACCTCCCGGGCATCCGAAATTTGGAGGCCGCCCTCACCGCAGCAGCCAACGACAACATCGTGATGTTTGGAGCGGCCTGCGATGAGAAGCGGAGCGCGTCCTCCGACAAGTGGTTTCCCTGCGACCACCCTTCCGTGTTCAGCATCGGAGCTACTGACCGCGACTTTGACCCCAAGAAATACGTCGACATGAACAAGAAAGTGGACTTCCTCTTCCCCGGCGAGGATATTCTTGAGGGTCCGAGGGGCAGGACGCAGATGTCGGCAACTCCGGTGCTACGGCCCTGGCGTCGGGACTCGCTGCTCTCACGCTGGCCTGCGTCTCGACCGGGTGTCCGGATCGCCTCGTGCCGCGGGAGAATCGGTACATGTGGATGGCCAACACCATGAAGAAGATCTTCCAGAGCTATGTCAATCAGAGGAAGGTTCGCGTGGAGGAGGTGCTTAAGTTTGAGGACAATGACCCCGCTTACCTGACCACGCTCAGGGAAAAGATTGTGGCGGACAACAGAGGTTTGCTGAACTTGGTTCCAGTTGGGGCTATAAATGCCCGGTTTTAAGTACCTACGGTAAGGGACGTTAAGGATTGAGGTAAGTCATTTTCAGTGATAGGTGTCGATCTAATTAAGTGTATTTAGTCAGTAGTTACAATTTTGGATATTGATTTCTTGGATTTTTCAACTACACAACCTTCAAAACCAGCAACCCTTACCACTAACTAATTAGTTGATGCACTTAATTACTACATATTAGCAAGCCCACACCGCAGCGCTTTAAACATCAATATGCACGAGCGTCCTGCCACTAAAGGAGTGTCGAATAATGTTACCGTACACATTTATTAATTACCATCTCACAGCGTACCGCGTCCGAGTAATCTTTTCAGCTTCATTTCTATTATCGGGTCTTCCATCCTGTATTTACATTCCAAAGCAACCGTCAGGTTAATCGTGTAATATTAACTACAGCCTGGACACCCGAACCCCAAACTCTCGTGCCTTGTCTCTCACAGTCCTCACGCAGCCGTGAACTGCCACCAGTTAACATTGAACAGCTCACTGGTGCCGCTCCCCGTGTAAACAAAGTAAAGATCATGCGTCCCCGTGGCCCCGGTAACCGAGCATTTCACATCAGTCCAAGTCTGCCACCCTCCCGTGCCAGCAACGTCGGCGGTCCCAATAAGCGTGCCCGTCTTGCTATCCAAACGCAGCTCAATATGCCCACCCTGGTTCGCCGACGCCACGCGCGCTGTGAAAGACGCCGCGCCCCCGCTACCGAAGTCCACCCCCTTCACTTTCACATAGTCGCCGTTATGGATGTAAGCCAAGTTCAGCCCGCCCTCACTACACACCTCCGTCTCAACCCCAGACTCCCACGCAATCGTCTCAGCCTCCTGCTTCGCGTAGGGATCGAGCGTGCCTACTTGCGGCGGGCCCTCGGTCGACATGTGCAATTCCGGGATCGTGCCGTCATCGCCGTACTCGAACAACTCCACGGCCACAGACCTGGCGTACCCGCCACCGCCGGGCAACGCGCCGTTGTGGTAGAAGAAATACGACGAATTTTTGTAGTCGATGATACCCGGGTGGTTGGTGAAGCTGCTTCCTTCAGTCGGCATGATCACCCCGCGGTACTTCCACGGTCCCGTCGGGCCGGAGCTCGTTGAGTAACCGATGTGCTCCGAGCAGCAGCTCGCCGCGAAGACCATGTAGTACAGCCCGTTGCGTTTGTAGAACCATGGCCCTTCCTCGAAGGTGGTCGGCCGGTTTGCGTCGCCTGAGCGGCTGCCGAAGCCGTCCGTGGTGAGTTGGACGTTGACGATGCTGCCGCTATACGAGATCATGTCCTCGTTCAGCTTTACGTAGCTCAAGCCCGGGTTGCCCCAGTACAGGTACGCCTGGCCGTCGTCGTCGATGAAGACGGTCGGGTCGATCTCGTTGTTCTCGGCCAGCGGGCCGCCGATGGCGTCCTTGAAGGGCCCCGTCGGGCTGTCGCCCACGGCCACACCGATGGCCATCCCGCCGTTGCGGCGGTGGACAGGGACGTACCAGTAGAACTTGTCGTTACGGTTGATGAGTTGGCCCGCCCAGGCTTGGTTGTCGGCCCAGCTGAAGGTCTCCAGGCTCAGGGGCGAGCCGTGGTGCTGCCAGTTGGCCATGTCGGTTGTTGAGAAGATCTGCCAGTTGCGCATGTCGAAGTAGGTTGCCCCGTCTTCGTCGTGGCCCGTGTAGAGGTAGAGGCGGTCATCGTAGACGAAAGGGGCTGGGTCTGCCGTGTAGATGGTTTGGACAATGGGGTTGTCGGCCTTCACTACGCTCCCCAACAAAAGCGGAAGCGCCAGCGATGCTGCGGTAGCGCCCCGAAGGACACCCTTCGCGTTCATGCCTCTCATGTTGTTTGCCCAGTGCTCTCCGGTCAAATGGCAGGCTAAGTTTCCTCTGCGTTGCACATAACGCTGTATCCCGAATTACCGGAGGCCAAGCTGTCGTTCTTATATCCCATGATAATGTCGTGGTTTAACCCCGGACCCTGTCAATTGTTTGGCTCTGATGTTCCTAAAAGAGTAATTAACGGAGGGAGTTATGCGAGCTCCTCCACAGCGCACACAACTCAACTTAACATCTCGGCCTAATAATGGGAACATGATTGACGGGAATTCTCTAAGTTGTTTACTTTGAGGAGACATCAATTGCCTCGGCCGCTAAGAAAAAACAATTAGAATATCCGCCACTCCCAAGGCTTGATCGCTCGCTCAGAGCAACGCCTGGTGCGTTTGAACCGGGTCGCTGGGTTGGACCGCTTGGAGCGGCCCAATCAGGTCCGTGGTGCGAAAGACGGAGGAAGCCCATTCGGCTTTTGTAACTTGGATGATCGGAATATCTGCAGCGGGGGAAGCGCGCCAATGGAAACGCCCAAATTGCTCGAACACCTTCAAGTGCTCACACAAAAACCATCCGATGCCTCTGGGGAAAATATCATGGGGTAAACACGTGCTATACCCGATCCAGGGGGGTCACGGACGCCGTTTGAAGATGCAGGGTCCGCAGGCTCAAGATTAGGATAAAAATAACATCGACAAACAAAGCGCAAGTGCGCTATGTCCGGGAAGAAGATATCATTCGTGCCTGCAATCTGGGAATTCTTGCCTGAGAGACGGTCTAATTGTCATTGATCGGTTGAGTTCCAATCGCTCAACGAGTCAACACACACAACTTCATGATTATTTAATGATTAATGATCATGCATCTTTGGATCTGAGACACAGCTTTTGGCGTTGTTGGGGGAAAAGACCCCACCTCAACGGAGTCCTCCAGCCCCCACCAGCCACGCTGTGGCTTAAACCGTGCACGTACCATCAGCGAAGAGATCCGGAGATAACGTGTGGCGCATTGCCCCAATTGGTTGCATCCGCCTGAAAAAAAGGTCCGCATTCCAAGAAATCAAAAGCCCTGCACGTCATTCCCAGGGGGGAAAAACTTTGGCTTTACCTTCGTTGGTTTGGAAACGGGTTGATGCCGATGTCCAGCCCAGGTTGCACCATGCCGACCATCTTGACGAAAAACCAGCGCGCCGAGCCGATGGGGCTCCATCTCCCGTGACCCGTGAGATGAACGCCCAGTTCCCCCATCATGCATTCCAGAAGAAAATTGGAAAAGCGGGAGCTGCCGTTGGGGTCCGGGGTGGATGGATTTTAGTGTCGGGCACGGTTCCCGGGAGGGCCAACCCCGGGAAGTGAGACGAGACTGGCTCGGGAGGGGACGGGGGACGACGGGGCTGTTAGGGCCGGTGTTAACAAACCGTTTGTTGGTTCCCATCCCTTATTAAGAATCGCCTCAGCAACCAGAGACCCCCATCCACGTTCTCGTCCGGGGCATTGCTCCTTGGGTGGTCAATGTCCAGGGCGAAATACGAAGTACACGTGTGGATTGAAGGGCACGGCCAAGGTCAGAGTTAAGCAAGATCATGGGCAAAATAGGCTCGGTCAGGAAGTAGGTAATTAATTACAGGACAAGGCTTGGTTGCGATACCCGTTTCGCTCGGGTTTCCAGTCGTGTTCTGTTCTGTCCCGACTGGGCATCCGTCCCGTTTCAATCCCTTCCGAGCTGCGGTGAGACAAAGCCCTAGGGATCTCAAGCCACCCGATTCGTCTATTTTCAGGAATTACACTACCTACTTGATGGAATACAGTCATCAAGTCCCTATACTACGCAGTATCTAATTACTTACCTACTCTGTAAGTGTAGGATCGGCATCCCCGAGAGCCGGGAGAGCATGCTTTGCGTGGGACAACACGGGACCGAAAAAGGCGGGGACTCGGGACGTGAGAAAGGGCTGAGAGGGGAACAGGAAGGAGACAGGTGCGTGGGGGGAGGGGGGCCAAAAGGGGGTCAAAAAAACGGGTGAGACGGTGAGGGGTTTTTCCTTGTTCTTGATTTAATTTACTGGGCATGTGCATGAACATGTGCGATCAAGGGGAAACAAGAGAGGGAGAGAGAGGAAGACGGTGAGGGGTTCGGGAAAACGGATGTCTCGGTGATCAAGGTGTACGAAAGGGTCTGAGTTGTTGACTGTTGAACGAGGGTAAATTTCGTATGGGTTGTGGTTGTTCGACTGTGAGGTGAGTGGTGCTCCGGTCTTGTCGTTGGCGAGGTTGATTGGCTCAATGGCCGGGGTCGGGAATGAATTGATAGTTTGGTGACATTCCCGTCGGCGTCGTTGATGTCTCGTAGTATCGGTATGTGAAAGACAAAAAGCGAAGGAAAAAAGTCTATGTATTTCAATGGTTAGATGCCTTTTACTTTGATACGGTTAGTAATAAATTAAATGTAAATGTTGTCCTTGTCGATGACCCTCAACCCGCTGTTTCATCCATGGCCGGAAGACTCAATGATGACCCGGCCGGCTGTTTCCCTGCCGCGACTTGACACCGGCACGTTTCCAGTTGCTTCTCTGCTTCGCGTAACCGCTTCGCCAGGTCCTTGTTCCTCTCCTTCAGGTCCCTGATAAACCCAACAGCCATTTCCACAATGTCGAGTTTGCTACTCGGCACACCGGGCCGAACGATATAATCGGCGTCCTTTTGCGCTTGTGAACTAGATTCGTCGTCGGGTGCGAGGCCGGATGGGAGAAGTTTCTGAATCTCTCGTATTGCTATCGTGAGGCGGTTGCGTCGAGTCTTTTCGGATAGCTTGTGCGCGATTCGTTTCGAGTCCACCTTAGCCGACGAGGAACCGTCCCGGTACGCTACTTCAATCTCCGCCCCTGTGGTGCCCGTCGCTGCTGCTGCTGCCGCTGCTGCTGTTGCGGGATCGTGAGTAGCCGTCGGGAAGAACGCGGCTGCACTGTCAGGATCAAGCCAGTCTGTGCTGTAATCAAAGTCCGGGATGTAGGGTCTCTCAACGCGCACTGCGGGATGGTGTCCGGGTATCGGTGATGGTGCCTTTAGTGGCTTCGACACGCGGTGACTACTTGTTCGTCGGGGGCGTTGGGAGCTTAACGTTGACATCGTAAGAGAAAAGTCGCTCTGTATCGAATCGGAATCATCGTCAAGGCTCATTTCCGTGTGGGAATGCGGCCAGGAGGACAATCCATCCTGGTGCTGGTTTCGAAAGGAGGACCATTCTGGCTGTAGTAAAGGTGTCGTCGCTTGCTGATAGGGTGCTGGAACAAGATTTGGGTCTGGCAACGGCCCGTGGGGCCCTTGAGAAGGTATCTTTAGGTCTTGATTAGCGGTCAGGGCTCAAGAGAGAATATCAGCGTCTGGCCCGAGACATACCTGAGTGTCAAGAGGAAGAGTTTGGTTTGGGCCAGGCCAATCCCGTGCATATACAGTCGGAAGACTCGGTTCAAAAGCTAGTCGATGATTAGGGGTCCCAGCATGAAACCGACGGGGCCCCGCTGCCGGTGATGGGCCAGGGACCACTTTGTCATCGTCGAGGTGCCTCTCCGGAAAAGATCCCTCAGCGTCCAAATCAGGGCTGTAGCCCTGGGGGGCAGCAGCTGGAGTAGATTGCATTCTTGCTCGTCAGATTCTGATATCGGGACCAATTGCACTACCAACTATTCCGTTGTTGCATCAATCAGAACGCTGGGTTACAGTGGTTGCTGATTGACGCAAGAAAAGTGCATGCTTGCGTTCTTTCGGATTCCCTGCTGATTTTGTTGTGCCGTGACGGTGACGAAGACTCGAGAAAACCCAGCCGAGCGCAACCATTACAACCGTGGGCCGAGAGGCCATCATAAACGCATCCGGATTCATGTATGGGGCCTCACAGGCCGGCCATGCAAGGCCAATGGCCCTCGGCCCGTCTTGATCCCGTGTATGGTACCCCCAATTTTTGCGGAGGCCTGACGACTGAGACATGCAAAACGAAGCACTGGGCCGCCATGAATCGCGAACAAGATGTGGAAAGAGAAAAATCGCCACGTAAACAGCATGTAACGCCAGCGAGAGGCTCTCCCGCGATAGGTTCGCCAAGCTAGGTGCCATTTCCTGTCAAAGAAGAGACAAGACGGCCGGCCTGCATTGCGTAAGAAGGCGTGATGGCGCCACTAGCTAGTACGGTGAAACCTGGTCACGAGTCTGATATCCTAGCCCGGATAACTGTTCCGGGCGGCATTCTGCATCGCCAATAAGTTTATTCATGATATGTCAGGTCTCAACGGGCTTTTCCCTTGACCAGCAGTTTGGTTCACCGCTGTCTTTGGTGATCATGAATGTCGAGGAAGATGCGGGGCGCAGGAGTTGGGGAAAACCCAGGGGAAGAGGGAACGGGTAATATTCGAGAGACTTGCCTTCCAGGTTACCCTGAATGTGGAGCTGCGACCGCTGACCTATCCAGTAGGGAACCGGCTGGATGGTTTCCTCTTTCTTCTGCAACCTCCATTTCTTAGTCGCAAACCTACCACTGTACATGTTCGACAACAGATTGCTGGACGCAACGGAGAGGCCGCGGCTGACATAGCTGGAGGGGCAATACAAAAAGACGATGAGCCTATGAGGGGAGCAAATTGGCTTGAAAATCCCTTCGTGCCCTCCGCCACAAAGGCAGGTCGGGTTCGGCCGAGGGACAACCATTTCCTTCGTGGGCAGGCCAGCCGCTGCTACTTGACGGTATGTCCCGTCGAGCCTCAAACGCCGCCCCCAGCTCGGGCGGAACTCTCATGAGTCCAGGGACGCGACAAAGGAAGCTTCACGAAACCCTCATTCCTTCTCGAAGCCTGGGCTGAAACTTCCACGGGATGTCCGAATCTTCAAATCGCCACAGCCGTCAGCTCACCCGTCGACCTCCCGCCTGCAAAAAAAAAAAAAAAAAAAAACCGCGACCCGCGCGCGTTTCGGGATCGACGATACCACAGCCCTGAAATCGCACCAGGCTCCCGGGTCTGATGCCGGATCCCGTCTTCCCCAAGAACGTGCCAGTCCGTCATCTCGATTCCATCCCGTAATGAACAGGGGATCGCTTTCTTGAGCGTCCGCGTCGGAACCACGTTGCTGGGCCTCGGGCAGACCGAGAAAAGCGTGGAGCATTGAAGCAAGCACGCAGATGCGGGCGACGGGTGTGGCCGGGGCAAGTCGCGTGCTAGCTGCAAGGTTTTTGGGGGACACTGGTGGGTGAGCCCACCGTGTCAGTGGACGACCATGGACTGTTGGGCGTCGAGAGGGACTGTGGTTGAATTGCGCAAGAGAATCCCTGGAATGTCGTCATGCGTAATGGTGGGCAGCTTCTCCCCTTTTGTCTTCTTTAGCCCGACAACAGAATGCGCGCGGCCCCCACGCTCTAACCGAAAGCTGCAGAGAGACCCAGCGCTTGAGATGATGATGGGCTCGTGGAGTGAACGCAGGAAAGCCACAGCAAGCACAAATGTTGAGGAGAGCAAAGGCCAAGTCGGAAGGAAGGAGTTGAGGAATTGGCTGAGAAGCTCTGAAAATGGTGTGATTTGAGCTGGTTGTGTTGCGCAGCCAATCAGGGCTCAAGCACAGCCGAAGAGGGGACCCGTCCACGGACGCGCTTGCCGGAACCAGCCAGCTCTCTCCCAGCACCACCGCTGCCCAACACCTGCATCTCCATTGCTCTTCCCACGCGATCGAGGCTCGAATGGAGGCATGGAAAGAGCAAACGGCGGCCGGGGACAGTAGGTGGCTGCGCACCATTGTGCGCCCCCGAAGGCTGCACGTTCTTGCTTCGAGATTCAGCTCCGAGTCTCGATGTCTCAAGTCGGTCTCACTCACGCAGCCCAGGCTCCCGGGGGCAGTCAGTTTGACTCGAACAAGCTTCCCCAAGCCGTCCAAGATTCATGGAGAAATCTTGGTCCTTCTCGGCGCCGACGACATGGCCAGCCGCAGCCGGAGCCTCGAAGCTTAGTTTGAGCTGGGCTAAGTTGTTCAACCTCGATATCAACGACACCGGTGACTTTTCAAGATCTGAGCTCCCTCGTTTGAGTGTAGTGCCCGTATGATGTTGGAGGCTCGCGCAATATCACACACCAAGTATTTCATATTATTCGATGTCTTCAACCCAGAATAGGGCACTAGCTCCGCAACCTTCCATGGATGCTACCTACAATCTGCAAGCCGCACTTTGACAACCCCAAGTCCCGGGCAAGAAGACACACAGGTCCCGCAAAGGTTCCACAAAGGCATGCTCCCCCAGGCGGCAGTTTGGCGGAGCTGGCGAACCGCATCGGCCCCACGTTTTTAAAACAGAACTGTCTTGCTATCCTTGTCCGGGGTTGAACCCCCAATGGCCATCGCCCGCGTTGCGAGGTCAGTGAGGCTCGCTCTCACGTTCTTTCTCTGTGCTCCCAGGGTCTGTGAGGGGATCTCGGCGTCCCACGCGAGGTCGAAGGGGACAAGCCCCCGGTCCCGGGTTTCGCCCCATGCTCGCCGTTTCTCAGATGCGGAGAACAAACGAAGCCATCTTTTGTCCTCCCCCATTTCCAGTGTGTCATCGTTCGCCCGTCTCGTCAAGGGAGATCAGCGACTGTGTCGCCATCCCGCGGAGGTGGTTGTCATGCACACAACGCCGCCGAACGCGTGCTCGAACTATCAGATCCAGAACCCTGTTTGCCACCCCTGATTTCTTTTCTTGCACACCCTCCAACCCGCCGCAGCGGCTCGCACGAGATGCCCAGCTGAAGCCAGGGGAACTAGTGTAAACACGCGCATTTGGGGGTCACCCGATTGAGGAGGTATTTTCTTGGCTTTCATATTCATATAAGACACGGCCCGCGTGCGTGATCGAGTCTCCTGGTGCTGCAACCCTCCCCAAGCTTGACGCGTCCCCACACCCGACACAGCGGATCGACCATGGCTGCGAGTACTGAGACCACCGACAGGGTCAAGAGATTCTTCGGGATCGAGCCTGACCAGACCGTAGACGACTCGGTCTTTGCTGGCGACGGTTCCTACGTCGAAGAAGAACCCACCGTGAAGGAAGCGCTGCTATGGCTTATCCCTACAGGGCCGGGTATCGTTCGGTACCTTCATGAGCTGTTCCCTTTTCTTGGGTGGATCTTCCACTACAACCTAACATGGCTCTTGGGTGATTTTATTGCTGGTAAGCTCATCCTGGGACAACTACGCCATTATTTTGGGCTGTTTGCTTTGAACATGGCTGACCAGTGTAATTAGGCCTCACCGTTGGCTTCGTTGTCGTGCCGCAGGGCATGGCCTACGCCCAGCTTGCCAAGCTTAGTCCGGAATTCGGCCTGTACACCTCCTTCGTTGGATTCCTTTTCTATTGGGCTTTTGCAACATCCAAGGATATCACTATTGGTGTAAGACTTTCCCCCCATTTCCTTATTCACATGTCCTCGTGCTAAGTGTCCATGAATACAGGCTGTCGCTGTCATGTCCACCATTGTTGGGAACATCATCAGCAATGTCCGATCTACCCATCCGGACCTTGCTCCCGAGACCATTGCGCGCAGTCTGGCCCTCATCTCCGGCATTGTGCTCGTTTTCCTCGGCCTGATCCGCGCTGGATTCATTGTGGAGTTTATCCCTCTGGTAGCGATCGGTTCGTTCATGACCGGCTCGGCCCTCAGCATTGCCTCCGGGCAGGTCCCCGGCCTCCTAGGTCTCTCCGGGGTCGTCACGCGCGATTCAACCTACCTGGTCATTATCAACACGCTCAAGGCCCTTCCGACCGCGAAGCTCGATGCCGCTATGGGTCTGACAGCCTTGTTTGCGCTGTACTTCATTCGCTGGTTCTGCAATTTCATGGCCAGGAAGAACCCGAGACGCCAAAAGATGTGGTTCTTCATCTCCACGCTTCGCATGGCCTTCATCGTTATCATCTACATTCTGGTCAGCTGGCTTGTCAATCGCCACGTTTCGGACTACAAGATGGCCAAGTTCAAGATTCTGGGTCCTGTCCCGAGTGGTAAGTGTTAACTCGCGCTCCCTTGACATTCAACGGCTTCTACGGCATACTCACACTGGTCACTATTAGGTTTCCAACACGTTGGTGCTCCACAGCTGGACATTGAGGTGCTGCAGGTCCTCGGCCCGGATATCCCCACTACGATCCTGGTCCTATTGATCGAGCACATCGCCATCTCCAAGTCTTTTGGTCGCGTCAACAACTATATCATCAACCCCTCGCAAGAGCTGGTTGCCATTGGCTTCAGCAACATCTTTGGGCCGTTCCTTGGCGGGTACCCGGCTACCGGCTCCTTTTCGCGAACGGCCATTAAGTCCAAGGCCGGTGTGCGGACACCCCTCGCCGGTATCTTCACTGCGATTGTTGTTCTCCTGGCTCTGTACGCCTTGACCTCGGTCTTCTTTTACATCCCCTCCGCGTCCCTTTGCGCCATCATCATCCACGCCGTCGGTGATCTCATCTCCCCGCCTCGCGAGGTGTACCAGTACTGGAGAACCTCACCCCTTGAGTTTGTCATCTTCTTCGCCGGTGTTTTCGTATCCGTGTTCACTAGCATCGAGAACGGCATCTACGTAACCATCGGTCTGTCGGGCGGTCTGCTCCTCTTCCGCGTCGCCAAGAGCCCCGGCCGCTTCCTCGGCCGCGTCAGCATCACCTCGGCCACCCGCGACAACCTTCGAGGCCACTCTTACGTGCCCCTGGACACTCTCGGTGGCAAGTCTCACGACGCCTTCCTCGATATCCGCCGCAACGACCTGTCCAACCCCGAGATTTCCCTCTTGTCTCCTTACCCAGGTGTTTTCATCTACCGCTTTGGTGAAGGCCTCAACTACATCAATTCGGCTCGTCACATCGACACCCTCACGATCTTCATTTTCAAGCACACGCGCCGCACCCAACTGAACAAGTTCAACAAGATCGGTGTAAGTTTTTCTTGGGAAGTACAATCAATCGTAGACATGTCTCTAATCCGTTGATTCAACAGGACCGCCCCTGGAACGACCCCGGCCCGCGCCGCGGCCAAACCTACGACTCCGAAGAAATCGCCTCGCGCCCGACCCTCCGCGCCGTGATCCTCGACTTCACCGCCGTCAATGCCCTCGACGTGACCGCCGCCCAGGCCCTGATCGACCTGCGCAACCAATTCAACCGTTACACCGACCCGGACATCGTCGAATGGCACTTCGCCGGCGTCAGCAACCGCTGGACGCGTCGCGCGCTCGTCGCCTCGGGTTTCGGCGCTGACCGCAAAGAAGTCATCATCTCCAGCCCCAGCAACACCGACGCGGAGAAGGGCGGGCTCTCGAGCGCCGCCGAGTCGGAGCCGCTTTTGGGCGCTGCCGAGGCGTCGGTCCCGACTGCTGCCAGCAGCACCAGTGATTCGAAGGGCAACACGGTGCAGACCAAGACGAAGGATGTGGACATCGAAACGGTTGGGGGAGAGTTCTCACCGGTGCGGTCTACCGCGACGGGCGGGAAGAGGCTGGTGCCGGTGTACGGTGTCAACCGGCCTTATTTCCATGTCGATGTCGAGACGGCGGTCACGAGCGTGGTGCGGCATTTGGAAGGGCGGGGGGCCGACTCCAGCGGGAGGGAATAAGAAGGCGCAGTCCCATTTGGTTTGCTTCCTGGATAAGTCGTGGGTGGTTACTTGCTAGTAATGAGGTTGGGTATAGATCTGTGTTTGTTTTTCTGCTGGAATTTGTTGGAGGTTTTCAATGTTTTACTCCTTGCCGGGTAGTTTGAGCAATCAACACTTGCTGGTTAGGTGGGCGGTTTAGCACGCGATGAGATACCACGTAAACGAATGGAAAATGAATTAGCAGGCATTTTGCTGTCCTTTCCAGCTTGTGATTCAGATCGTACTCTAGGTAGAACGGTCTTGGTGGTATATTACTCGTAACGCTCTCCTTACCTAGGTGACCAAACACGGCACCCAAGCAACAACCACGCCACAAGCCACTTGGCTATAAACTCAAATCCGACGTCTGTCAACCCCCCACGCAACGGCTCAATAAACCGGGTACCGCTCCCCCTTCGAATGCCAGACCGGGGTGGCGTCGTCCCTGTCAGTCCGGAACAACCGGAATTAGAATAACTCGTGTTTATAGTAACCTTAGGGAAAACCCGCAGGGTCCGGCCCGTTGTGACCCCACATATGCCGACAATCGGTCCGTGCACCCGGATTCTGCAGCCGCGTTGTTCGGTGGTCCGGCCCGGGACCGGCCCGGGACTGAGCCCCACTTTCTCGGGTTGTACATACAACCGGATGTAATTCCTGGAACTGTGCATGTTGCTACGCCAACCAGCAAACAAACACACACGCCTGTAAATCCCAACGTTTGCCACTAACCAGAGAAAGAGAAGGTCGGGGGGTAGGAAATGCTGAGAGATAACAGAAAAGAAAGAAATTTAACGGCCGAGGTAATAACCAGGAAGTTAAAATGATGGACGACATAGTTACAAATATACATCTGCCATTAGTTCATTTCATCATCCTTGATGCAAGTACCTAGGTAGCTTTCCATAGTTAAAAGCCAACATCAAATCCACCCAGCAACACACGCACGACCCAGCTCTCATGCAAAATGCAAAAAGCCAAAGCGAAAACCAGACGATGCATACATCTATTTTCTTACTCTTTATTCCCCACCCTTACTGAAAAACCCCCTAAAACCCCCTCAAAAACTCCTCCAAAGACAACGGTTTCCTCACCGCATTATTCATCCCTTCATTATACGTCACCCACACCATACCTCCAGCACCAGCTGTGTCCATCCCTCCCTTCCTCTGTTTCTTACTGCCCGGCCTCACGACCCCATTCCCATCCATCTCCCCCAACGGTCTCTCAACAATCGGGCGACCGAAGAAATCCCGTTTCACACTATCACCCCCAATACCACCCAGCGGTGTATTTTCCTTATTCTCATCCCCGCTCCGCATCCCGTGCAATAATCCCCCCTTCTGCTGCTGCTGTTGTTGTTTCGTCTGTAGTTGCTGGTGAGATACGTCAACACTGCCCCCACCAACCCGCAACCGGGCCATCCGTGCGGCATTCTCCCTTTGCGCAATAGTCTTGTGCAGTTCCTGATCGAGAACCTGCCGCACGGCGTAGCGCGTGGGCGCTTGAGAGGCGAGGAGGTAGGCAGAGGCTGTTTCGAAGGTTGCGAGGGTGTCTAGGTCGCTGTTGTGGGGACGGTGTTAGTATCAATAGTATCTTAGGTAGTATCGTGGGTAGTATCATGGTATCATGGATAGGATCACCCGGGGGGTAAACAAGAAAAGGGGGAGTTGGAGTAAAAAGGAAAAAGGGGGGAAGAGGGGTAAAAAGACGAAAAAAACGTACGGCTCCATGCGATAAACCCACTGCGTCCTCTGCGCCGGACCAGCAGCAACATCCTGCTCAATCTTCCCCTTATGCAACACAATCCCAACCTCAGCCAAAACCTCCGCCGCCCGGCGCACCATAGCCTTCTCCCGCTCCCTACGCACCGACGCCACAGCGCCTCCACCTCCCGTCTTGTCACCGATGCCGCTACCGCCCACCATGACGGGTTTCACATCCGGCGAGACGAGCCGCACGAGATACGGCAGGAAATCGGTTGCGATGTGTTCCGGGCTGCGGAAGGCACGGGTTAGCGTGGGTGGGAGCTGCGCGTGGATGCCCTGGAGCGCGGCGCGGTTGACTTTTTCGGCTTCGCGGGCGGCGTAATCGGCGCGGGGACCGGAGAAGGGTAAGGGAGCTTCCCCGGCGGCGCTGGGATCTTCCGTTTCGGCCCCCCATTTACCGCCGTAACCGGAAGCGCCTTGGGGCTGGGAATGGTGTCGCCGCGGAGAAGCAAAGAGGTGATGACAAGCGAGGATGGGTTGGCTGGCGTAGGGCGCGAGCTCCCATTCCTGGCTGGAGAATAAGCGGGTGGAGCAGGTGTCGTGGAAGTGCATCCACTCGTAGGCGGTGTCGGGTTTGGTGAGGAAGGAGTCGTCGTTGAAGTCGCGGTTGGGGTACTCGAGGAAGATCTCGGTCATGATGCGGTCGATTTCGCCCGAGGTGTCGATCATCTCGCGTAGACGGGTCATGGCGTATTTCTTTTGTTGTTCGGCGAAACCGAGCTGGGCTTGTGGCTGTTCGTGGAGGGTGTTTTTGTTGATTGTTGTTGTCGTTTGGGATGATGAGACCGAGGCTTGCTTGGGGAAGCCGGCGCCTTCTTGGAAAATACGGGAGACGATCTCTTTAGAACCGCCGCGGCCGAGCCCGCGCGCACCGCCGCCGCCATGGGCGAGGTCCCGAATGATGTGTCTGTCGAGCCATTGGCGGGTGAGCGTGGGGTTGGTAGTCCCTTCGGCGGGTGCCGCTGCTCTCAATCGACCGGCCACCCACTCCCCCACGACCATAACCCCGCGCAAGTCGCCCTCAGCGTTGCTCTCCGCCCCTCGCTTCGCGTCGATACCGCTCGACATGCCCCACGCAGCCTCACACAGCTTCCGCGCTGCGTCTTTCTCACAGGGGATCCCCTCCTTCTCAAAGATCGACTTGAGCCGGGTGACGACCGCTTCCACCGTAGGTTTCCCAACATGAATCACCTCAGCCAACCCAGACTGCCGCAGCGGCCGCAGCGAAGGGTGGTATACATCATTGCAGATGAGCACCAGCGGCCTCATCTGCCGGAAATCATCCCCCTTCTTCTTTCTCCGCCCAGCACCAGCCGACCCCCCTGCTCCCCCGCCACCACCCACACTATTCTTCTGATCCAACATCACCAAGTCAATCAACGCCTTGACAAACCCACCCTCACCCGACCCCCCAGACCCACCCACCACCCCATCCACCTCATCCACGACCACACAAACCGGCCGAGCGACCTTCTGCTGCTTCCCGGGCTCCGGTTTCTTGTGCTCCACCGTCTTAACACTCTCCGTCCCCAAACTCGTACGAATCCGCCCCTTCACCACATCCTTGCTGCGCTCGTCGCTCGCATTGATCTCCATGACCTCATAGCCGGCCTGGCGCGCGCAGACATGGGCCAGCGTGGTCTTGCCCAGCCCGGGCGGGCCGTGTAGCATGAGGATCTTGCGGTGTGGTTTCTCGTCTTCGGGTTGGTGTTGTTGCGATTGGCCCCCTTGTTGGCTTTGTTGACTCTGGGCGTGGAGTCGTCGGATGGCGGATTTGGTCTTGCTAGCCGCGTGCGGGAACACGATGGGGTCCCAGCGCTTGAGCCAGCGTAGGACTTGCCGGTTGGTTAGGTCGTCGCCGCAGAGGTCCATGAAGTTGCGTGCGCGGTATTTTTCCGTCCAGAGCATGGCGCGCTTGGATTTCTTGGTGCCTGCCGCGGGGTGTGTCTCGATGGAACGGACCGGCTGGTCGGGGTTGGCGGGGGGTGTGGTGTGCGCCGTTTCCGTAGATTGGAGTTTCTTGCGCCCGCTGGCGATCTCCTTGTTCGCCCCGTCGATCAGCTCGTGGATGGCGATTCCGTAGTAGCTCTTGTGCGCCCGGCCCTCTTTTGTCTTTGACCGTGCCGCTACCATGGTAGCGTAGGACACGGAAGCGGTCGGTTTGCGCTCCCGGACCGGAAGGATCTGACCAGCGCATGTGGTGAGCTGGTAGGAAGCCTGTCGAGGGTCTCGGCTAGTGAACGCGGCCAGAGTGGGCAGCCCTTGGTTTCCAAAGAGGCGCTCGTAACGCTCTGCTTCTTCTGCCGAGGGCTCCTGGGTCTGGCTCGCTGGTGGCGTCGAGACGAGGTCCTGAGTACCTCGCAGCGCATTGTTCAACCCCTCCTCTACGCCGATGGCTCCCGCTTCGACTTCCACTTGCGCATCTTGGGTTTGTGTGTCGTGCTGGAGCATCCGCCGTTTTGGCGAGGGGGGTGCGGCGGCTCCGTCATTATCAGAATCGCTGTCTGAGTCGTCGTCGGCAAGAAAACCGGCCAGTACGCGTGGTTTTGCCGGTTTTGGCGCGTCGGTCGGTCGTGGCCGCTTGTTGGTAGCGGGGGAGGAACTCGGAGGGAACGCGATTGGGGACGATGGAGCGAGCATTGCGGGAATATCGTGTGTTTGTATTCCCCGTCACTTGTTATGGCAGTGTCCAGGCCGAAAAATTACAAGTCGTGTTGACGTTGTGGTTGTGGTTGTGGTTGTGGGGAGCAATTCCAGGATGTTGACGTGGGAGGAAGACGCGCTCAAGTGGGCCAAGAGCGCGTCTCAATTAACACCCGTGTCGCGTTACTCATTACAGGGTTAGGGTTACACGTGCACCACCCATCAACACATCTCCCTCGCTTCAATATTCGATATGCGTGTTACATTACCTTGGCATAAACGTAGCACCATAAACTACCTTTAAAATTAATGACATGGGAGGATCAACGGAGATCAGACAATGACCATGTCCATGATGAGATTGAGAAAGACGATTGCAAAACACAAGCATCTCGGTCAGGATTCACCGGAACCCCACCTCCCTCGGCCCTTGCTTACACTCTCCTCGGGAGCGATAGTTATGTGGTTTTACGAGACGGGCAAACAAGCCGTCAAAACTTTTCCCCTTTTGGCTCCTTCAGGATCCGGACTCCCCCAACGAGATGCAGTCCAGGCGAGCTAGTATGGGTACCAGATTCTGACCCTTTTGACTATGACCGACGGTAGGGATGACGTCGAGCTTACGTCCCGAGGTCCGATACGAACGCTTTCTTTTTTGTCGGCCTCTTCGAGCCCGAATTGCCGAAATCCTTCTATGGCATCAACTTGCATCCAACGAACGACCTTGGTCAGCTCCGCCCTAACTAGTACACCGGCACAAACCCGGATCTCACCCGATCCCTCGGGCCCGACCAACACCACAGGCCCCCGAATGATACCCGGCCCCGCAGCGCGCACCCATTTGGGGATATCCCGCCAACACCGAAGCAAACGGTCTGCAGAGGGTTAAATGGTGGTTTATCTGTCCTCGAAACTGGGCATGATTGTTAGAATTATCTTAACTCGCGGGGAGTCTTGAGTAGCTGTGGTCTCTCAGTTGTCTTGGGAAGAAACTTATCAACACCATAACCCTGAAAATCCACAACCACCAACCCCAACACCACAATGACCATCTCCGAAGTCCTCACCACCATCGCCCAATGGGCCGGCATCGCCATGCCCACCATCTACGCCGGTACTTCCACCCTCCTCACTCCCTCACTCAATTTCCACCCACGCCCACTCTCCAACTAACCACCACCCAGGCATAACCTTCCAATACTCCCTCACCATGTCCCTCCTCTCCTCAACCGCCTCCTCCCCCAACTCCCCCCTCCTCGCCCGCCAATGGCTCGCCCTCTACCAACAAGGTCCCCGCTGGGTACCACCTCTTGTGCAGACAGGCCTGCTGGCGAATCTGTATTTGGCTTTTTTCGTTTCGCCTAATACTCCCCAATCATCGGCAGTAGTAGAAACGACATGGTTAGAGGTGTTAGGGGTGTCAGCAGCAACGGTGGTACGGGTGTTATACCTCGCGGCGGGTGTGCTGACGATTTCCATTTTGCCGTTTACGTTATTGCATTTGGAGCCTGGGATTAACGGGGCGTGTAAGTGGAAGGTGGCTGCTTTGTTGGGCGATGCTACTGCCGCCGTGGACGACAACGATGACAATGTTGATGGAGCCGGAAGCGGAGAAAAGGCGAACGAAGACCTCCCCAACAACAAAAAACAGAAACATCAACCCTTCACCCCCGAACTCAGCGGCGTCGGTCGTGGCGTGCGCCGACACACAGCCAGTGAGGCGTCGAAACGGTGGGCGGAAAGTCGAGATATGGTTGAGTTGGTGGAGGAATGGGCGAGGCGGAATCATCTGCGGTGGGTTGTTGGGGTGGTCGCGGGGGCGGTGAGTTTTGCGGGGTTGGTTTTACGGGGGTGATGGGTGCGATGTAGTGAGTTGGGCAGATAGAGTAGGTTGTGGATGGTTGGATAGAGGTGGGTGGTCGTTGGATATATCAGTCGGAACATGAGTGTACATACCGCAGGTTTGGATATGCACCTCGCGTAGGTAAACGAGAACTAAGATTGTTAACTTCAGTCATTTGTATTTAAGGTATCTGGGTATCCATTGCAGTCCAAATTAGGCATAACATGACGTTTAAACACGCCGAGGTATGGTATCAAAGGAAAGTGAGAAAAGGAGAAAATGCAATGCCAACCCATCCCCCTTAACCCTTCATCTCGTCATGTCAGGAAGGATTAACCACCAAGTCAAAGCGACTCGTCGTAGCCGTTCCGCCGACCCCTAGCTGCCATCCAAAAGCCACTCTCTCACTCACACACCATGCGCTGTGCACCAGCACTCCCCACAGACACAACCACTACCCTACCCATTTACTGAGGAGGATACTGCTGCACCGGCTGCTGCTGATACGGCTGCTGCTGATACTGCTGCTGCTCAACTGGGTACCCCGGCTGCGGCTGCTGGTACTGCTGGTCCGGGTACGGCTGCTGGGGTTGCTGATACTGCTGCTGGGGAGGCACCTGCTGGAACTGTTGCTGCTGTTGGGGGACGGGGCCACCCTCAGGCTTGATCTGGCCGAGCTCGGCCTGGCCGGAGCCGGAGCCGGCGTCGTCGGAGACTGAGGCGCGGATGAAGAAGAAGAGGTGGACGATGTTGAGGATCCTGGGAAGTGAGGAAGACAAAAAGTTAGTTTAACTTGCCGGCCGAAGCACAACACAGCAAGAAGGAATCCATTAGGCACTCACCAAGCAACAGCACCCAACGCCGCCGCGCCCGCAAGCGCGCCGCCAACATTGCTGTAATACGAGTAGATCGAGCCCGTGCCGTACGCCATCCAGACGGCCGCCGAGCTCGCCGACCACGCCCAGGCGGACAGCCAGAAGATGATGCTGAGAATGTAGCCGATGAGGGCGCCGATGCGGAAGAAGTACTGCGGCGCCCAGAGCTCGAGCGCGCCCGCTGTGCCGTAGATGAGCCAGCTCCAGATGGCCTTTTAACGTAAGTTAGTTTCTGACTTCAGTAGCACCACACGGCGAGAGGACGGTAATTACGCACAATGAAAATGTCGAAGCCACCAGCGCCGACGGGGAAGAGGGACAGCGAATACGCCGCCAAAGCGAGGACGATGAGTGAGAGAACGAGGATGGCAATCTTGATGTACAAAAGCCAGAGAGGTTGCGGCGGGACGCCGGTGGCGACCAGTCCTTGAGCGCCCATATTGATGTTTACTCCGCGCTTTGCGAAACGGTTCGGTCTATGTGATATTGTATTCGGGAGCCCGATCGACGGCGACAATGGACGAAGGAATTGTACGGACAGCGACGTTGGCGAGAAATTAGTTAAGGCACAAACACAACCATCACAACCCCCGGCGCACCGAACGCGGGGAGAGCAGCCAGCTTTTATTCACACCTGATCAACAACCTGGGCGTTCCATCTTGCGCCGAGAGCTTAGCTCGTGGCGTGCGTTGTCGAAACGGACCCAGCCCTGGTTCGCATGGCGGCATGGACATGGGACATGGGACATGGGCTGCGCTGCGCTGCCATGTCACGGCATTCAGTCACACCCGTGGAGCTTGAGCTCCGAGCCGGGGCATGGAAGCAAGGGTTAGAACTTTATTTTTTTCTCTTCGTTCCACAGCGGCCGCTTCGTTGCTCTGGATGTAAAAGGTCCACGAAGGTCGCGACCCTTACGTGGCGGAGCCGCGAATGAAACGGAACGTTTAATGTAAAGAGAAGGGAGCAAGCGAACGTAACCACGGAAAGGGACCGCTCCCGAACGGCTGAAAAGTAGAACAGGTTGAGAGGTGCGTTTCCCATCCCGTGAGAGCACGCCAAGTTCATGCCCCTCAGTCTCTCAGAGGAGGAGTCAATGGGGCTGAGAAGAAAAATGGATCACGGCGTGACGAAGATTGAAGAAAGGGCGTAACAAAACGTCGGCCGCCCGCGTTTAGAACCCTGAGAAGAGCCTGTAACGATCCAGCTTGTCAGTCCAGGCCCCACGCACGTCAGAACGCCATGAAACCTTTTGAAGAGATGAGCGCTTCGCTAGCCTCGCTCGGTTTGGCGAGGTTTGGCGAGCGACCGCCTGATTGGCGTTTTCCAGGCGCTGCCATTGGTTCAAGACAGGCCTCCCCCCGCCCATGACAAAAGAGAAAAAGAGGAAAAGAACGCCTACACAAGGCTTTCCGCGCTTTTCTTCAACAAGGACAAGCGCCCAAAGCACGAGCCGAAGGAAACCCGCCCCGAAAACGGACCGCGCGCTTGGCGCATGATGAACCCAGCTCCCGTCGAACTTACGGGTGAGACGACGGCGAGAACTCGACTTGTGTCGCAGAACTACTTGACCGCATGAAGAAAAACCAAGCTAAAAGTTCCCTTCTATTTCCACCATTTCTAAAGATACAACACCTTGAGACATTCATCAAGCCGAAGGAAGAGAAAAGCAGATCGCAAATTCGGGATGTCCGACCGACGGGCGTCCTTGTCGATCCCAGCTTTTTATATCCTCTTCTGCCAGCCCCGCTTGCCGACAGCATCCCTGATGTTCCACCCCACGGGTTGCAGCAGGGCAACCAAAAAAGGATTTTGTCCACAAACGGCGCAGCCGCGGAGTGCCGAAGAAAAAGAACAACAAACGGAGCGTAAAGACGGCGACGGCGGAACTTCGCATCAATTCAAGCTTTGGCACCGCCTCCAACTCTCCATGGATATTCCCATGTGACTTGGGCATTTGCCTGGGACTTTAGAAGAGTGAACCCAAACAAACCGCAGCGTTTTCCAGACAAATCACCACGCATCGCGACCAATAGTTATCCGTCAACGTTTTCCGTCGGGGCTTGCTGCGCCCCGATGCGGCTGATCCGATAGCGGGCGTTCGGGTGGCCGCCCAACGTCAACGGTCAATCCCAACCAAACCAACCTGGGAAATCTAAGCGGGTGAACCACAAAAATCGATGCGGCTTCCATTCTTGGGGAGGAAGAGAAAAGGTCACGATGCGCAGCACGCACGGCGGCCGAGGCCTCCAGGAGTGACGAGGGCTTCGATTCTTTTCTCTGAGAAGAGTTTCCAGAGATCTTCAGTCGGGGGTTGACAACTCGACGGTTCCCCGCGTTGGACACGGCCTTGGCATGTCCAACAAGCTGGAATCCCAAAGCCAGCTTACAATAGGTCCCAAAAAGGCAAATCATCGACTTGTCCGAGACCGAATTGTCTCTTTTCTCAGTTTCGTCCGGAGTCTGTTTTTCTCTAGGTGTCTCAGCCCAACAATGGGATTTACTGGATGTGCTGAGATGCATCACAAAACGGATGAGCTAACTGGCTGGAAATGATCACTAAACTTAGACAATGTCCTGATGATGAAAGTACGGATACTGTGTATGGGTTTGAAGAGAATCCGGTAGGGACGCTTAAACATATCACCGGTCTCACGGTCATGTGCAGAGCGATGGACAGAGCATATGGTAAGCACCTAAAATAGTCGACACACCCAGGCTGTACTAACGGCTGGGTGATGCCTATGAGAAACCCGAGATGAACCTGACATTGACAAGTAGACAATCACTCAGACCGACTAATAGAATACGCCGACATGGCTACTGGCCCCGTAGAGTGTTGATCATGAGTGCCACTCCCGACTAACTGCTCTTCCCATCGTCATCTACAACTTCCCCGCCGCCGCGAACGGTGTTACGTTAAGTCCAACATCTCGGTTGACAAAAAAACGACAGATCAAAACACGCTTTAAGCAAAGTTGCAGAAACGACGATGAATATACATAAATACATGGCCCACCAATCTACATCTCACTACCTCCGCTCATGCACCAACCGCCCCTTAACCCAGACCTTCTTTGTGTTCCGGTCGTCCCCGTTATACACCCACTTCGCCACTTGATTCGGCCAGCTCTCCCACCCGAAAACATCCACATCCCCGCCGTCACCGTCGCCGTTTATTACCTCGCCATCCTCTCCAACTATGTTCAGCCCAATTAACTGGACATCCCAGTCCATCCCGACCTCAAAAGCGCCCACCTTGTCCGCCAACCCGACCACCTCCGCTCCACCGCGTGTTGCGAGATACAGCACTTCATCAACAGACAAAGCGGCCCCGTCCTCCCTTTTCCCGTCAACGGTACCACTCAGTACGACCTGCCGACTGACCAGGGCGGCCTGTCGCGCTGCCTCCAACACGCTTGGGCTATACCCACCACTCATATCGGTGCCGAGGCCGCAGGCGATGCCGCGGTCGAGAAATTGACGACGGACGGGAGCGGCGCCAGATGTTAGCGCGCTGTTGCTGCAAGGACAGTGGCTGATTTTAGCCTTGCGCCGCGCGACGAGCTCGGCCTCGCTGTCTGTTAGATGCACGGCGTGCCCTAGGATGGTGCGTTCAGTGAGTAACCCGCATGCGTCATAGACCGCTGCATAGGTGTCGTCCGCGGCTCCGGTGACGGAGGGCGGGAAGAGTTCGCCGACGAAAGCTATTTCCGCCGTGTTCTCTGATATGTGCGTTTGGATTGGTAGGCCCGTCTCCTTCGCCAGCGCGCCAAGTTGGCGCATCAGGTCCACCGAGCAGGCAGGTGCAAAGCGTGGAGTAATGATGGGCCGGACGAGGGCCATTGAGGGATCGATGGATCGGATATGTTCAATATTAGCGCGGGTGTCGGCGATGGCTGATTCAACAGACGCGTCTCGGTATTTATCGGGCGAGTTCTGATTCATGCAGATACGGCCGACCAGAGCCCGCTGCCCGGCAGTATGGCACAGATCAGCGAGAAGGTTCGTTGAAGGCACGTCGATCGTGGCATAATAGGCGGCACATGTGGTCCCGTGGGAGAGGGTCTTGCGAATGACCCGGGTGTAGACCTGGCGGGCCTTGGTGGAGTCTGCGAGTGAAGCTTCGAGAGGGAAGGTGTACTTTTTGAGCCAGTCGAGGAGGGTCGACTCGCCAAAGATGCCGACATTGGGATATTGTGAAGCATGAATATGGGTGTCTGCGATATCAGTGACCAATCCCAAAAGGGAAATGCATATCCGCCAGCAAGTACTCACCAATAAACCCAGGAAAGAAGAACTGCCCGTCCGCGGCCCTCACAACCTCAACCTCATCTTCTCTCCACCCCAATCGCGGAAGTACCGTTTCTCTGGCCCGGCCCTCACTGCAGTCTTTTTCAACCGCAACAATCTTTCCGGAGCTGTCGACCGCCACCGCCGCATTATGCAAGCTTTCGATCTCCTTGAGCTTCTTGCTGTGCACGAACGAGCCAAGGAACAGCTTATTAGGGGCTGCCATGGCGAGTCGCTCTCGGGGAACAAGCATGTTGAAATGTTGAAATGTTATGCAGGTGCTCGAATATGGTAAATGGGTGATGCCAGAAACGCTGCAAAAGGAAAGTGCGCTCCGCCAATATATAAACTCAGAATCGGCAAGAACTCCCGGTTGGGTGATTGATCCAGGCTCTCAATTCGCCCCACGTGGCTCCGAAACAAAACAAAGGTGTTCTTGCCCGACTCAAGATAAGGCAGGCGGCAACCGACCACGTCTCTCTGATTTCGTTGTCAGCAAGAATCATCAACTCCCTTGAAGCTTTCCTCAATGGGTGACTTAATGTGTGGCTTGACTCACCAAAATACAATTGCTAATTGTGATTTTCTCAACAAATTTGACAAATATTCGAGTGAGGATTGGAACAGTCAGGTACAACTCGAGTTGTTTGGAAACAGACTCCGGCAAGCACGAGTCGTCAGCGAAGTCAACCAACCCTTGCCTACTTCGCTTTCCAGTCTCACCAGGATGAAACCAACAACACAAACAAAATCCAGATTCGACGGGAATAGCAACAGTGGCAGCAGCAAAAGAACTTCGCAAGCAACGAATTGAGTGACAAAGGAAGCAAAAGAAGCCCAAACCTCCGAACAAACCTTCCATCCCCAATCCCAAAACACGCCCTTCCACCCCCCTTATATTCAATGCCCCTTCCCGAACCCGAACCCACGGTGTGCCCGCCCCCCTTGCCAAGTCCCCCGAGCTGACCGACCGAGGTGGAAGGTCCGGCACGGCAGACGGCACCTTCCCCCACCAGCCTCCCAACCAATCCCCGACGGGTCAGCCCACTAAAAGCGGGTCCTTATTGGCTCCGACAAGCCCCGCAAAACAGAAAAGAATCCCGGAGGGCGGCGTTCGGCCAGCGCCGATGGCCGGCCGGCGCCGTGTGAGCGATAGGGGATGGGACCTCCAGAGGCTATCTACATTCCTTAAAACTAGGTAGTTATTGCATAGTTTTGTAATCGCAATTCTATCAGCGAACAAGTATTTGACCCCCCGACCTCCTCTTCCATCAAGTCATCATTATGTTTGTCAATCCGCATTCGCATCTAAAAGACTCGAGAAGATAACTCAAAGTTGTTGGGGATTGAAACATCACCCCAATATCGCTCCCGGACAACTCGCGTCAACGTACCTATAGGTTGCCCGGTAAATTGATAGCCGCACGAAGGGTGGTGAAATAGATTCAAAGCGTAGCCTTGCCTTGCAATAAATTCCATGCCCAAGCACACACATGCATGGGAACTCCACCTTTAACACAATCACCGCACGCCTCGTTATCACAATATCAAAGCCAAGTTTGGTGTGACTCTTGTCGCGAACTGATCTCTATCTGTGTCATTGCCACCGATGATTCCATTCCCCGTCTCATTGACGGTGTTTGTGCTGGAAAAAGCTTTCTTAAATTCTGAACTCCTAATGACGTGGGAAACCACGCAACAAGACAGACATCAGACGTCCACACACCACAAGCCAACAGCACAAGCCCGTTACCTCACGCATCACACAATGCACCAAACCAAATTCTCCGGGTGTATCAAAAGAAACAGCCCGAGTGAACCATATCTCCCCTCGTCTTGTGTTCTACGTCGCGCACAAGTGACCGGAATACCAGCTTTCCCACTGCCATTGCCCCACCATAGTTAACAGAACTCCTCATTTCGTCACACGTCCCGACGACTCGGGTCAGGGGCCTAATCTAGGGGGTCCGGTCCCGTCGACAAGATCGGATGAGATCGGAGGAGACAGTGTGTAGGACAAGACCAAGGCAGGGCGAAATCAGTCGTGGAACCAGACAAGTGAGAAACAGTAGATTGTAAAATTGAAACGGTAGTTAACGCAAACAACAAGTCTATTATTAGTTGTGGCCGCCCGACCCATGTTTGAACGCCACCCGTAACTCTCAAGTCTAGTGAGCCGTAAGGTATACCATGCAAAAAAGCCCCCCAGCATCGCGGCATCACAGCATCACAGTATTGCAAACATCCCAATAACAAAACATCATCATAACCCCTCAGTCTAGTCGAGGCGAACCCCTAAAACGCGAAAACCTCTTCCTAACGCTAAGACAAAACTCTAAACGAAAAGCTCGCGACCTCACAAACGCGCCGTGGCAATGGCAGCAGCGTGGTTCTCCGTATATGAGATCGAGACGCTAACATTCTTGACGCCGGCCTTCTCTGCGGCTTGTTGGGCAGCACCGTGCAACTATAAAAGATTAAAGTCAGTTCAGCTCAGCAGTCACATACACCACGATCTAGAACACATGTATCACGTACCTTGACGGTCGGCGCCCCGTTGGTATCCGTCAGGATTTCAATGTCCCTCAGCGCCGCACCTGCACCCTTGCTCGCCGTCCCTAGGGCCTTGAACACAGCTTCCTTCGCACTCCATCGTCCGGCGAAGGCCTTCTGCGGCGTCCGGCCCGTGGTCGAGTCCAGGCAGTACTCAACCTCGGCCGGTGTGAAGTTGCGGTCAATGAACGTGTCATTGTCTGCATTGATGGTCGAAATATCCTCGACATCGAGCCCGACCCGTGTGTTGCCGGTTTCACCCTGGCTTGCCGCGAGGCTGAGCACCGACTCGAGGGTTGCCCGTTCCTCCGATTTCTTCTGAGGTTTGTTGGACAGCTTCACAAATTCTTGAGGAAAGCTAAGTTGCCCACTCTTGTCCACCGTGACGCGGGCTTCCGGATTCAGGAGCACCGAATGGAGTTGGTCATCGCTATATGGCGCCTTGTCCTTGGCAACAAACAAGGTGTTGTTGATCATACCGTTATGGAAGAAGCGATACGCCTTCTTCTGGCGGGCCTCAACCTTGACGCGGTAGTCCCGGAAGGTCTCTTCATCAAGAGTGGCGAAGAGGTACTTGGGGTGCACGCCGATCGCCTGGGCGCCCTTCTGGCCGAAGCCAAAGGAGGTGACGGAGAAGGCCTTCACGCCATCGGTCTGGATGCTGCGGCTGGGGTACACAATGTAGTCGTAGCCTTCCATCGCCTCGTCGACATTGTCGGCATTGCGGTTGCCGGGGACGAGACCCGTGTTCAGCACCTGCAGGCACCCGTTCATCATCCACGCCCCGGCAGCACCCTTTGGATGACCAGTGAGGTACTTCTGGAAGATGCCTAGGACGGCGTTGCCCTTCTTGCGCCCCAGATGCGAGAGCTGCTTGCAGATGACCGACGACTCGTTCTTGTCGTTTGCCTTGGTCGACGTGCCGTGGAACGACGCAACACCGAGGTCGTCGATGGTGAGGCCCCAGGTGGCCAGCGCGCCACGCAGGGGAGCGATGCTTGGATCCTCCTTCCAGAAGTTGTTCCCCAAACTCCGGAGAACCTCCTTGGCCTGCCGCTCGGCCTCTTGATCGAAGTGGTTGGCGCGGTCTGCGACATACGCCGCCACCTCGGCTTCCGACCGGCCCTCAGCCTTGAGCGCGTTAGCCTCGACCGCAAGGTACTCGAGGTTCGCCTCCTTGTTTTCCTGAATTTGGCGGCTCCGGCGCTGGATCTGGCGACGGCGGTAGTCGATGTCAAGGAGCGGCGAGGGGAACTTCCCAGGATTCTCCCGCGCCGTCGTGAGGATGCCCTGGCCCGGAGCCGGGACCGAGCGGCCAATCTTGTCCGAGGCCGTCGTGGTTAGGGCAAGGATACCGTAGATCGGGACACCCATCTCCAGCGCGAGCTTGGCCGTCATGATAACCTGAACACCGCAGCCCTGCGACTCCATAAAGCCGTTCCGGGTTGTGGTGGTGGGCCGCGACATCTCCTTGGGCGTGCGCCCGTGGGCAAATTCGTCCACGGCGTTGCTGGTGGCCTTCATGTTGGCGAACTCGTACGAGCCCTCTTCGCCAAAGTCGTCAAATCCACCAACCAGGCAGATGCGGGCCTTACCCTCCATGATGGTTTCGTACCCTATGTCAACCGACTCAACAGCCGTAGCGCAGGCGCCAACGGGCGTCTTGATCGGACCCGAGGATGAAAGCAGAAGCATATTAACCCATGCAGCCATGGTGTTAATGAATGACTCCTGCAAGATGTCATTCTGCAATGGCTTGTCCAGGAAACGATCCCGGTGCATCCCGCGCAGAGCCGCGGCACCACCCATGCCGGAACCGATACAGTTGCCGACCTCCGACACGTGGACGTACTTGTAAAACTCGTACGGATCCGTGACACCGGCCGAGAGGAGCGCTTCAACAGTGGAAACCAGGACGAACAGCGCGACGGGGTCGACCTGGGAGATGATATCGTCGGGCACACCATACCGCTTGGCATCCCAACCGGTCGGGATTTGACCGGCAACGAGGCGGTCGAACCGCAGGGCTTTGGGAATCCACAACGAGGCACCCTTCTTCAAGCGCACGGTGAACTCGCCGGTCTCTGGGATCTCAAAGATGTCCACCTTGTCGCCGTGCTCACGCTTGAACTCCTCGGCGGTGTCCTTGGAAGCCTGGAAGGGGTCCAGGTCTTCTTGAATGACGACCTCGTGGAGCAGCTGCTTCTTGTTCGGGTCGTAACCATCAAAGAGCTCAGGTTCGATCAGGCGGATGCCCGAGTGCTCCAGGATGTACTTCTCGTACTTCAGCTTCACGTCTTTGTCGTCAACGGGCTCGCCCGTCTTGGCATCGACCCAGCCCGAATACGGCTGGCCCTTGATCGGCCCGTTGTGGTTCTTAATCAGGCCCATGACCCAGGCCATTTCGATACAGCCCTCGATCGAGAACTCGCCGTGGGCTTCCATCTCCCAACGAGTCCTGGAATTGCCCCAGGGGCCAACTTCGGCGAAACCAGTGACGACGACAACCTTTTCAAGATCGACCATGCCCTTAAGCTTCTCGTTGAGTGGCGCGACCTCCGCCTCCCAGTCCGGCAGCGGGGGGAAGTCGAACTTGATGTTGGCGCGTGGCTCGACAATCTTCTTCCTGTAAAGGGCCGCGGAATCTTCGCCGTTGACAATCTTGTTCTCCGCGGCGGTTTCCTTGCTGACCGCGCGGCGGACTTCACTGGTCTCGGTCAGCGTCTTGCGTTCCCGAGTCATGGTCTCATTCAAGTTCGGAATGAATTGAAGTCCGCCGTTCAGGTCTGCAAAGACGGGTTCGTGTTGACACAGATCGACGATGGTCGGAGACATGAGACCAAGCAGGTTGAACGCCATCTCCTGCTGCGAGAAGGTGCGGACCCCGAACCGCTCGACAGCCTCGGCCACGATGTTGTTGCCGGACATCAGCCCCGTGCCACGGGTCCAGCCAATGATGGCACCGCAAATTGTGAGGTAGTTGGCCCAATCTTCGGATACCCAGCGGTTGAAGAGGGTCTCGAGACCCAGCTTCGACTCCGAGTACAGACCGTCGCTGCCAAAAGTGCCGTGGTTGGGCGACAACGGGAGAATGACCTGCGCGGGGCGAGTCTCATATCCACGGGCAGCCTTCTGGGCCTTGACGTTGCCAAGGAGCCGGATAAGGTTGGTGAGCATGATGCGATGCGCAAGCTCCGATTTGGAGTCAACGCCATCGATCTGGCGGCCCTGCTCTGAAATGGCCGCGAAGGGGACAACGTAGTCCAAATCCCAGCCGAGACCGGCCTTGGTGTCATAGATGTACTCAACCAGCGCGTTGATATCTTGCACACTCCCTTGGTTGCACGGCACGACAACAAGTTGGGAGCCGCGAGATCCGAAGCGAGCATACATTGACTGGTAGTACTCGGTGACCGCGCGAGAGAAGCGGCTGGTGGTGACGATGACCTTGGCGCCACCACTGATGAGACCCTGGAGAACCTCGGCACCAATCGAGCCGGCACCCGCACCCGTCATGAGCACATACTTGCCGCTGAACGTAACACCCTCCTTGGCAGCCCCCTCAAGACACTCGAGGTACACCTTGGTGAGCTTCTTGTCGAAATCCCAGCCCTGCTGGGTCTTCTTGCGTAAGTGGAGGAACGGAATGGTCTCAACCTTCCCCTTGGGCTTGCCCTTCTTGGACAGGCCGTTCACTCTCCCGTTGTCCTTGGGGATGATCTGGCTCTCGTTCATCGCCAGGGAGCGGATGACGTCGCTGTACAGGCTCTTGATCTCATGCTGTGACCCCTTGGAGAACTTGTACTGCTGCTTGATCATTTTGTACAGTTTGGAGAGATCGTTCTGGACCTTGGTCCGATTACCGTACTCCGAGATCTTGCCGCCCTCGGTCATCTGCTGCACGTAGTGCTCTAATTTCCGGCAGCTCGCGCGAGGAACCTCCTCGTAGCTCATGCCACCTTCGGCATCGATTGACGTCTTTGGTCCTGTGGGAACGGCGACATCCTTGTAAACGGGAGCGGCATCGAGCGCGTCTTTGCAATTCTCGATGAGCTGAGCCCCGAGCTCTTTGGCCAGCTTGTAGGTCTCTCCGCGCTCCGTCGGGCAGTTGTCTATGTGATACTGCATGAACTGGAGCAGGGTCGGGTTTGACCGGTTCATGAGACGGATGCATTGACTGACCGTCTCCCGGTCCACAGCTTGTAACCGGCCAAAAATGATGTCGAAATACATACTCAGGGCATCCTGGCGCGCCCAGTTCCAGGACGAGTCGTAGACGCGAGCTTTGAGGGCGCTGAACGCGGGCTCGATGCCGGTGGCGTAGAAATCGCCGTGCTCGGCCATCCAGAGGTCAAGCTGGGACTGGAGCACTTTGGAGGACTCTTGGGAGGCCTGCAGTGCCCGATCGCCGGCGCGGATATCCACCTTGAGGTACCGGGCGATGAGTTCCAGCTGCTGTTTGTATAACGACTTTTGTTCGCTTGTCAAAGCCTCGATGGCGGCCGGGTCCATCATCATACCGCCTCCCCCGCCAGCAGCAGGGCCCGCCGACGAGGCAGTAGAGAGGCTGATTCCAGCGCTTGTGGCGTACTTCTGCGCGGTGTCGTCCAGGTACGCCTTCGCGTCCGCCTCGGAGCCCAGACGAGCAGCTGGCTCCATGGTGATCGCGAGCAGCAACACACCGTCTTGCCGACCACTGCCCAGACCCCACTTTGACTCGAGATACTTGCGGGCTGTGGTGATGTTAAAACCACCGGGCATTTTCGAGGAGATGAGGCGGGCTATGAGGCCCTGGGTGGTTTTGCCGAGGTTCCCGTCGAAAGTTGCTTGCATCGCTGCACCCAACTCGTCGAGAGGTGTGTCCTCGGGCTTCTCGGGGGTCGAGCCAAACTCCTTGCCTAGGTCTCCGAGGATTTCGTTTTGAAGGGTGGATTTTCCTGAGCACATAATATAGTCAGCACAACCATCTAATGGACTTGTCCCCAACGACGCAGCGCGCACTTACCACCAACCAAGTCCTTGATCGCTTTGCTCAGAGGGATTTCCGAAACCGGCTTTTTGAGCTTCTGGGCGACCAAAGCCCGGACGATATCTAGGGCCTGGACAGGCGCGTCCGCAATCTGAGCGGCAGGGCCTGCGCTCGGGGGCGGGGCCGCGGCCGCAATTGGAGTCGAAGCGGCCGCGGCCGCAGCCGGAACAACTCTGGCGGAACTCGTCTCGTCCGCGGCGGGCTCGGGTTCCTCTTCGATTGGGTCGACGTCGTAGTAAATCTCTTTGGCGTCTTTGTTGTAACATAAAATCTGTCGTTGCATTGACTTCGCGGCGTCAAACGCTTCATATTTGCGGGCGAGCGTCCGCCGAGCCATCACACCGAGTGTGTCTGCAGGACCAACCTCCACGATCCTCTCAGCCATTTGTTCGGCCAAGAAAACATCTTGAGTCTCGATCCACCTCACGGGCGAGGCGAACTGGTACGCAAGTAGCTCCACGAGGAGCGTGTGTGCGAGCTCCTGCTCGACTTCGGGACGCATCTTGAGGAATCGGCTTGTAAATTAAAGGGTTTTAACACGGGAGGGGGTTACGTCGAGGAGGAGAAGACGTCGACGGTGGGCAAGAATAAATGGGTATCTTCGAATAAATGGCGATTAGTCGGGTTACCGAAAAAAAGTGGGAGGAGTGGAAGGGAAAACTGGACGAAAGTTGGGATGAGATGAAGGAAGCGCACCACTGGGTTTAGAAACGAAGATCAGGGCGGCGGGGGACGCCACTGGAGGAGGGCCCGATATTATAACTTAACCAGGATTCCCGAGGTAGAGGCTTCTTTCTGCAAGGAGAGCGGAGAACGATCCTCAGGAAACTCGCAAAGAAATCCGTAATCTTTGACGTCGACAATTGCAATGGTCTCGACTCCCGTCCCAGCGCTCATGAGTAGCCTGGGCGTCACTGCGAAAATCTGGAAAGCGCCGCGTCGAAAGTATGCAACTGTTGAATGAATTTTGGGTAACACCCCCCTGTCGCGTCAGGACAATCTGCAGGTGCTTCTCAACCAAACTTCAAACTAGGCTCAAATAGGACTAGCCTCCCGTCCGCCGGGCTGTGACCCCACGGCTTGGGGGGGCTTGGGATCTCCAAACTCGCGATACACAGAACACACCACAACCAACGCCCACAGAAACTAGGGGCATTCCACCCCTTCGATTTCTTCCATTCCAACGCTTTTCGTAGTGCAAACGACCGGCTTCGATTAGTGATTCTCCGCCACCGCCGAGCAATTCCGACCATTCCGCCGCTGTTATCCACGGAAATATTCTCTGCGCCGAACATCCCAGACGAGTTTCTCGGCCCACAAGTCCCCGCAATGCCCGCTAACGTACCCAAGTTGGATCAGACCACTCCGGAGCTGGGCATCGACCTCGTTGGGTTGTCAGGTTTGCTGGACATGCATGTGTGGACGATATGACAGCTCGTTGACGTGAGGGAGGGAGGTCTTGCAAGTCATTGCTATGCAAAAACTCGGCCTTGTGCTCAAAAGTGGAACGGCGCCGAGAAAGGAGAGCGGGACCTGAAAACACGGACAGTGACAAACTTGGTCGGTCGCGATGAGGTGAGGCAGAAACAACTGTCTAACTCAAGTCGGGTAGATCGGATGTAGTATGTCTGTGCTGGTTCTTTTGTTCCTTATCGGATTACAAGTCATAGGGCCCGAACTCTGACCTGTGGTGTGCCATCTATGTACGGAATCATGACATCTGGAGATGCAGTATCAGAACACGTCGGTAGTCAGGCAGTGGAGGTTACCGCGGATCGAAGTTCAGGCCACCACCGTAGCATTTTGGCCGGGCCACACTCAACGGTCCACGTGTAGCGACCGAAAGGTACACCCAAAAAAGATCTGTGGGACCGGTAGATTCCTGATGGCCTCCATCGGCAACCTGAGAGCCTGATGGTATGTAGCCGGGCAGCCGGGCTTCTTTCAACCTTGCCGCTTCGTTGCTCCGTAAGCCCGAGATACGGAGAGATCCATTGGGGTTGAGATGGATAGATTGTGTGCGGCGATGCCCTCATTACAGGGAAAAAAAGGAAGTACATGTAACTCTCGGTCCACTGCTTTTTTTGGTGGGGTCTGTGTGAGGAGGCCGTTTTTGGAGGGGTGGGGCATTTGTTGTGGGTCCATCTGAAGGCGGGGACAACCGGTACAACACAAAAGGTGCCAGATCGGTTTTGAGCAAAGTCACTTGGAGTCTGAGGCCCACGCTGGGATGCCCCGCCTGCATGGCTCTCGAGCAGGGGTTCTGGCTGTGCGCGCCACGCCAGACGCGGGAGTCGCCCTTCCCCAACAAAGATCCAAAAAATTTGGCGAGCCCGAGGGGGAACCGTCACCGACAAGATTACGCTTGGATTCGTAGCGACCTAGCGCTTTGTGTTGAGGTGAACCACACTCGACCTTTAAAAGCGGACGCCCCTGGCCTCCCCATCCTCCCCTTCCAAACCAGGATCTTAAGTTTTTCTCGTCCAATCAACAACCCCCCAGCAGGAGCCACCGCCCCATCTCTCCTCTTGACACCCCCCTCTTCATCCTTTCTCAACCTCTGTTCCTGAAATCGCGGGATCTGCCCAAAAGACCACAAAGTTGGTCGTAAACCCCCTTCGGGCAAACTCTCCTCCCAATCCTTCCCGGTCCTTCCCAATTCTATTCGATTGCTAGACACCTTCCCGCCGGTGCTTTGCCTCGGCTGGTCATCTTTTCGCAGACACTTTTTGTAATCTTCTGCTTGCTCTCTCTCCGTTGCGTTCGGTAGGTTTTCTCTTCGCCCCAAACTTGCAATTAGTCTTCTGTCGTTTTCCGCGGTCGAGGATCAAAAACTCAACTAACATTCGAAGAAGAAGCGCAAGACTTTCAAGATACCCCTCACCACCACCCTACCATATACATAATGCACCAGACCAACGGCAACGGGACAGGCCCCCAGACCGGCGCCGTCACCCCCCGCTCCTCCGCCTCACTGCGTCAGCTGGCGGTCTCCCACGGGTCCCTTGAAACCTCCTTCTCAATACCAACGGGCCTCCATTTCCACGCGACCCGCCTGAAGGATAGCTTCATCGCCAGTCTCCCCGCCCCGACGGATGAGTTGGCCCAAGATGACGAGCCCTCGTCGGTTCCGGAGCTGGCCGCCCGGTACATGGGACATGTTGCACGAGAGGTTTCCGCTGGGGAAGACGATGCGCAAGGCTCGGCCGAGGAAGTTCTCAAGCTTCTTTTGAATGAATTCGAGAGGACGTTCCTCAGCGGGAATGATATCCACGCCCTGGTGGCGTCCCTCCCGGGCATCGATGCCAAGAAAATCGAAGTCATTCGCAGTTACTACGCCGCGAGGGCAGCGTCAAACCGTGCGATCAAGACTCACGAATCGGCTTTGTTTCGTGCAGCTGAGGATGGCGAAGCCAAGATCTACAACATCTTTGGCGGCCAAGGGAACATCGAAGAGTACTTCGAGGAGCTTCGGGAGCTCTATTCAACATATCCTGCCTTCATTGGCGATCTGGTCTCGTCTTCGGCCGAGTTATTGCGGACACTTTCTAGCCACCCGAATGCAGAGAAGATGTATTCAAAGGGACTGGACGTTCTCGGCTGGCTTCATCACCCGGAGCTAACCCCGGACGTTGACTACTTGGTCTCGGCGCCTGTGAGCTTCCCCCTCATCGGGCTTGTGCAACTGGCGCACTACCAGGTCACCTCCAAGGTGCTTGGGTTGCACCCTGGCGTGCTGCGCGAGCGGATTAGTGGGACTACCGGGCATTCGCAAGGCGTCGTCCTTGCAGCCATCACAGCGGCTGCAGACTCATGGGAGTCCTTTGAGGAGTATTCCAAGTCCGGCCTCACGATCCTGTTTTGGATCGGTGCCCGCAGCCAACAGACGTTCCCGATAACGTCCCTCAGCCCGTCCATGCTCCAGGATTCGATCAGCCACGGAGAAGGTGCCCCGACACCCATGCTAAGCATTCGTGACCTGCCCCAGGCCGATGTGCAAAAGCACATCGACCAAACGAATCAGTATCTTCCGGAGGAGCAACACATTTCTATCTCCCTCATCAACAGCCCGCGAAACTTGGTTGTTGCTGGTCCCCCACGCTCGCTGTGCGGTCTGAACGCCCAGCTTCGTCGAGTCAAGGCCGCAACCGGTCTAGACCAAAACCGCGTCCCTCATACGCAGAGGAAGGTTCGGTTCGTCAACCGCTTCCTACCGATCACCGCCCCGTTCCACAGCAAGTACCTTGCCAAAGCGACTGCGCTGATTGCGGACGACCTCAAGGATGTCGAGATCGACGTCAAGCGCCTCGGTATCCCCGTGTACAACACCAACACCGGCAAGGACATGCGGGATGAGGTCACCGGCAATATCGTACCTGCTTTGGTCCGCATGATCACCAATGATCCAGTTAACTGGGAGAGGGCCACCGTGTTCCCCGGGGCCACCCACGTTCTCGACTTTGGTCCGGGAGGCATCTCAGGTCTCGGTGTTCTAACGAGCCGGAACAAGGATGGTACGGGCGTCCGTGTCATTCTAGCTGGCACGGTGAGTGGCACGGTGACCGAGGTTGGCTACAAATCCGAACTCTTCGACCGCGACGAAGAGCATGCCATCAAGTATGCTGTCGACTGGGTCAAGGAGTACGGCCCGAAGCTCGTAAAGACGTCCAGCGGCAAGACCTACGTGGACACAAAAATGAGCAGACTCCTCGGCCTGCCCCCACTGATGGTCGCCGGCATGACCCCCTCCACGGTGCCTTGGGATTTTGTGGCTGCCACCATGAACGCCGGGTACCAGATCGAGCTAGCCGGCGGTGGCTATTACAATGCTAAGACGATGACCGCGGCCATCTCCAAAATCGAAAAGGCAATCCCCCCAGGCCGTGGTATCAGCGTCAATCTGATCTACGTCAACCCCCGCGCGATGGGCTGGCAGATCCCCTTGCTCGCCCGCCTGCGCGGGGAGGGTGTGCCCATCGAAGGACTGACCATCGGCGCCGGCGTCCCGTCCATAGAGGTTGCGCAAGAGTATATCGAGACGTTGGGCCTCAAGCACATCTCGTTCAAGCCCGGCTCGAGCGAGGCCATCCAGGCCGTCATCAACATTGCCAAGGCTAACCCGACGTTCCCTGTCATCCTGCAGTGGACGGGTGGCCGTGGAGGCGGTCATCACTCATTCGAGGATTTCCATGCGCCCATTCTAGCCATGTATGGGCGCATTCGCCGCCACGAGAACATCGTCCTTGTTGCCGGCAGTGGTTTTGGCGGTGCCGATGATACGTATCCGTACCTCACCGGCGCGTGGTCCACCAAGTACGGTTACCCCCCCATGCCGTACGACGGTTGCCTGTTTGGCAGCCGCATGATGGTTGCCAAGGAAGCCCACACCAGCAGGGATGCAAAGCAAGCCATTGTCAACGCTCCTGGTCTTGACGACGAGGACTGGGAGAAGACATACACTGGACCAGCGGGCGGTGTCATCACGGTGCGCTCCGAGATGGGCGAGCCCATTCACAAGCTTGCCACACGCGGTGTGATCTTTTGGGCTGAGATGGACGCCAAAATCTTCAGCCTGCCCAAGGAGAAGCGGGTTCCTGCGCTGAAGCAGAAACGCGAATACATCATCAAGAAGCTGAACGCCGACTTCCAAAAGGTCTGGTTTGGGCAAAACAAGGAGGGCAAGGCCGTCGATCTCGAGGACATGACCTACGGCGAGGTTGTCCGCCGCATGGTGGAACTTCTCTATGTCAAAGACGAGGCCCGCTGGATCGACCCCTCCTTCCAAAAGCTCACGGCCGATTTCATCGGCCGAGTGGAGGAGCGGTTTACCACGGGCCCCGGCCAGGTCTCGCGCCTTCAAAGCCCCGCGGGCCTCAGCGAGCCGTATTCCGCCATCGAAAGCATTCTCTCGCAATACCCCGAGGCTGAAAATCAGCTGATCAACGCCCAGGATGTACAGCACTTCCTGCTGCTCTGCATGCGCCGCGGACAAAAGCCGGTGACATTTGTGCCGGCGCTAGACGAGAACTTTGAGTTTTTCTTCAAGAAGGACTCGCTCTGGCAGTCGGAAGACCTCGGTGCCGTGATTGACAAGGATGTGGAACGAACCTGCATTCTGCAAGGCCCCATGGCTGCGAAGCACTCGACCAAGGTCGACGAGCCGGTCAAGGACATTCTGGACGGCATCCACAACGGCCACATCGAGGGCCTCACCAAGGACCTGTACGGCGGCGACGCGTCCACGATCCCCACTGTCGAATACTTTGGTGGCAAGCTCTTTGAAACGGAGATCTCGGACGACTTCGAGGCCCTCACTGTCTCGGAAGGCACCAACAAGAACACGTACCGATTGTCCTCCGCGCCGACCGCCCAGTTGCCGCCGCTTGAGGATTGGATCTCGATCCTTGCTGGTTCGAACCAGAACTGGCGCTATGCGCTGCTCCAGTCGGATGTGATCGTCCAGGGACAACTGTACCAGACCAACCCGATCAAGCGGATCTTTGCGCCCGTTCGTGGTTTGGTCGTCGACATCCTGCATCCGAATGACCCCGCCAGAATGACGATCGTGGTCAAGGAGCAGCCGAGGCATGACCAGTATGTGGATGTCATCGAGGTCAAGCTGGTGGGCAAGAACGAGATCGTCGTCAACATGATCAAGGAGACAACGGCCCTGGGTCAGCCCGTGGTCCTGCCACTCCGCTTCGTGTACCGCCCGGAGGCCGGTTATGCCCCCATCCACGAGGTCATGGAGGACCGCAATGATCGAATCAAAGAGTTCTATTGGCGTGCGTGGTTCGGTAATGACCCGTTGGACCTGGATGCCGACGTCACCAGCCAGTTTGACGGCGGCCAAGCCACCATCACTAGCTCAGCCATTAATGACTTTGTCCATTCCGTAGGAAACCAGGGCGAAGCATTTGTGGACGGGCCGGAAAAGGTCATGTACGCGCCAATGGACTTTGCCATCGTGGTGGGCTGGAAGGCCATCACAAAGCCGATCTTCCCCCGCACCATTGATGGTGACCTGCTCAAGTTGGTCCATCTTTCGAACCAGTTCCGCATGATGCCCGGTGCCGAGCCCTTGAAGAAAGATGACGTGGTTACCACCACGGCTCAAGTCAATGCTGTGATCAACCAGGAATCCGGTAAGATGGTCGAGGTGTGCGGCACCATCACGCGCGACGGCCAGCCCGTCATGGAAGTTACCTCTCAGTTCCTGTACCGAGGCGTGTACACCGATTTCGAGAACACCTTCCAACGTAAGGTGGAGACCCCGATGGAGGTGCACCTGCAAACGACCAAGGACGTCGCGGTCCTCCGGTCCAAGGGCTGGTTCATCATGGACGACATCGCGAATCCGGAGATTGAGCTGCTCGGCCAGACTTTGATCTTTCGCCTGCAGAGCCTTGTCCGCTTCAAGGACCGGTCGGTCTTCAGCCGGGTCGAGACTCGGGGCCAGGTCCTCGTGGAGCTGCCGACCAAGGAGATCATCCAGGTGGCCAGCGTCGACTACGAGACCAACGACGCGCGCGGCAACCCGGTCATCGACTATCTTGAGCGCCACGGTTCGTCCATCGAGCAGCCGGTCTACTTTGAAAACCCCATTCCGCTGGGCGGCAAGAAACCTCTCCCGCTCCGCGCTCCGGCCTCCAACGAGAACTACGCCCGCGTGTCTGGGGACTACAACCCCATACACGTCTCGCGCGTGTTTGCCGCCTACGCCAACCTACCAGGCACCATCACGCACGGCATGTTCTCAAGCGCAGCTGTCCGCAGCCTGGTCGAGACGTGGGCGGCGGAGAACAAGAACGGGCGTGTCCGCAGTTTCCACGCGTCCCTCACGGGCATGGTTCTGCCCAACGACGAAATCAATGTCAGGCTGCAGCACGTGGGCATGGTAGCCGGCCGCAAGATCATCAAGGTGGAGGTTATCAACAAGGACACGGAGGAGAAAGTGCTACTTGGCGAGGCTGAGATTGAGCAGCCCGTGACAGCCTACGTCTTCACTGGCCAGGGTTCTCAGGAGCAAGGCATGGGGATGGACCTATACGACAGCAGCCCTGTCGCCAAGGAGGTTTGGGATCGTGCCGACAAGTACCTGATGGACACATATGGTAAGTCAACCACTTTCCTTTTCTTTTCTTGCGCACTTTTCCCGACATCCTCCCCACGCACCCGTCGCACACATCCCTCCCCGCATACATGCGTCCAAACAGTAAACTGACATAAGCAGGCTTCGCCATTACGAACATTGTCCGCAACAACCCCAAGGAACTCACTATCCACTTTGGCGGGCCCCGCGGCAAAGCCATCCGCCAGAACTACATGGCCATGACCTTCGAGACCGTGGCGACCGACGGGTCTATCAAGTCGGAGCGGATCTTCAAGGAGATCACCGACAAGACGCAGTTCTACACGTACCGCTCGCCAACGGGTCTTTTGTCCGCGACGCAGTTTACGCAACCGGCGCTGACGCTGATGGAAAAGGCAAGCTTTGAGGACATGAAGGCTAAGGGTCTGGTGCCGCGTGATAGCACTTTTGCCGGCCACTCGCTCGGCGAGTACTCTGCATTGGCCGCACTGGCCGACGTCATGCCCATCGAGTCGCTAGTATCCGTTGTGTTTTACCGTGGGTTGACCATGCAGGTTGCCGTGGAGCGCGACGCGCACGGAAGGTCAAACTACAGCATGTGCGCGGTCAATCCGGGCCGCATCAGCGACACGTTCAACGAGGAGGCCCTTCGGTTCGTCGTCAGCAATATTGCCGAGACTACCGGCTGGTTGCTCGAAATTGTCAACCTGAACGTGATCAACATGCAGTACGTCTGCGCCGGCGACCTCCGCGCACTCGACACGCTTGGCTCGGTCTGCAACTACCTGAAAATCTCTCAGATCGACATTGAGCTGCTGCGCAAGAGCGTTCAGCCCGAGGAGGTCAAGGAGAAGTTGGTTGAGATCATCAAGGGCTGCGCCGAGAAGACGCTCGCCAAGCCCAAGCCCCTGGACTTAGAACGCGGCCATGCCACCATCCCCCTCAAGGGTATCGATGTGCCCTTCCATTCGACGTTCTTGCGCTCGGGTGTCAAGCCTTTCCGTAGCTTCTTGCTCAAGAAGATTAACAAGACAACGATCGACCCCAGCAAACTGGTGGGCAAGTACATTCCCAACGTGACGGCCCGGCCGTTTGCCATCACCAAGGAATACTTCGAAGATGTGTACCGTCTCACCAACTCGCCCAAGATCGGCAATATTCTCGCCAACTGGGACTCTTACCAGGACGACAGCGGTGCGCTGGCCTCAGCCCTGGCGAACGGCGCGGGCTCGGAGTAGTGGATGCTACACGGGAAACAGCTGGGAAACGGTACGCGAACGGACAAGGTCGGCGGTTTGGTTTCTTGCATGGGGCGAACGATCCGCCCGTCTTAGTTTCATGGGATGCTGTGATTTGTTTATTTTGTGGCTGTCGCTTTGGGCGTGGTTTTTCTACCGGAGTTGGGGTTTTAACGAGTTTAATGCTAGACAATAGATCCGCGCAATGATTACTACCGTGTTTCTAGCTCTCTGTCCCTTCTACAATGCATCGTGAATCGTGCGAACCACGTTAAATTGGTGGATAGATGATGCTCCTATGCAACAACTTCGACACAGCGGTAGTTCCCCATGGGTGGTTTTCGGTTCCTGTCGACGGTAGCATGAAACGTGATGCGTGCAGGCGGAATGTGATATTCTGAGGTACCTAACAGAGAAGTAAGAGGGGGGTAAGAAAGACTGACCCCGTTGGTGGGCCACCATGACGGATTTGGTTATAGCTATCGTAGGTAGTAGGGTCGGTCATGTGAGCGTGGTATTACATACTGTATGGTGTTTAGCTAGCTTGGGTCAGAGTGGGCGGTGAGAAATTTTGTTTTTTTCTCCTACTTTTCCTTCTCCTCTCTCTCGGTGAATAATTAACTACTGTAAATGAACAATAAGCATATCCCATCCCCCCCCATTCCATCTCATCCACACGAAGGTTATCAAATCCTGGTCTGGTTTACTCTAGTCCAGCCCGATCGGTTAAGATATGGTTGGTTGAGAACGGTCTCGGGATGAACCGTGTGTGGTATTGCATTTGTAGCACAGTGGCAAGACGAGACAAGGGAATCGAAAGAACTCTTGTGTCTCTTTGGAGTGGGAGTGGGGTGTGAGACGGAGGTATGTGATGGGATGTGATGTAATGGGCTCTGGTCTGATTTGATGGGAAGGAGGTGGTACGGGACCGTACGCGGGTTGTTTTGTGTATCGTGTGATCTTACCGTGGGACAGAAGGCGGGGGGCGTTGTGATTGTGTGGTGATGGTGATGGGATGGTTGTGGGTGAGGTATGGGCAGGATGGGGTGCTGTTGTTGGGCGTTGGGTGAGAGCAGATGAGAGAGGAACACATGTCTTCTCGGTTATTGGCAAATACCAGACGGCACCATGAGTGGATGGAAGAGTGAATTGTGTTGTGATAGTAGATGATTTGTTGTTGCGGGTGATGCCACGCTTCTGATATATAAAGTACATAATAGATACATCGAGGTGTCGAAGATGATGTGTTTTGTTTATCTGTCGTAGTCTGACAAAAGAGATCATATCTGTTTGGTCTGCCGTGTCATGCCATGTCATCCATTGCTCGTCCCCCCTATTGGAGAGGAGGGAAGAGGGAAATGGGTTGACGATGAGCGTAGAGTGTGATAGAGGGAGAAACAAAAAGAAAGCTAAGCGTGCCGCCATCCCTGTGGTGTGCGCCTGCGTAACTACATTATCCAATACACGTTTCGTTTTCCCACAGCGACAAATGCGCTGGCGGGGTTTGTTCCATCATTCCATAAAAGCCATTCCACATTGCTTGCCATGCCCGTAAGAGAAAGATAAGAGCAGACCCGGCCGCCGATTAATGAGATAGGAAACGATGAATAAAAAGGAGAACCACGAAGAAAAAGGGGAAGATCAACAAACTAGGAAAATGCAATCCAACTCCCGGTGTCGTACCACCATGCGCATGCCATGCAAACCCGCCCAATGCTCCGAGAGACTGACCCAAATTAACCCAAGCCAAAGTCCAAGCTGCTCATTTTTTGTGTCGAAAAAGTTGAAAAGTGAAAATCACAACGCCGTTCCCCATGTGCCGTTAGACAGGTAACAGAGAAAGGAAATAACCCAAGGAAAAATAAAAGGCACTTTTAATACAGGGGTTCGGAAGACGGCGCGGATGAGCGCTCCGATACACGGCGAAAAAGAAAGTCCAAAAAGAAAGCCAAAAAAATGCAAAACAGACCGGAGAAGGGAATTCACAACGGCAACCATCCCCAAGCGGAAGAAACACACCGACCCCGTTAACGACGGCAGCACGGCAAAAGTGGCGTGGGCCAAGGTGGTGGTGGTGCCAGCCCTTCGGAGCGCCATCGGGTCAAGGTGTGGGTCCCCGATCGGGCAGCAACACACGTGGCGCCGATCCAGGGGCTCCGCCGGGGGGGTTGCTTCCGACATCACCCTTTGCCGGGGACCGGGGGGGGGTGTCAGCCGGCAAAGCGATGAGTGGAAAGAAAAAAATGAAAAGAAAATCAAGAAGGAAACAGAAAAGAAGAGAAAGGCTAAAATCCGCCACGGAGGATGCCTAACTATTGCGCGATGGTATTCGCGAATCGGAGCGGGCTAGACGGCGTTGTGGGGCGCGTGTGACCGTGGTTGTTGGAGTTCCGGCGGCCGAAGACATGCCGGACGATGGCCTTGGGGCTGACCGCCTCGAAGTTGACCGACTTGAAGGTCGACGGCATCGGGATTCGGTGGGCCTTCTTGGTCTGCCACCGCTCCTTGATGCAATCATCGACGAGCGCCATGAGTCCCGTGGCCATGATGACGCTTGGCAGGAAAGTTAGTATCATGACTAGTGGAAATAGGGATGGAAAAATGTGAAAGATAGGGAAAATAGGAGAAATAGAGAGAAAAATAAAACTTACTCGGCAACGTCCGTAATGGCCTCCACGACCGTCTCGTCAGCGATCCACATGAAGCATGGCGGAACCCAGCCACCGGCGTTGTCGTCAGCCTGGACCTGGGTCGGCGACCTCGTTTCCGGGACGATGTGCGCGACCGGCGCGCTCACATCCCCGTCCCGCAAGAGGTGGAACGACACCAGGCCGAGCTGCTTGTCGACGGAGCGCTTCCAGCTGTACTTGTGGCCCCACCACTCAAAGTCGTACCGCTTGTTGCCCTTACCCCCACGGCGGCTGACGTCCACGCGTGCGTAGTTGCTGAACTCCAGCTTGATGGTGTTGGTGGCGGTCGGCCGCTGCGCCTTGTTCTTGGCCAGGCGGCCGTCGAGCGACAGGCGAGACATGTTAGCTCCGTCGAGGAAAAAGTCATCCTCGTCGCCCTCGCATGTCGAGTAACCCGTGTCGGGGCGGCTAGTGGTCGTCGATGCGATGGACTTCGCGCGGCGTAAACCAGGTTTCCTTCCACCAAGTGTCCGGAGCGCGGCAGAAACGGACTTCTTCAGCGTGGGCTTCTCCTCCGTCGTCGTCATCGCCAAGGCCGTAGACTTCCCAATAGTAGTGGCAGCAGCAACACCAGCGGGCTCGGTGAACTTGCGCTTCGCACTGCAGACCTCGCGCCCCGAATCCCGCGAATACCGTCGAAGAGAGAACTCCCGCTTTGCCAAGTCGTACATGCGTAGGTGGAAAAGCTGGATGGCCGTCCTCCTCCGCCCCGTCACCACGGTGTCGATACGCAGGTTCATGTTCCCGTCCGAGGTGAACTCATCGTGGCGGATCGTCAGGCGGTTCTGCGAAGGGAAGAGCTTGGCGAAGTCTTGAGGTGTCGAGGCCCGGACGTTGTGCTCTACAACCTCACGCCTGTAGACCGGTAACGGTGGGATCGCATTGCAGGAGTCGTCCACCAGCTCCTCGGTGTCCAAGACGTCGATCTCCTCACGTGAGGCTGTCGTCGAGGCATACGTATCGACCGACGAGCGGGGGTAGAGCGAGGTAGCCGGGCTGACATCGTCACGGGAGTCGTACGTGTGTTGATACCTGGCCGCGTTGGTGGTGTAGGCACTGCTATCTGTCGAGCACGGTGAGTCCTTGAGGTCTGAAGGACATGGTGACGAGTAGATCGACGTGGGTGCCGTAGAGTGTGATGTGTATGAGTCGTTACTCCTTTGGCTGCGTGAGTCGTTGCTGGAAGCAGACTGAGTCGACGGCTTTCTCCTGGGGTATGGAGTTGCCATCCTGGGCTGTGTGGTGTGTGATGTGTGGTGATGATGGTGTGCCTGTGTCGTTGCAGGAGGATAAAGAGGGACAGGTGACAGTGTCCGGTGAATACTTTGCGGAGTATGTGTTGTGTGTGTGTGAGTGTGAAGGTGTCTTCTTGCGGCTACTGTTCCTAGAGCAGCAGTATGTATGAAGGGGCTGTTGGTTATTGTGGGGGAAGGCAGATTCCCGATCCAGGTGGGACGATGGGGTTCCTGGAGGTTTATAGAGGGTGTCGGGTTTACGGTGTTAGAACAGGGGGGTAGCGAGGGGTGACGTGGGGTGTGTGTGTGAGTGGCAGGCGAAGACAGGTGCGTGAGAGCTCCTGGGGTGTCTTGGGCGATTGGCGAGTGGGGAGACAGGGCCGGCTGGCATGGCCTGCCGAGCTCTGCGCCTTCGTTCCAGGGCTGCAGTGCAAGGTTTGTGCGTTGTCCTGAGCTCGCAGAGGTCAGGTTGGGTCGGGCATTAAACGCGGGGACTGTGTTGGCGTCTGCTGTCGTGACAAGTGCGCACCACACAAAACGGCGTGAACAAGTGGGATCGGTGCAGTGGCAGGGTGAGCAGCCAAGACGCTCGCAACTACTATCTGGGCGCCGGCGACGTTGCGACGCATGGCTGGCAATTGACAAACTGCATCGTGCAAATCTGTCCGAGGGATACGCCAAGTGGTCCATCCGCGAGCGTAGTCGCAGAAAAGAAAACAGCAGCGGGGAGGGGGTGAATCACCTGGAGGATTCGTCCACGCGGGATTCCTGTCCGAAGGGTCCATCGATTCAAGACATCCACAAGTCGAGCATCGTACCAGCGTCATCGTGGGTTCGTGATACGCCCATGAACATCAACAAGCCCACATGTCCCACGCAAAAACTGCCGTGTATCTGGCCGCTTTCTTGCTTCCCCCCGCGGGCCGTGAAGGGACGCGAAGAGGCGAGGGGGCGCAAATGCTCCCCTCTGCGCCGTCGTCAAACATCGCGAGCAGTCGAAGCGGATGGAGCGATTGCTGAAGTCAGCCATTCGGGTCGGGGTTGTCAATTGCGCGCGCTTTTTCAGTGGCCAACGCCAGGGTTGCAGAGGGATGGTCGCCCCCAAGGGCCCGAGACAAACCCGTTTTCATCCATTCGCTGAAAATTCAGTCGAGGCCGGCCTTCTGTGATTGGCCGGTTTTGAACGACGTCTCCTGATTGGGAAACCACGGACGGGTTGCTTGTGGGATGGCCCAGTCACTCCGAGTGTGTCCCACGAACCACCCACAGCGCAACCTCGAGAGCTTCCCAGGTCTCGCAGGTTGCGGGGGTACGGGAGGGCCGCCAAGGAAATCTCCAGGTCTTGTGCGACACAATGGAGTCATGAGTCCGAAAAGGGCGGAGGGTGATACTGTTCAGAGAAACAGGAGTTATCGGGGGAAGGGGGGGTGCTTGGGGGATCAGTCCAAAACTGCGGGAGACGGCCCCCCAGGCGCGACCCAGGCGAGCGCTAACGAATATTACCGTACCAATACAATTGGGGCGTACCGTACGTATCCATGCAGGGTCCAGGTTGCTCTTCATTCCTTCCCTCAGCCCAACCCCAGCCCCCAACCCCCAACCCCCAACCCCCAACCATCCAAATCTTCGCACTTTCCTACGGTCGCCTGCAAAAGTTCCCTGGCGGCAAGCGCTACCTACCTCTAAATAACCTGCCTCGGGGAATCTGCGAGTGCATGTAAACCTTAGGAGGGAATGGAAGGTACGAGATGGCCGGCCCACTAGAAAACTTTTCTGTTTGTTGTGGTGATGAGTCGGGTCTTCTGCCAAATTGGGACGCCAGTCTGGCTCGCAACTGTCCACGCGATTCTGCCATGTTTTTCTCCTGCCGGCATCGCCAAAAGGGTGTTCTGTTTCTAACACAAATACCAAAGCAATCGTACCTGTACCGCGGCACTATCGCCGCTGCCGCGACAGCCCGGATTGCTGACCTTTCGTGTTCGTCGACTGTCGTGGGCAGCCTAGTGACCATCGATTCAATTCCCCAGCATCGGTACCTTTCTCAATATCGCAGGCCACGCAGGCCCCATCCAGCTGAACCCTGGGAAAACTCTACCTTAGCCTACGAGATTTCAGGGCGCTGACTATCTCTCCTTGCAAACACCGTACGTGGCAGCGGAATCAGTGGGATTTGGAAACCAATTTCTCCAACCGCTGCGTCGCTGCCCAGATGCCCAACACGACCCACCAAGCTGCCGAGCCACAGTTCACCTTCCTCAACCTGCCAATCTCAGACGCTCAGCATTCAGTCAACGGCGCAGGAACCGCTCGCCCGAGGCTGCTTCGGCGGGGCAGAGTCGACAATTGGCTGCCCGCGGATCGTGGAGAAAGGCTGACAAGGATCGAGCTGTGTTGTCCAATCTACATCGACGCTCGAGTTTCATCGAACTCACTCGAGGGTCTGTCACCAACCCTCCAAACCCCGCTCAATGGGGATCTGAGAGCCGCCCCCAAGAAAACGCATTCGCACACACAGAGAGAGAGAGAGACGGAGGGAGAGAAACATACACTCCTCGTCGACGTTTGGGAATATGCTCGCGATTCCGGGGACTTCAGGACCGCGAGGCTCCGCTCAACCCGGCTGCGTCTGGGCTTGCCCTCACGGCACCGCGATGAAGCCGAATTGACGACGTCGGGTCGCCCGTTCAATTCGGTCCCAATGGATGCGACGCGGGAAGCCCGATATCCAAGTAATCCTTTGGATATTGGCCCAGGTTGTCGGTTTTCCACATTCAGACGAAAAACTCGTCGCAACTGCAACCATTCCTGCGCGGCCATGCAATGTTGACTTGTGTCAAGCGCTCATTCGTCAACAACATGACCACGCCCTCGAACCCAGCCCTTTGGCACGTGTCTGCCCTCTGCCGCCATTCATCTCGAACAGCTGTTCGTGTCTGCCCCAGGCCGTTATTTGGCCCTTCCATTCTAACTCGAAGGCAATTCGTCATTCAGGGTCGACGTTCACCCCAAACTGGAGATGTTCCAGGGGAGCTCGTTTGTGTCTCAAAGCTCACCTCGAGGAAGCCTTTCCACCCCCAGCTCTCCTAGACCCAGGCCATTGGTTTCGACGCCACCCGGAGTCACTATCGGGGTCAACTGACTCCCGGGCCAGAATCAGCGGATCCCGTGTCATCATTCACAGTTGTTTGGGTAACCGCCAGTCTTTCATAGGGGTGGGCCCCTTCCCGGCTGGGGACGTAATTCCCTTTGGCTCGGAACCGGGGGGGGGGGGGGGGGGGGTTCTAATGATGAGTTTGGGACGGGAGCCGGTCTCTTGCCACCACCATACAACCGTTGGTGATGCTCCTCGTCTTGCCTTTATTTGGGCTGCCGACTCCCACCTTGTGCTAGCCGCCTACCGGAAGACCCGGCTGCTTGCCGGTCGCCCCTCCGATCATACCCACTTCCCGCGAGTTTCCAAGGAGACTTTCGCGACCGAAAACCCCTCGCAGCCGACGACCGGGAGATCATATCACGGATGCAAACATCAACGGGCCATGGTTCACAATCATCGGTTCCGGGCGGACTACTAGTGAGTCAACCATGTCTCCCTCGCGGACCCCGAGGCGAAGCTGCCTAAAGCCTCCGAATGGATTCGTGACAGTTGCCTAGGCTGAATGGATTGGATCTTCGTCTGCATCCGAGCCCCCCAAAAGGTGCCACTCATCCCGTGCCGCTCTGTTCTGAGTTGTCAAGTTCTCGTCCATCAACCCGTTGTTTCTCCGACGATCAAAGTGGATCGAGCCAGAGAGCCAGGACACAACATAACGTGAGAGCTGGGGCCGATATACGGACGCTTGACTACTAGCCGCACCAGCCCTTTCCCGCTCGCCCGCGCCGCTGCCGATGGTCCCCTCTCCTGGACTGGATGCAGCGGAGGGAAAACGCATGACATCAAGCCCTTACGGTCTTTCAGCGCGGCCATTGTCTCACTCGAACGGCCCGCCTGGCCTATCTCGCGGGTCGACCGTTGAGCAGAGCAGCCGCGAATGTCTGGGGAAAACTGCACTTGGCCGACTGCATGCGCTACTTCTCCTATTGGGTCCTGACGTCCCGTCGACGGGTGGCCCTTCGAGGCCATTGGTGCCGCCCTCCGTGACTCTTCCTCTCAGTGAAGCCCATTGTTGGTTCGTTGTAAGTGACCCCCATTCTCCTCCGAGGCGGCAACATGGTCCAGATTGTAGCTCGTGTGGGTCGCATACATGCAAGACGATCAGTCAGTAACCCCACGATGGGAAATCCGGGGCAACCCAGACGCTGCGAAAGATCCATTGGGTTCGGAGGAGGAAGAGGAGGGGGCGCAGTAGTAATGTGGCTTTGAGAAGAGGGGCTATGAGATGACGAATAGCTCGATATTGTGGGTTTGGGATCATCCCACGTCTGGTGTTTCAGTGGAGTCAACACGCTTGACATAGTCGAGAGGAAGTCTCGTGAGGCAAAGAGCCGGCCAGCACTCAAGTGTTCGCCCTTGTTGCTGTGGAATGTTTTCAGTCATCGCGAGCCACCTAAAGCAGTTACCAGCCACGTTCCGACTTCCCCCATCGAGAAACAAGCACCCCATGGACTGGTCCCCGCTAAACGGCCCGAGACATGAGTAGATCTTGAAGTGGAAAGAATTCTCAGCAGCCACTGGTCAGATTTTCTTCCCTCATTGGACGTGGAGAGTACAAGTAAAGTGGAGGCGGGACGAAAGATGTGGGTGTGTGTGCGTTCATCCTCCCGCGTCGTTCCCGTGTGCGGTATTGGAGATGCAGGTCTAAGTGTACATCCTCCCCCGTTACGCCCTGCTTTTCCCAAGCTTCTACCCTATCCCATTGTGAGCATGTTACACGTGCGTGGGGTTCCCATAGAAAGAGCAGCCGTGCTGCTTCAAGTCTCGGTTTAGAACTTGTCATGATCCGCCCCTGGGGCTGAGAGACAGTATCATATCCCGCCATGCAAATCTTTCTGATCAACAAAATCCCTCGCTATGTTCCTTGATCAATATGTAAAGAAGGGGTGGGAGTTGTGGGAGTTGGACGTTACTCAGCCAACACCCAATCAACCAACCGACAACCAACCCAAGACATATGTCGGGACGGCAGACGAAGAAGGTAACACAAAGGAGGGAAACAAACCGGGTGTTGTGGTCTAGACACAGCTGCTGCTGCTGCAGAAGGCAAGACGGTCCGTCCCCTCCGTTTTGCAGCTGCTTGTCCGAGACACTGGTAGACAGATAGATGGACAGACGTGTATCCACGAATAGGCAAGGCAGAAAATACTGATTTCCTGATATCTTGCGAGAGGGTGCAAATTTTTCCATTGGTGCTGTGGCTCGTCTTTTGCGTCTGTCTTTCTCTCTCTAAGGCTGGCTTGGCTGGGAACAAGGGAAGAATGGGGACGTTGGGCTGCATGTATGCGGGAAGGGCATCCATGCAGCATGCAGCATGCCTACGTGTAGTTGGCTCGGGAATTGGCTACTGTATGTGCCTCAGGGAGGAAGTGAGTTAATCGGTAGATATGCGGGTCTGCAGAGATGTGTGTATGCGTTGTGTGTTCTATCCTATCTGGTTTACACAGGGTTTTGATAAGGAGAAATGTATAAATTGCGTGACATGGCGGGTTGTGGGATGGGGTATCTTGTTTTGGAATTTTGGACAGTGATGGTGTTATTGGCTTGGCGGACGATTGTGAGGAACATAAGGACAGAGACTTCACATCTTTTGGCGGTTTCTTTTCACTGAAACATAAATCAGGAGGTCATGATGATAGGTTTAATGTCTGAGTGTGGCTCACAACCTTCGTTGGTAAGGGGAAGCGGCTACTAACATCTTGCCCTTTACCATGGCTGTGACACAATCCACCGTTTAGGCTTGGGTTTTATCACTGTGTAAGAAATATACATTCATGGCTTCCGCGGCGTCTCAAAAATTACAAGCAGAAACCCGGTTCGTGAGCTAGAATGCGTTTCTTGATTATGATCTAAAACCCCCTAAACTTGAACCCAACAAGAAGGTAATGGTGCTGAGTGTGTGGCCTTTATCGCGTCCCGTTTCTACGCTCAACTGGTAATAAAGGATGTGAAATTAGACAATAAATAACAGTACAGCCACTAACAGTGTAAAAAATAGGGGAGTTCTCAAAACAAGATGGCTCTGCAACACGAGGTCCTAGCAAATGTAAATAGTAAAAACTTGGAACCGAGACTAATAAGTAAATAGAAAAGGAGTTCGTGTCGCCTTCATAAAACTTTGTCTTGCTGAGTACCACATTGACAACTCTCACAGCATATCCCTCAGGAAATTTCATTGCAAAGATATCCACACATGAAAAGAAACAGATTTACGTCTTCTAAAACAACGCGCCACAATAACCACTATTATATCCCATGAGATCGAGAACATAAAACCCAAACAACCCATCCAACACAGTCTACCTCACCTCAAATCCTAAACTAAAGCCAAGCAACACAACCACCACAAGGCGATGAGAAAGCTCAATAATCCATCACAAACAGCAACACACGCACAGAAACCGAGTCTATAACAGCCACGGCGACAAGAATCCCATAGCAATTAGCCCTAGCATTATGATAAGTATGTATCTACAGAGTTAATTTACAACTTAACTACCACTCTACTCACCCTCCTCAGTCGAGTGAGTTGAGTTGAGTTGAACAACCCCCGAGGTACTATTATTCTTTCCTTCGTCACCCCCATCGCACCATAAATAAATCACCAAGACACAATGACCATTTTGAACAAGCCGACTGATAGTTAGTCAGTTAGAGCACATATTGTCATGGTGGCATGGCAGTATTGACTGACTACAAGGGGGGGATATGATATGAGCAAAGGGCAAGGCAAAACACGAAGCAAGAAGAAGAGATGAGGAGGGGAGGTGAGAAAAGAAGAGAGGTGAGGAGATAGGGGGACGGGAATAGAAGGAATGGGGACGAGAGAGGCGAAGAGGGTAAAAAAGGACCGGGAAAAGAAAAAGAATCCAAGAAATCCAAGACGAAGTGAGAAACACCACTACCAATTACAAACAAATAACCAGAACGCGGCAGCATGCTCACTCACCCAGCATAGCAGGCGAGTAATGATATCACAGGACGCCATCATATCTGCCGTCAAGGTTGATATTAACAGATTACGTTAGGGCAACGGACAGGCATAGCTTAGTATAAGCAAAAACGAGACAACATATCACACAGTTCACCAACCAGGTCGTATCACAACCACAGCATGATAGAGGGAGAAGGGCATAGATAGTATAAAACCTACGTACTACGATAGAACTCGCCCGCCCGCCCGCCTACCACCCAGCTCAGACCCTGTTCAATCGACTCAATCCATTTCACTACCTACAAAACCCGACAAACTCGACACAACAGCCGACGAGTAGAAACAACAACAACAACAAGAGAGAAAAAAGAAGAAAAAAGAGAAAAGAAAAGAAACAAGTCTGACAAGACTCAACAAACCAACAAGCCAACCAGACCGAAAGAGTAGAGTCTTCAGATAGCCTCCCCAGGACCTCAGTTGCACGCTGCAACGGCTTCATCATCACCACCCTCGCTCAATCACTCATCACCACCCACGCTTGATCAAACCCCCATAGCAATCCTCACCAACACACCCACCATACCATCCCCAGACAGACCAAACCCCCCACCACGTCCTACATCCCTCATCTGCAAACCCATCAGGACCTCCTAGTTCCCATCACCTGCCCCCTTCCCACCATTCCCATTACTACTATTACTTCCACCACCACCACCACCACCCCCAGCAGACCCGGACTCCCACCCGACCCAACTCCGCGGCATAACCCTCCAAATCTTGACCTCCCCCGACCGTAAATCATCCAACTTAAACGACTCCACCTTCACCTTCTTACTCTCCCTCCCCTGTTCCCACGCCCTTACCTTCTTCTTCGTCCCATCCCACTCCGCCACGACACCCACATGATCCGGTTTCCCAACCTCCATAGAGTACTTGGCATGCATGGCGCCATGTTTACCCTGGAACTTGGCGTTGCGGATCGAGACGATATCACCCGGGCGGATCTCATCGTTTTGCGTGGTGCTCGCGTTGGCGAGGTTGCTGTAGACGAGGGCGCCGTAGGCGCGGGAGCCGACGGGGACGAGGGCGTCGGGGAAGGGGCGGAGGAGTTCGTAGATGAGGGCTTGCGGGGTGCCGTCGCCGACGACGGAGTCCTTTTTGGTGGCGGCGGCGTCGCCGATGGCGCGGCCAAAGCGTTCGTAGCTTTGTTCGAGCTGGTCTTGGCGCAGGGCGCGCGGGGGTGGTTCGTGGCGCTGGTCGAGTTGGACGTCGCCGGTGTTGTGGGGGTCGAAGCGGGCAGTGATGACGGTTTGGGAGTAGTCCTGGAAGAGGACGTAGATGTCGCGGGTTACGACGGTTTTGCCGCCTTTGTGGGGGTCGGCGGAGCTAGACTCGTCGGACTCGGAGAAGATGTCTTTGCGGCCGTGTAGCTGCGGCGGGAGGCCGTTGGGCTGGAGCCACCAGGAGGATTGGCTGGCCAGGTCGATGTCGTTAGCAACGAAGCCTGACTCCATCGAGGGGCGCGTCACGTCCATCGACCGCCGGCTGATGCTGGGACGCTGGAGGTCGGCCGACTGGCGGGTAGCACCAGCAGCAGCAGTAGCAGCAGCAGCACGCCCGGAAGACGCCGGCGGTGGGGGAGGAGGAAGAGGGGGGGATCGTGGGGTTTGTCCGTAAGGTGTCGGTTCCTGCGAGAAGAACTCCTCCTGCTTGACCTGCGGTGAGGCCGACGGCGCGGGGAACGAAGGCACAGGTGGTGGAGCACCAGCGAGTGAAGATGAGGTGTAGTTGTACGGGTCGTAATCGTCGTCGTCGTAGCGAGGTGTCTCCTTGGGCGGAGGAGGAGGGGGTGGGGCCATCCGAGGCATGTCCACCGACTTCCGGCTGTCCGGGGGCGGTTGCGACGGGATGGGGGGCGGGCCAGCCCTGGGAGGTGAAGCGACCGGAACGGGGGGAGGTGGCGCTTCCGTAGTGGGAGACCGCGGCGATACCACATCCTCGAAGCTCGACTCACGCTGGTGCGCCTTGAGGGCGTCCTTGTGAGGAACAGAGGATGCGATGTCCGTGTCGTAGTCGCCCTCATACTCGGTGACCTCCTCCTCCTCCTCTTCCTCCTCAACACTGTCTTTCCGCGGGGGAGGAAGAGGCGGCGGAGCCCTGGACTCGCTGGTCGAGACACCACGTAGTGGCGGAGCAGCCGAAGGAGGCGGAGGAGGGGGTCGTGACTGAGTAGGCGGGAGCGCCGGAGGAGAACCCGGGATAGGCGGAGGTGGCCGGCTACTGCGCTTGTTCTCTCGCGGGGAAGACGGGACGGCCTCATCCACGTACGATGTGCGGCGGTCCTGCGATATCCTCGGCGATGTGGGAATCGGCGGCGGAGCAGCTGTGGCAGGCGGAGGTGGAGGAGGCGGGGCGCGGGTGGCCGGGCCTAGATCCCCTCGTGAAGAATCAAGCTCCTCCTGGGGTCGTTCTGACAGCTCGTCGTCCGATACCGATCCTTCACTAGGCGACCGGACCGCGGCAGCTGATGCTGTTGGAGGCGGCGGTGGCGGACGTGCTTCACGAGATTAACAATAATATTCCATGGTGCATAACGCTGGGCACGATGATACTCACAATCCGCAGGAACAGGAGGCGGGGCCGGGCGCCCGCCAGGAATAGGAGGAGGTGCTCCTGGTTCCGACGACGGCACTATTGTCACTCCGAAGTCAGCACGCTGCTCAAGACTCTTCTTGGGACTTCCAGAGTGGACCAGATTAGATCAGTATATTGTGCGGTCAACTCACCTGGCGGGGCAGCCTCCTGATGCGGAGTTCTGAGGTCGCGCTCGTCCTCCTCCTCTTCCTCGTCCGCCTCTGCTTCCTGTTCATCCTGCTCTGGCTGATGTCTGGCCTCTGGGACAGGAGGTCGCATCATGCCAGGCAGGGGAACGGGAGGTGCTCGCACGGCCGGCGCAGCAACTTCCTCGGGCTGTTCCTCGACCCGCTTCTCCTGCGCAGCCTTCTTCTTCTTGGGCAGCACCGGGGCCGGAGCACCAAACAAGGGCATGGCCATGCCCGGCATACCCATGCCACCCGACATCTTGGCCATTCTTGCGCGCAACTCCTCTCTGCGACGGAGTTCCGGGTCGACGTCTTCCTCTTCCTCCTCGTCCTCCTCCTCTTCTTCGTCTTCTTCTTCCTCTATCCGATCATTGTCCTCTGGCTTGGAGACACCGGCTGCCTGTCGGGGTCTGCTGTCGCTGTCCTCCTTCTCGGTGAGGTCATCCTGGCCTTCTGTGGTCTCGCCCGCACCGGACATATCAGCTTCGTTGCCATCACGGGGCTCGGGGCCCTTGGAAGACCTCCGTCTCGGGGGGTGGGCCTGGCGCGAGGGCGCGGCTTCATCGATAGATGCCCTCGGGGCCTCCTCGGTACGCTCAACAGCAGCCTCGCTTCCTTCGACCGTGTCTTGGCTGTCGAGACGCTTCTTGGGCGGCCGCTTGGGCTTCTCCTTCTTGGACGCAGCTTCAGCGTGCCGGGCAGCCGTCTCCATCTGTTGTTTCTGCAGAAGGGCCAGACGCTCCTTCAAGCTCATGGGCTTGGGCTCATCGTCGGCCGCATCGCCCTCGGCTGTAGTGGGCCGCGGGGCGAACCCTGCCTTGGTCGCGTTCTCCTGTACTTCGGCTTCCTGCTCTTTTACTTCCGGATCTTCATCTCGGCGGTACAGCTTGGCCACGGGGGCCTGCGATGGCGGCGGAACATATGCATTTCGGCTCGGCGGGGGTGCTACAAAGGGCTTCTTGATGAACCCGGAGCCGCCGGAGCTCAGGCCGCTCGGCTTGAAGGGCGCGACAGGGGGCGCGGCAGCTCGGTTGAATGCTGCGATGCGGTCTTTGAAAGCATTACCAGTCGGCTTCTCGGACACGGGAGGTGGACCACCCGGCTTCGGGCCTGGAAGTGCGCGCTTTGCGGCCGGGGCGGGCGGTGAGCTGGCAGAAGGGGCCGCGGCCGGTTGTGGGGCAGGCGGGGCAGGAGCTTGCTTCGGCGCCGGGGGCTCTGCCACGGGTGCTGGAGCTGGAGCAGGCGGGGGTGCCGAGTAGGTCTCAGTTGGCGGACTGGCAGCCACAGGGGCCGGCTCGGGCGTCGTCTCTTCGGGCTCTGGCGTAGCCTCCCTCGGCGACTCAACAGCGGGCGCGGGCGCAGGTGCTAGTGCTGGTGCGGGGGCCGGAAGCGGAGGGGCAACAGCAGCGGGAGCCGGGCCTGGCTCGGAACCCTTCTTGGACCGCGGTCGGGTCGGTCGAGGCGGGGCAGTGGGCTCGTACTTCTCGACAAAGTTGCGGGGAAAAATACCCTCGTGCTTCGTGCCGGAATCATCGACATACTCGCCACCGTACCAGTCGTCGTCCTCCTCATCAGTCACAGTGATGATCTGGCCTACGTTGAAACCCAGATCATCCTCGTGCCCAGAGACATAGTCGTACAGGGCTTTGACCTTGAACGACATGATGACGCGGCTCACGGCCAGCAGCAAACGTAGACGGCGGGTGTCGATGCAAAGTCGGGGTTAAATTGGTCGGAAGCCTGCGCTGTATTTGTAGCGGGGTGTGCAAAGAGAGAGCTTCGGAGCTTCAGAGGCCTTAAACCACTTTCCCGGCCAGGTGTCGCCACACGGTGCACACGTTGGTTGTGGCGGCCGTGCAAAACAAAAAACAAAAAAGAAACCCCCGAAGCCGGAGTGAGTAATGTAAACAAGCGGCCACGCGATGATAGAACGGGCAAGAGTGTGTGCGGAGAGGGAAATGGGGGAAGGGGGCCCGAAATCTCAAACGCAGCAAAGCGACGGAAATCGGCTGCTGCAGTGTGAGAGAAGCAATGGACGGCCTGAGCTTGACTGAAGACAACCTGGAACTCCGGAGGGGTTGGCAACAAGCGGAGCCGGTGCAGAGTTTAACTGAATGTGAGTGGCCTACTAGTCGCCTGAATCATTTTGCGGGAGATGGAAAGAACGAGGAAGGAGCAGTCCGCAAGTCCACAACAGCAGGCAGGTGGGGTAACCTGAAGTTTGGTGGAGGTCTACGAATAGAGGAGGGGAATGCCAAGAGTCGACGTCAGCGCATGAACGGTGAACCCCATCTGGCCCTTGAACCAAACAACACAAGTCTCCTGCTTTCTTCCTGCGGTGGCTGCCCACCACCACACACCTCACCGTCTACGTGGGTCGTGTCGTAGTGTTCCAGATCTCACCAGGCAGCAATTCAGCCGGAGCCTCAGGAGGTGGCTTGGGCTGTTACTGCACTTTGCGGCACCAAGGGCATCATCTTTAGTGTTGTTTGAAAGCCGAGGCGTGTGGTGGGACCGGCTTTCAGCAGCGCTAACCAATTTCAGACACTGACACGCCGCAGAAAAAACAACGACAGGGGTCATTTCGAATCATCAACCAGGTTGTCTGAGGCAATCGCGGGGTCTCCAGGTCTTTGTCTCGCGTTCCAAACCACGAGGTTTTCACACTCCGCAAAAACATCGCCGAATCAGCATCACAAACATGGCAACATCACCAGCCACATCGCCAAAGCCGAGCCCCCGGCCACGGCCCAAGCCAAAGGGTATCTTGAAGAAATCTTCCTCGTCAACCACAGCATCACCAATAGCTGCCCCCATAGACTTTCCATCATCATTTTCTCTAACAGCACCCACACCACCCGCACCACCGCAACCCGAACCCAGTCGCCTCGAGCTCCTCGCACAACAGGAGCAGGCCGCCCGAATCCGCCTACTCGAGAAGCTCAAGGCGACTGAAATCCGCCCTGCTGTCCCTCTAGCTACGTTTGAAATCCTCTCCCAGTTCCCACGCAGCCACCCTCCCACACCACCACCACCATCAACCTCAACCTCAAATACAACAGCGACCACCCCCACCGCAACAACACCAGCAAAAACACCACCACCAATAAAATACACCGCCGCCAACCCCCACCCAATCGACGTCTCCGACCTCCTCACCCACCTCTCCACCTTCCAACCCTCCGAGTACCTCGACCTAATCGAAGAGCGCAACTGTCTCGACAAGTGCGGGTACGCGCTGTGCGCCCGCCCGCGCCGGACCCACGATGCACCCTTCAAAATCACCGCCGCGGGCGGCATCGCGCGTGCCGAGGACCTCAACAAGTGGTGCTCTGACGCCTGTGCCAAGCGCGGGTTGTACCTGAAGGTGCAGTTGGATAATCCGAGTTATGTGCGCGGGCCGGATGGGGGGATGGTGGTCAAGTTGGAGTTGAGGAAGGAGGGTGGTTCTGGGGCTGGGGCTGGTTCTACGGGAGGTGAAAAGAAGGTCACTAGCGGTGCTGCGACTGCTGTCTCTCCCCGAGGCACAGAAACAGACAGGAACCAACTCGCGCAGGCCATGGCCCAGCTCGAGATTGACAAACACAAGCGCCCTCCCAACAAGAAGACGTTACAAAAGGACCGCAAGGATGCATCCGCCCTCGCGGGTGAGAGGGGCGATTCCGCCGGCGGCCGGCTGACGGATTTCAGTCGGGTCGAGGTCACCATCAAGGAGAGTGATGTTGATGGCCCCGCCGAGGCTCCTTCTGCGCCGTCTGAGGATGCACAGGGTTTGATTGAGGGGTATAAGCCCAAGTTTGGGACGGTGGGTGATGGGAGGAACGCGGAGGAGGGCGCTGAGAGCGATGATGATGATGAGTTCTTCTCCGTCCGGTTTTGATTAAGGCCCGGATTGGGGTGGGGGTTTACCGGGTACTGTACTGTACGTAGTGTGTACAACAATCGGCGTTTTAGGGGAGTGATTTTACGCAAGGGGCGAAGATATATCCGTTGCTGTTTACAGTTCGGGCAGCATATTTGGGGATTCAATGGAAGCCTTGCACGTCGCAAAATACACATCGCCGGTCGTGACTGCTAGGAATTTACTCATCTTACCTTGATACCATCCGCTTCAACGGGTAACTTCGAAACATCACAGCACAACGACCAGTGCAGTTGCACAGTCTGCATCCCACAAGCACAGCGGCCGCGAAGGGACTTTGAAATTGGCAATCAAGCGTCATCCCCGGAATTACCCTAGGGAATCGGCGACACCTTGAATGGGGCAACAGATCTCTCTATTTGCCGAGGATCTACTCCCGTGCTCTTGTTCGTTCCTCACGACCTCCCACCACCGCCAGATAAGACGCCATGTAGCCATGCCCATGTAACGCAATGTCATAACCCACACCCATATCCCATTGTAATAGTGTATAGTGGTCGTCGTTATCGCCGTGAGAAGAAGACGCAGAAGAAGGTCGCCGTCATCGTGGTCGCGTTCAGGACGCGAGCGAAGAAGAAGCCTGCCAATGCTTTTTGTCTTTTTTTTTTCCTCTATCGTATCTCGAAGAAAACGGGCACGCTTAGTCGCGACGAGGAGGGCGGTCGCCGAACCGCCGGCCGCCACGCTCGACGACAGGGTTCTGGGTGACGGGGGTGACGTTGACGGGAATCGAATCGAACTGCAGAGAGGAGAAAGGGGTCAAAGTCAGCAACCAACCGCCAAACCTAACCTTCTGGAGATACCTGGAAGAGGGAAAAAAAAAAGGGAATACGTACGCCAAGGTGCTTGAGCAGGTCCTTGGTCTCGCCGTCGACCTCGAGCTGGCCGGCCTCGGAGAAGTCGAGGGCAGACACCTCGGGCACGTACTGATCCTTGCGCTCACGCTCCTCTTCCTGGAGCTTGAAGGAGATGCCGCGGACCGGGCCACGCTGAATGCGCTTCATCAGATGGGTGGTGTAGCCGGCAATCTGTAGATTTCGAACAAGATCTTGTTAATTCCTGCCGACTTCTCCCCTCCAAACAGTGGGATTAAAGGGTCTACGCACCTTGTTGCGCAGCCTCTTGGAGGCGATGATGGCAATCTCATCGCACACCCGCTTGTTGGTCTCGAAGTCGAGGGTCAGCTTGGGGTAGTACCGCTCAATGATGACCTTGGCGGACTTCTTGACGGTCTTGGTGCGAACGCGACCCATGTTGGCGGTATTGGGATGGTGGTTTTTGGCGGGTGGGTGTTGTTGAGCTGGGCGATTTCCGAGACGAGGAGAGGTAAGAAAGTGAGGTCGCAGGCGGCACACAGAACTTTTCTTGGGTAGGCTCGCGGTTGTGGGGGGATTAGGGCACGCCAAGACCTAGGGCGCTGTGGCTGGTTGCTGCTGTGGATGTGGCTTATGTGGCGAGTGCGAAGCACTCATCAACTCGTTACACGCATAGTATAGCAAAAAATGCATTAATCGGAATCTTTCACGTCCTCGGGGCAGAAGCAGAGGATGAAAGCGGTTGATGTACCGTCAGGGATATTTTACAATTCAGTTTATTGTTACAGGACCAGGCATCACGGTCGTATCTACACATCTTCCCAGTCTAGTCGCCCAATCTCAACACCCTCAACCGTCCCATCCAGCCTTTGAATCCATCCGTCCACGCAAAGACAAACGCGTTACTCCTGCAACCCGTAATCCCGGGCGCTCGACATCGCCTGGGGACCGGGTGCCGCGCGGTATCTCTGCCGAATCTCCTTCGACGATTCAGGTTTCCTTGTAGCCTGAGCTTCGCGAGCGCTGAGGCAGTCGGCTTCGCCCAAAAGCTCACGCGCCACAGTGGCCGCCTCGGGCGACGAGTCCTTCACCGTGATAGCAATGGTGCCGGAGGCGTCCATGGTAGCCCGGGTGGGGCATACCCAAAGCTTGACACCACCGGGCAGTTCGGGATCGATTGTGTCGTACATGCCGGGCGAGGTGCCTCGCGCGTTGCCCATGTCACCAATGGAGGTGTTGGCGATGAACCCGGCCACACCAATACTGATCCTCATACCACGGCCTTGCCGGCGTGGCCGCACAACTCTGGCCGGTGCCGCGATGTGCTCCTTTTGCGGCCCATAGACGGGGTGGTTGGCCATGTACATGCTGGTGCGGAGGTACGAGAGACCGGCGGAGGGGTGGGTGATGGGCGGGCCCGTGTCAGCGTAAGGACTCTTCGCCTCGGTGTACTTTAATGTCATGATTTTGTTGCCGCTCATGCCCGTTTCGACCAAAGTTGGTGGGTTTAGCGGGGCCAGATCGAGAAACTGGCCGACCATCTCGTAAAGCGCCTGGTTGTTGTTACGGAGTTCGCGCAGGTAGTCGACAAGCTGGTCCTCCGTTATTGCGCTGGCATCAATGGGCTCTGGCGCCGGCAATGCCTTGTCTATCGCGTACTTCGCAGCAGCCGCATGTTGCTCGTGGGCCAGCTTTTTCTTCAAAAACTGCCGGAACTCTGCCCGCTTTGGCCGGACCTCCTTCGCCAGCCACTTAATAAAGGAACCCTGAGCCATGCCAGCCAACCAAGGCCCTTCAAACCGCCAACGGTTGTCCACGGTCTCGGCGCGCTTGTCGGCGGGAATATCGGTGGTGTCGTACTGGTCCTCAAAGACAGACCTTTGGGGAAGGTCGGAGGCTTTTGTGAGGATGGGGCCCGTGGTACTGGTTTCTCTGGCCTCTCTGCCACACGCACGCCGCACCGTCATGGGCAGCCCTAGCTCTTGAAATTTCCGGAGAGTGATGCCATGGTCGGCTGCTGAGACATAATCGGTGATATGTTCGCTTGAGTCAATGGCCCTGACCCGCAGCATGGGGTTCGTTGTCTTAGTCGTCGACTTGAGCGGGAGTGGCCGTTTGAGGCCCCAGTCTCCCTGCCTCCGCGGGGCGCTTAGGGTGGTGACGACCTGGTGCGTCGGGGCCGGCAGCGTCGACGTCGTCGAATGGAAAAGACTGCCCGCTGCATGCTCGTTCTTGATTGCCGGGATCGGTTTAGGCAGAGAGAACATTCGCGAGGAGCGCAGGAGCGCGCCCCCAGGAGACACGCTCCGAGACGACATGGTGGGTGTAGATCAGCCCAGCAAGCTGGTGGGCAGTCGTCGTCGGACGTCGGCTTTCGCGATAGGAAAACGGAGCAAAATTTGGGTGCTGTCTCAATTGGCTGGCGATTGGCTGCACTGCGGGGCTGGACAGAGCAGTCAGACCCTAACCCTGAATCTTCAATTTTGAGCAACCCGAGCAGACCACCATCACCACCTTTATAACCAGCGCTCATCGCTGCTCCTTCCAACCCCCTCCCCCATATAGTTCGTAGTGCATCTGGGGAGTTCCACGACCACCTACTTGCCCGTCCCAGGTCCGATTCCCCGGGCGGGCGTTCTTAACAGTAAAATCTGTTGGTCCTCCGCCAACGATTTTCGTAAGCCCTGGGGCAGGCCCCATACGCCCCAGGGGTGAGCTTTTTTTGGCTTTTTTTGTTATGACTTTTTTGATCTCTTTAATTTTCTCTACTCGGCCAACACCGTCCCGCCAATACAGCCTTCGCCAACGTGACTTCAGGACAGAAAAGATCCACAAGTGACAATAATGGTAATGGGCGGACACCACCGAAAAATAATCTCAATTATGGCTAGAAGCCCGATGGCCCAGATACTATTACACTCATGTCCCTAATAAGTCGACCCCGACCCCCTTCAAGGCATCCACGGCCCAGAGGGGATATCCACTCTGATCTGGATACAGGTTGGCAAAAAAAGCCTTGACAAAGGCCGGGAAACGGTCTGCAATGATGGCTTCCCGTGCACTCCTCATCAAGTCCAACTGATACCACACATTGTGCAGAGTGAGTAGATGCGCCGCCACCGTCTCCTTAGCCGCATTGTGATGAACAAACGCCCTGGTAATCCCCAAGGCACCCTCTTCCCCAGCCGGCCGGCAGCATGGGCATCCGCAACCTTCCTCAATAGGCCCAAAGTCAGCCGCATACAACTCCCGCTTCATGTTCAACACGCCATGCTTGGTGATGGCATTGCCGAACCGTGCCGTCCGTGTCGGCCAGACACAGTCAAACATGTCAGCGCCCAGCGCGACGCTGACAACCAGGTCCTCCGGATACCCAATACCCATCACGTAGCGCGGCTTCAACTCGGGCAGCATCTCGGTGCAGGCAGACACCACCTTGCAAAAGTCATCCTTCGCCTCGCCACCACTCAACCCGCCGATCGCGATCCCCGGCGTATCCCGCTGTAGCATCGCCGTACAACACTCGCGGCGCATGTCCAGGTCCAGCCCGCCCTGGATAATACAAAACAGGTTCTGCGTGTCCGGTTTCTTATGTGCTGCAATACACCGGTCCAGCCAGCGCACGCTGCGTTCCATGGCCTCGCGCATGCGCGCCTTGTCGGGCGAGGTGGTCACCAGCACGTCATCGAGCTGCATCATGATGTCGGAGCCGATCGAGTTCTGCAGACTCATGGAGTGCTCGGGCGTCAGCAGCATCGGGCTGCCGTCGTGTGGAGAGAGGAACCGCACACCCTCTTCGGTGATGTTGGCGAGCTTCAGGAGGGAGACCATTTGGAAACTGCGCTAGGAGTGGTGGTTAGTCAGTCAGGGACCCTGGAAAGGAGTGACGGACAACAGGGTGTTGAAAAACAGCCGTACCCCCCACTATCTGTCAGGATATTGCGATTCCATCCTTGGAGTTTGTGAGCACCCCCTACGGCGTCGAGGACGTTTTGACCGGGTTTAAGGCCAAGATGGTAGGTGTTGTTGAGACATAGCCAGCATCCTGTCGCTTCGAGTTGCTCGGGAGTCAGGCCTTTCAGCGATGCTTGGGTCGCTACCGGCATAAATATTGGCAACTTGACGTTGCCGTGGGGCAAGGTGAGGTTGGATGCGCGGGCGCGTGTTACCTGAGGGCCGCCTATAATTAGTGTCCGGTCAATTTCTCCCGCGCTGCGAGATCCAAAAAAAAGCCCAGGGACGCACCGAACACCTGGCAACAAGCTCAAAAGTGAGCGCAGGCGATGTAAATGTCCTGTTAGAAGCCATCATCAACCGTCTTGTCGCCCACATTTCATGTTGCGCACAATTTCGGTGCCTTTTTGTCCCAGCTCGATCATGTTATCAACAGCGGCAGGAGCGGCTCTCGTGCCAATGGCTGAATTTCTGCAGCCGGCCGACAAACGATCGTGGGCGTTTGGCTTTGTGCTCCACCCATCGCAAAGCGCCCCACATCGGGCTGGTCTGGACTTTCGGACCCTGCCTCGAGCCTGCAGGCCGTTGACAGTTGGGCCGCCCTCACTTGACTCCCTTGGATAACGCTCAGTCCTATCAAATGGCGCCCTACGGAGTACACGCTGCCTCAGATCCTTTTAGTAGAAGCTCTTGGTTAGAGAGAAAAATCTACTTCAAATTATGAGGGTATCCCCTGGTTTCTTTTGAAAGATCCATATCCAACTTGAGTATCGAACGAGTTATGCCGAACGAGGAACTAGACCAAAATCCCATTAAACAAACGAAATCCTCAAATACACCGCATGCGATTCATTAACCCATAAGTATTACCTCGGGGCAACTCTCAATTAACCCGTACCTAAATCAAGAAAAAGAAAGAAAGAAAAAGGGTTGCCAAGTTCGCAAACCAAGCAAAAAGGCCAGGGACCATGGCGCCCGGCGTCCCAAGGCCCCTGGACGAAGATGTGCTTCCACCTGCCGCGTCACTAGGGACCGGGACCAGACCCGGAGTACCCGTTGTCCCTGGCGAAGAGGTCTCCGAGGGAAGCCCAAACTCCGGCCCAGTACGAGTCCCGGCCGAGGTGAAGATGAGAGGCCCGCTGCTGCTGGCCGCAGAGCCGCCGGTCTGCACGGCGTCGCAGAATGTAGCGAGCCGAGTGACGACTAGACGTTGCGGTTAGTACGCACGACCAAACGACTTCCGAGGATGGAGGACGAAATCGCTTACCGGTGTAATCTCCCGGGAGGAAAGAGGATTTGGCGTAAGGGATACAAGAGCTGGCGTAATCCTCGAACGCCGTGTCAAACTTGCCAGACTTTGCCGGGCTGAAGAAGCGGATTAGTTTCCCGAGGGCAGATAATTTCGGAAGGTGAACAGTCATACCAAAAGCACGATGCAACGTCGGTAGCTTTCGCCGTGTTGAAGCCCAGGTCATCAGAGCACGACGAGTAAATAGACAGCAACTTTGAGCACGGGGCAGGCAGGTCGGTGGGAAGCGGAATGGTATCCTCGGTGCCCTGGGTGGTGCGCGTAAAGCCGCGCGTAGCAGAACCGCGCGTAGTACCAATACCACCAGTCTGGGTTGCGCAGGTCGCGCTAAGTCCACAAATGCTGTAAAGGACGGTCATGGCTGTATCATGTTAGTCGGTGTCTGCCTTCAGCTCACAATACCGGGTCTTGGTTCCCGTCTCAACAGATCTAAACATACCCGAAAAGGCACTGGTCGCGGAAACCTCATTGATCGCGTATGATGCGCAGCTCGAGTAGAGTATGCTGACGTTGGATGAGTCCTCGCAACACAGACACCTATTCCCTTCCGCCGCCGGAGCAGTACTATCGAGAGCGCCAGAGTCGTAGCAGTCCTGGACGATCTGGTCGGCGTGCACACACGCCTCGTACCCGGGGTCGTCGCCACGCCCAGCAGCCTCCAACACCCCGGCGGCGGCACCCACCGAGGCGCGGACCTCATCGACGCGGACCAGAACTTCCACAAACCCTTCCAGGAGAGCCGAGGCGCCGTGCGCGAGGGCGAGCGCAGCAATGAGTCGTCGGGCCATTTTTTTGCCTATCGTTGTCGTTTTCGCGGAGTGGGCAACCGGGATCTTGAAAAAGTGGAATGGGCGAGGGGACCGAAGGGTTCATATTAAAGCCATGGCCAAGCGGAATTGGGCAGAATAAATTACGCGAATCCTCTTCAGGCAGGGCTGAAGAAGGGCGAAAGTGAGAATCCGGTTAGTCGCGAGCAGGGGACTGGCGATCAACCTCGTGTCTGGCCCCCAACGCTCCATCCATTTAAACGTTACGTTAACTAGTTATTATTTAAACGGCCGATGTTCCCCCAAGGAGAAACGGCTGAACGTTATTTGCCTTCCAGCAGCCGGCCTCCGCATTTGCGGTTCAGCTCAATGCTGCAGATGACCTCCCTTTTATTGACCTCGCGGTGGAATCCTTCGCCGGGATTGCTTGGCAGCTTGGCAGCCTCCTGAACGACAAATTAAATCGACTCGCAACCTGAGCCACAATGAGTACAGTACTGCGTAGTTGGAGGGGAAATTATCAACGAAGAGGTACGAGTCGACCAAAGGCCGCCGAAATTTTAAAAACGGTTTACATGTGTAGAACCATACATAGCAATAGTAATAAGGACTGATAAGCGACTGATTTTCTCGCTATTCCACCAAACTTCATGTGTTTTGCTGGTATTTTGGGCCCCCTACAACTGCCCCCTTACCGACAAAACAAACCCAAACGGCGGGCTCGACTTCGAAGTGGCTAACTTGCCATCTCCCAGGCCCACATTCCAAAATCTTGCAGGTCCTCAATGTTAATTACAACATCCCTATCCTCTAGGCTTGGATCGCGAAGAAAAAGAAGCCGAAATTCTAGTACCAATGGCCCCCCAGCAACATCATAGGACACTGGATCCGTCGTCTCATCGCGGGTGATGGTGATGGTTTGCCGTTTCACCGGCTCGAGAACGTCATTCTGCTGTAAGATAGCAGCATGGCGTCTCCGTGTGATCGGTCCTTGTAGGTGCGGAATCTGCTCTTCCCATCGCTCTATCAAAGCACAACTTTGCCGGTGGTCAAATTTCGCTAAGAGGACGATTTTGACGTCGTGGTTTGATGCCGGAAACCACCACTGCATGTCTTTACGAAGCTGGTCTATTGTTGCGGTGACTCCAGACAAGATGACCAGTTCGGCCACTCGCCTCTTCCTCGACGTTCTGGAGATGGACCGCCGGTAGAATCGCCTTCCCCGATGGGTGCTCTGGGAGAGCCTTGATAATGAAACGTCGTGGCACCTAATGACACCCAACTTTTACACCAATCATTCAGGACGATAGGCTTACGAAATAGCTGATAAAGCTCCGCATGAAGGGTCTCGTGGAGCCCGGTTGTAACCGTAATGAATAAGACCTGGGCATCAACATTGTAGCGGCGAACACGGAACTTGCGGCGTCGCTTCTCTCGCTCACGCTGAATTTTGGTAAAATCTTTTAGAGAGATGTCTGAATAATTAATATAATACACACCCAGGCAGGAATAAGAGGAGAATACCATACTTATAACAATCAGGAGATCTTGGTCAGTGGCATTAATGTCGTCGAAGAGCTCTTCCACATTCGTAAATCGTACGACCGGGGCATCGTTAACTTGCATTGATTCGATCACAGGAGGTGTAGTAAACATTGATGGAAACACCGCCGTAGGCACCCATGGTGTAGCCATGACGAAGTGTTTCTGTTTGACCTCCGATTCCTATTCCTGATTAGCCCGAGTTTCTTTCCTCAAAAAAGGGAAAGGAAAGAAAACAAAGAAAGAGAAAACGGGAGGAAAAGAAGAAAAACAAAAACAAAAAACAGAGCGGGAAAGAAAAAATGGAAAAAAGGAAGGGAAAAAGAACAAGAAGAAAACAAAAGAAAAGGAAAGGAAAGGAAGAAAAGAACAGGCACGTTATACCAAATCCCTCCATCAGGCCCCAGCTTCTAAGTGCAGAGTAGTTATTACAGAAGGGTCTTCATTCGTTGTAACGGCGGACAGAAATCATGAATGCTTGAAACAGGCCGTATGATGCTTTGATTTTGATGGAGCATACCGTTTATCGGCGTCAGTGATGACAAGCTAATATACTAAATATGTTCTTATAACAAAAACCAAACGAAGAAGAGTGCAATCAGGCAGCGGTTTTAGCTGGGCCAGCCGATGGAATGTCTGGTGCTTTCTGAAGTACATCGATGTGAGTCACGTGAGTTGGCCACTCATTCCTGATGACGTCCCCACAGACGCGTCTGTGCGCGTGTTTGTTTGAATTTGCCAGTTGCCCACAGCAGCCACCTGCAGCTGCGGGCGCATGCACTCATCTCAAGCTTTCAAATGTCAGAGGCCTTGCATTCAATTGCCGATGCATCTTGGATCGTCTTGCACCAACCAGCGTCCGATTTTCATCAACAACAACGATACTTGGCCCGTAAGATCAATACCTGTTTCCCTGCGATTTTTTGGCCTTCCGCTGCCCGTTTCATGTTGTTTTAGTGGCGGGAAAGCACAGGAACACCCTTTGTTGGCCATTGATGATGTAGGAACCCCTTTAACTAACAATTTTAGCGTCGCAGCTGCCTGCGATTAGGGAGGGACCTTTTGCAACTCCAGGTCCCTTTCCCCCCTTCCACTACCGCACAAATACGAAATATGTCGACCCCAATGGACGACGAGTTCAGACGACAGAACGAGGGCCAAGGCGATGGGAACTTGGCCCAGTCCCTCCAGCGCCTGTCTATCGCAACCTCCTCGCCCACCAGAACACCCCGCTCTGCACGTCCCACCGGATCGGCCCCCCTCAGACAAGTCGCCGACCAGTCGCCCACTGCTAGACGACCCGAGAGTGCGATGCGCAGTCCGCTCCGGAGCACTTCCGCTTCGGTCATTTCGTCTTCGTCTCGTTCCAACACCCCGACTCTACTGCGCAAGGCGTCTATGAACTCGCTACATTCCGGCAACGGGGTTACACCATCCCGACGAAGCAGCACGGCCAATATTCTCTCCTCCAGCAGCGCCAACAGGGCAAGATCCGGCCGATCGCCTCTCCGAAGCTTGTCCCCCGAGATCCCAGAGAAGCCCATCCCGACGCCCCATTCCGTCGCCAGCGACCATTTCAAGGCTGAGCTCAACATCCACCATGGCCCCGAGCCTACCCGCCGCGCCGAGACCGTCGTCGTTCTTCAAGATGCCTGTTACGGGCACCGGTTCTCGCGCCCTCGCTCGTCGCGCAACCACCTCAGCACCATCGTTGAGCGCCCCGAGCGAATCAAGGCTTGCGTCTTGGGTGTGTCGGCGGCGTACGTGAGACTGGGCGAACGACATGAGGACGGCGCATTCCCCCTTCTGCCAGAATCAGATGCTGCATCGCTGCCTTCGATTCCCTTTCGTATTCAGAGATCGAACCGGCGCCTGTCCCTGAGTTCACCTGCGGTTACCAACGTGCACGGGACCAAGTGGATGGAGGAGCTCAAGATCATGTGCAACACGGCCGAGGGGAAGTTGGCCGCGGGCGGGAAAGAGCTTCAGCGACCGGATATGGACCGAGGGCCGAATACAGGAGCCCCGCAGAAGTTCCACGAGGGCGACCTATACCTCTGTGACGAGTCATTGGCAGCAATGGAGGGGGCGCTTGGTGGTGTTTGCGATGCGGTTGATGCCGTTTTCACGCCCCAAGGCCCCCAGAGGGCGTTTGTGGCGATTCGCCCACCGGGACACCACTGTTCTGCTTCGCACCCTTCTGGGTTCTGCTGGATCAACAATGTCCATGTGGGTATCATGCACGGCGTGCTCAGCCACGGCTTAACGCACGCCGCGATCATCGATTTTGACCTCCACCACGGCGACGGCTCGCAGGCCATCACCTGGGAGCACAACGCGCGAGGGGTCGGCCTGGCTAAGAACGCAGCTTGGTGGAAGAAGACGTCGATCGGCTACTTTAGCCTGCACGATATCAACTCTTACCCATGCGAGATGGGCGATGCAGACAAGGTTAGGAACGCGAGTATTTGCATCGACAACGCGCATGGTCAGAGCATCTGGAACGTCCACCTGGATTCCTGGAAAACAGAGGCCGACTTCTGGGCTCTGTATGAGTCCAAGTACGGTGTCCTGCTCGAGAAAACGCGCGCTTACCTGAGGAGTCACACGGAGCGTCTGAGGGCGTCCGGTCTGAACTCGAAGGCCGCCATTTTCTTGTCGGCCGGCTTTGATGCAAGCGAGTATGAGAGCCAGGGCATGCAGCGCCACAGCGTCAACGTGCCCACCGAATTCTATGCCCGCTTTACCCGCGATGTGGTCCGCATTGCCGCAGAAGAAGGAACCAGCGTGGAAGGTCGCATTATCAGTGTTCTCGAGGGAGGCTACAGCGACCGGGCGCTATGTTCCGGTGTGTTTAGCCATCTCTGCGGTCTCGCTGGGGATGGGCCGAGCAACAAGGATCAAGAGTTCAACGGCCCCGCGTCGGAGGGTATCCAGCAACGTGCCCGGAAGGACTCGTCTGCAAGCGAACGTGGTGCTCGACGGTATGAATCGTCATGGTGGTCTGCTGCGGAGCTGGATGAGCTCGAGGCCACTCTAACTGCGCCCGTGCCGATCCCGAAACCCGTTCGGACTTCCCCCCCTCCCACCTACTCCTCTCCGACGCAGGCCTCGCAGGCGAGGTCCATCAACCCGAAGCGGAGTTTGTCCGGACTGTCGCAGGCCGCGGGTAACGGAGTGCCTAGAATCTCATTCCAGCCCCCGCCGCCTCCCGACGTACCGTGGACCATCGCAACAACCGAATTAAGCAAGATTCTCATCCCAAGCACCCGACAGACAAACAGTTGCACAGCGGAAGAGCTCAATGCTGAAGCTACCCGGATGAGGCGTGAGCGGGCCATCCTCGCAGGTTCCATGATGCCTCCTGCTATTGCCCCACCTGCAGAGGACCGGCCGCCGACAAGGAAGGGCCTGAGAGAGCGCAAGCCGAAACCGGCTCCCGTGGAAGATGACCTGGAGCGGAAGAACAGACGGAAAACCGTGGCAAACCCGACTGATCTTGCCCTGGAAGCTGGTTCGCGCGGGACTACTCCCATTTCGGGGAAACAATCGCGAGCTTCAAGACGCCTTAGCGCGGCGTCGACGGTTGTGTCCTCGGAAGGGTCAGAGGCCGTGCCACCACTTCCTCAGGGTATTCCCACTCGCCCCGGTTCGAAGCCTGATTCTGACGTGGCTGGATCCGACGGCGGGACTCTCAATGTGAAGAAGACACGGGCTCCAGCGAGAAAAGAGCCAGTTCCTCGCGCGCCCAGGGCGAAGAAGACTGCTGGGACAGCCAAGACCGCGGTGCCACCCAGTTCCTCGGCCGTTACAAGTCCCCAGCCAGTGGAGAAGACTGGGGACGGGGTCGACGAACTAACTGGTGGGATGAAGAAGATCAAAATTACACTCGTCACGAAGGCGCAAAGGGAAGCACGCGAAAGGGAACGGCACTTACGAGAGCAACTTGGCCAGGCGGACACGATCTCAGTTCCCACGCCGCAGGGAGAGGGGGCGTCTCATACCGAGGCCACTCTGTCGCTGGACACGACAACGGCTTCTAATCCACCTGCCGAAGATGCCCAGCACCTCCCCACTCCCAGCCTGTCTCCCACACCACAACCTCCAGCAACCCAAGTCCACGCTCCCATCAACCCCTCTACGCCCGTGGTCGAAGAGGCGCCGTCTTTCATCTCGCCACCACATACCGACCCTCGTCAAACCACTCTTCCAACAAGCTCGCCCCCGCTACCTCATCAACCGCCCCCCTCCTCCACATTAGGACCTAACATCACGGACATGAGCAGCCCCGTCTCCGAGACACCATCATCCCAAATACCACAAAGCGACGTATCCGGGGATAACTTCATCCCTTACCAACCCGAGGGTCCCCCTCCCCTTTCCAACGCCACAAACGCCCGGCAGCAGCAACATCAGCATCAGCAACAGCAATATCAAAACCACGCTGGCCAGCCGCCGCAACCCAAACAGTTCCAGTGGTTACCCCCCAACTCATTTACCACACCAGTCCCGTCACCAGCCAGGAGTAAGGGTGATCTGCCTGTGTTTAGTAGCACTGGCGTGATTCCGTTTGCGCCGCGACTGGCGGGGGGGCAGGTGCAGGTACAGGGACAAGGACAACAGACTCCTGGGCAGTGGCAGCAGACGAATGGGCAGTGGCAGCAAGTTCGTGGACCGGGACAGGGACAACAGACTCATGGACTAGAACAGGGGCAGGAGAAGAATGAGCATTAGATGCGAAGATACAGCGCTGGGTCTGGAGTTTTTTTTTTTTTGAGCTTGGGCGGAGGAAGAGGTTGTCAGGGTATGTGAGGTGTTATTGTCAGCGTTGTTTTTGACGGAAAGCAGTGAAGTGAAGATAAGGGGTGGGAAGTCGACCAAGGACTGTCATGTCATGTCATAACATGAAAGACCGGAGGATCTTTGGTTGGTGAGAAGTGACTATGGATAATGGGATAAGGATAAGGAGAACGACTTGTTTGTTGATAGAGGGAGGGAGATTCTGTGCTTCCTTCTCTTCTTCCCTCGGGGGCGTACCCAATAATTACACATCCTTGTAATGGTTGCAGTTAAGGTTTATGTACGTTATGTACAGTTTTTAGTTTCCGGTTGTTGGTTTTCTTCTTTCTCTGCTGGTTTTGTGTTTATTCTGGGTTGTGGGGTTTTATTTTTATTTTTACTGGTCTGTCAGGGTAACAGGTTGTTGTGATACCCTTTATTTTCTAGTTAGTCTTGTGTTTTTGTTTTTATGTTTTCTCACCATTGTAGGTCACCTTCGGAAATTATTTTCGGAAAATAAAAACTTTTTTATGGACTCTGCTTTGAGGGTGTATGCTGCGTCTCGTTTGAGAAAGCCAAACATGCCAAAAATGACCGGTTGTCTAAACGCTGTTGTAACCAAGGGACGGTTAAGAACGAGTAGCTATTGAGGTTAGGCGTTCATGGAGGAAAGTTTGAAGAAATAAATATCATCAAGTAGTAACTATCTTGTTGGGTCTGTTAAGGTAGCCGGGTAGTCTAGAATCCACACTCGAGAAACCATTTAGCAAGATCAGAACAGAGGGAAGTGCATTACACCTTTGTGATTTTAAGGAGTTGAAAAATTACAACCATCGAGCTTCTCTCTCGCCATGGTCTATATATATATGTGGTATAATGCCCGATGAGATGTTAAAAACACCCTCGCCCACCTTCTTCTCTCCTTATGCATGCCGTCCATCCCGTTTCGCCTGTAAAGCCACACCCGCCCCTTTTCATCCCATTCGACCTTCTCGCTTTCCAATACACGCTCCTCACGCCCCTCACACCGTCTAAACAAATGGACTGGCTCAATGACATGTCCCCAAAGAAACGCCGGCCATAAAATATCGTACCATGCCATGCGTCCATTTCCCACCACGCATCCCAAATATCATCGTCGCTGCAACTCCTCTGCAGCTCTAATCAACGCAACGCAACGCCCTTCCCGTCCATCCATAGTTACCCCTGAGGTGGGGGGGGGGGGAGGGGGGTCGGCTATTGCCCCTCCTTCAACCGCCGCTCCCTCGTCTCCGCCATCTCCTTAACAATAACCTTATTAAAATCATCCGGATTGTCCAAATACAAATGATGCCCCGCATTCCGCACCACCACCACCTTGGCACTCCCATTCTCCCTTTTCCTCTCCTCCGCCGTCCCCTCCCTCAACGCCTGCGCCACACGCTGCTTGATCTTTTCCTCAGCCGCATACCCCCCCGCAACATCCATCCAATCATTCTCGCCATACAAAAACACGATGGGGAGACCCGTCTCCCGCTGGGCGGGCGCGCCGTCGGCGGTCGCTGGGCGCACCACCTGCCGGCCGACGTCTTGGATGCGGTTGATCACGGGGCTGCGGGCGTAGGCGCCGGGAGCGAGGAGGTAAGGAAGGACGTACTCGCCGCTGCCCTTTTGGCGGAAGAGGGCGTAGGAGTAGGTGTGGAGGGCTTCTTTTTCGTCGGGGGGCAGGTGGTTGAAGCGGCGGGAGGTCCAGCCGGAGACGAAGCGCGGGCCGAGCGGGCCGGCGAGGCGGACGATGCTGAAGGGGGAGACGTTGGCGTCCCAGAGCCAGCTGAGCCAGCCCGGGATGGGACGTCTTGGGGGCGTGGCGGGGGTTTTGCTGCTGCTGTTGGTGCTGGTGGTGGTGGATTTGCGGGTGAACGCGGTGTTGCCCGCGGGCTCGCCTTCGACGATGCTTTCTTGGTCTTGGATAAATTCGTTGGCTAGCGTCGATTCTCCGGGCTCGGGCATGGCGGCGTTCACGGCCCAAGGGTCTTCGGGGATACCGACGGGCGAGGCGAGGATCAGCTTGTTGAGCCGCCCGGGGTATTTGAGAGCGTAGGATACGGCCAAGTAACCGCCGAGGGAGTGGCCGAGCAGCGTGAATTTTTCGATCTGGCGGGCCTTGCGCCACTCCTCCAGGGCATCGATGAACCAGCTCTCGGCTTCAGCAATCTTCTCCTTGGGCTCCTTGGCGTGGATCCTGAAGTTCGGCCGCGCCGAGTTGCCCATCCCCAACATGTCCAAGGCGTATAACTTCCAGCCTGGCGCGCGGCTAAGCGGCTCGAAGTTCTTGTAGAAGAACCCCAGGCCAGCGCCGTAGCCGTGGAGCATTACTAGAGTGTCGTCGGCTGTTTCGCCTACACGCTCGATCGATAGCTCGTTCAGAGCGCGGTTTTTCCCGGAGAGTTCCACCATGGACGAGCGCCATACCCGCTGGCCAAAGGGGTCGCTCTTGGCGAGGTCTTGTAATTGCGAGGCGACAGTCTCGCCGGTGGCTTCGCGGAGGAATGGGACATAGGAGAGGACGGTTCGCTCGGCCTGGCGGGAAGATACACTGGTCCACTGGAGAGTAGAATGTGTTGTTAACAAGGTGTCACGGGTGTAGAACCGGGAACTTCAACAAAGGCAGACTTACCCATTGTTGCGCGGCCTCCTTATAGCCCAATGGAAAATAAGCCCCCGTCACGCGTTGCTGGCGCGAGGACGAGTTGTCCGACTGCGGTTGTGACATCTTGGCCTGGTGCGAGACAAGCAAAATTGGCTGGCGAGGGTCTTGCTGCGGGGCGAATGTGGACGGCGCGGCGTCTGTCGAGTAGGCCGTTGTGTGCGCAGGGGGGCCGAGCGGGGCGAATTTCAGTCGCTTGGGAAGTAAGAATGTCGTCGAGGTCGTCGTCTTGAGCATGTTGAAAGAGAGGAAGCCACAGGAGCGCGCGTTGGGACGGCGCCCCTTATCAGAAAAATGGCGTGGTGCATTTGGTTTGGTTGGATTTGTCCGACAGCGCTCGGCGAGATCTCTAAAACGGCCCATCGGATTTTGCATCTCTCCGTGGCCCGCTCCCGGGGGCGCCTGCGTGGACCAGGGCCCAGGGGCTGCAAGTGCTGATGACGTTGTGCTCGGGTCTTGTTGGGGTCTTCTCCACAGCAGGGACTTGCACAAATCAGGGGGCCTGTTCGCCCGCAACCTTAAGCCAAAAACTCGTCCCATCTCCACCGAACCGCCCGGAACCACTCAACTGTCGAACACCCAGCAGCGGCGATAACCTAAATCCGAGTCGACGTATCCCGGCAGCTCGGCATCCCGGGCCCAGAACTCAGCACTGCACCGACCGCACCTATCCCGAACAGCGCCGCGCAATTGCCTCCGTTGCATGCGATTAACCCCGGCGAAAAGCTGACGCAGCTGTGGTCTCTGTCCACTCAGCGGTCGGCAGAGAATCGAAGCTGTGCTTCCCAGGACATACAGTACAGTTCCCCCGGCCGACCGAATTTGAACAACCCGACGACGCTGGCGCAACTCGATCGATTGAATATTGGAAAACGTTGAGGAGGTCGGGCAGAGCTTTCAAAGGCTCAGGCCGGAAGGGGTTGTGGCGTTTCGGGTAGCTGCCCGGGCCGTTGTTCGAATCCCGAGGCTCGCTCACCTCAACCCCTCGCTGTCCAGTCGAGGAAGCAGAATACAAACACAATGGCGGCGGATCCCCTCGATTCCATCGTCAAAGGCGCCCCGGTGTCCGTCCCCGGCCAGGACCCGGCCAAAGGCGCCGGCGGCACCACACCGATCGCCTCGGCCGATTCACCGCCAACACCAGGCAAACCCGGCGACCCGCTCTCGCACACCCCGAGTTCCCCATCCATGATCTACCTCAACCTGCTCATCCTCGAAGCCTCGCTACGCGCCCAGTACCTCGAGCTGCGTGCCCGCCGTCGCCACCACACCTTCTTCCTGTCTCTACTCACGCTATGGACTGCCTTCTTCGGGTACGCCCTCTTCTTCGCCCCGCGCGAGGACGGCCGCGGCATCGGTGGGAGCGTGTACTGGGTTGTGGAAACCACGGAGCACATGTGTTTTCTAGGCGGTGTCATCACGGCACTGCTGGTGTGGGCCACGGGCATCTGGGAGCGCGGCGTGCGCTGGCCGCGCCGCTGGTTTGCCGTGTCGAACCGCGGCCTGCGCGGGTTCAACTGCAAGCTGGTTGTCATGAAACGGCCGTGGTGGAAGGAGGCGCTTAGCACCGCCGGCTGGTTTCTCACGTACGGACTGTTCTCCAACAACGGGAGCTCCTATCGATGGGTTGAACCGAGCGTGCTGCGCGAGGTCGACCGCGAAATGAACTTGTCGCGGGATACCCACCCGACGGTGCACGTCACGAATTGGGATGAGGAAAAAGGTGGGCATGAGGAAGATCTAGCGCCTGGGGGGGATTACGTCAAGCTGCTGCTGCTGGCGAAGCCTTTTTCGCCGACGTTTAGGGAAAACTGGGAGGTATACCGGGCCGAGTACTGGGAAAGGGAAAATGAACGACGCAGACTGCTGCGTGCCCGGACTAAGGAACATGACCGGCGCGTGGGCCGACAGAACCGCGGCTGGTTCTGGTGGCTGCCCGGGCGGAGGAGGAGGGGGACCACAGCACCCGTCACGGAGAAACACGCAGCGGCAAACAATGAGAAGGCGCATCACCCGCGTCACGCGGCCGTGGTGAGCGAGCACAGGCGGACCCGGAGCGGCAGCGCGAGTACACGTAGGGGCAGCGTCTCGAGCGTGCACGGGTCGCGGCCGCCGACGCCAAAGCTAGAAGCAGGGGAGCATTTCGGCGTCTCGCGGAAGGCGAGTACGTCCTCAGACGCTTCGGATAAGAAACGAAAGAAGTTGGCTGTGGCTGGTGTCGGTGCTGGGGTTGGAGCTGCCAAGGGCCGGCCGCGCGTTGAGTCGAGGTCGGTTACGCCGGAATCGCCGTCGCCGTTGAGCAGGGAGAGCACGCCGAAGACGTCTGGGGCCGCCGCGACTCCTTAAGACGGTGTTGTGTGGCTCGTTGTGTGGGAGGCGTTGGCTGTGTTGTGTGTTAGGTATATGTATATGTAAGGCTAGCGCTTGCGATACGCTAATAATATTGACGAACACCGTCACTAAGGGAAATACCCATGTCACTCCATCCCCTTTGCAGGGACTCAACAGTTGCAAACAAAGAACCTGCCGTTGTCCTTTGCTCTCTGTTCCTTCGAGGGGTTGATCACCATCAACGCTCAAATCAGGGTTAGGGTCAGGTTTGAGAAGCATTGGGAATTGCTTAAGTGGCGCCCCACCTTCCCCAGGCAGACAACGCGCTTCGGGGAGTCGCGACCTCGTCTCATTCATCATTTCCGTTTTGAGTCGAGATTTTTGTTCCAATTGTCTTCAAAAGCTACAGAAAAAGAGCAAAGAAAGCCCAGGAGTGCTTTTTAATTTATTTCGAGTTCCCTTGTTCATTTTTCATTGAGTACTTGGGCCCTATATCCTGGCGCATCGCCTCTCCTATTTTTCCGTGCGAGGTGATCACACATTCCGTCACTCACTTAATCCACACGCCCTTGCGGGTTCTCTCAAGCCAACTGTCGTGGGCCGGGGCCAAAAAAAAAAAGAAAAGCGATTAACAGACCCAACAGCCCACAAACAATTGGTATTATTACATACACCCACGGCGATCCGAGGCGGCTATTTATCCGTGCTCGACCTCGGCGGGTTCCCTCGCGCCTCGTGAGAAAGGTCCATCGCGCATCGACATCACACGCCTCATTTCTTAAAGCCCCATAAAACTGGGCCGCCGCCGCTGGTTGACAATCACGACCTCATCATAACCCACCATGGACAGCAACCACCTCCACCCCTCGTACCACGCCGCCGTCCCCACGGGCCCCTACAGCGCGCGCGCCCCCTCACCACCGTACATCCACGTCCCGCCGCCCACCGACCTTCCCAACCGCCCACTCACCCCCGACGTCCAGGCCGACCCATCCAACAGCGGCTCCAGAGGCCGCGATGAGCCGCTCATGACCATCCACCCGTCCCCTTTCGCGCCACACATCACCGGCCTGTCCCCCGCCGATGTCCTCGCCATCACCGACGACGGTGCGCCACAATCCGCGCGCGATACCTCCAGCCAGTGGGTGTACGAGGGCCGCCGGCGTGCCCAGTCGGTATTGAGTTATCTGTACCTGGGCCCCTCTAGCGCGGTGCGCGATCGGGAGTTCTTGGTTAGGGAGGGGATTACGATGGTGTTGTGTGCGCGTGATGCGCGGTTTGCGGCGGCGGCTGCGGCTGCGGCGCATGGGGGCATGTTAGTGATGGGTGTGACGCGGGCGGTGGAAGGGTTGGGGATTGCGGTGGACGGGATTGATGTGGCTGATGGGAGGGAGCTGGTCGCGGCGTTTGCGGTCGCTGCGGGGAAGGTGAATGCGCACTTGTTGGCGGTAAGTCGGGCGCGGCAACTACACCAGCAGCAACAACAGCAGCAAAATGGGACGACAGAGCCGGCAAGCCACCGCCGAGGTAGAGTGCTGGTGGTGTGCGAGACGGGCAACGATCGATCTGCAGCGGTGGTCGCGGCATATCTGATGACCATGTATGGGCTCGACACGGTGCAGGCCGTGCAGTTCATGCAGCTGAAACGGTTCTGCGTCGCGCTGGGTGACGAGTTCAAGTTTCAACTGCAGGCCTACGGGGATATCCTCCAGGCGAAGGGCGATGTAGTTGCTCAGCAAGCGACATTGCAACAAGGGCAACAACAGAGTCTACTCCAGCAACAGGGGCAAACACATGGGCAGCACCCAGGACAGCAAGCACAGCAAGCACAGAAAGCACAGCAAGCACAACAACAACAGCTGTGGCAGCAGATGCCACAGGGCGGAGGAGGTGGGAAACGGAGACTCGAGCAAACAATGGACGAGGAAGTGGATGGCGGACAAAATCCGATGGAGGTCGAGATGGATGCCGAGAGGTATGCCGGCCGGGGGTTTGCACCGTTTGTGGATCGGGATTAATCATTAGTCGTTGGCTCGTTGCTGAGAGGGATGCATGGAGAGGCAGTTAACGTTATTTGGAGGTGTGCCAAGAGAACAGCACCCCAACCCCCTTGTGTTTTGGAGTTCTTTCTCTTCTTTGACTCAGGGTTGCAGGGCAGAGATCCCAGGGCGTAAGGCGTTGGAGCTGCCGTTGATATTGACTTATTACATACCTGTATTTCCTCAACACATTTTAGTGTATTCAAACACTCTTTCGTTTCCCCGCAGCGCTACTGATAATGTTGGTCACGAGAAGACATGATGTGGAAAAACCTCGAGGACAATGACTCGGGGACCTTTTGCTCTTTGCGTCTTGTTGCATTTGCCAAGCGCCTTTTTTGTTCAACCCTCAGGGCCTCAGCGTGGCCTTTGACCAGGGGTTGTGGCCACCATGAAAACAAGGTGGCCTCCTCAAACTAGCATGTCAGCAGCAGCAGGAACTCAACCCTTTCCCATGCAGAAAATACTCACCATCGAGTGTACTATCGCTATCTAGAAATGAAATCCTCCACCGCTTCTAACTCCATCCCTGCCTTCCAGATCCCCACGGCTCGGGTTCCCACTGCCGTGTCGCCGGGCTCAGGCTCGGGCCGTCTTAACCGGTTCTCGTTAGTCTCGTTAGTGTGTATCCGTAGCGTAGCTAGTGAATGTCTTGTCCCTCGTGGAGTGTAATCCACACCGACAACCGGGCTGCCGCCGGCCACCCGGGGAATTTAGGGAATTTATGCCCACAACGGGATATCTTTTTCTCGAAACTCTGCACCCCCGGTCGCCCGGCCAGCCGGCTGCCGTGGCATCCGGGTGTGTGATCGAGTGTCATTCGGACGTGGAGGGAGTGGTTCCCCGGGCGGTATGCAGTAGGTAACTACAGTACCCTAAAAGAGGGTCGCACAAACGGACGGACGGGCGGACGGGTGGGATAGTTACGGCTCGGTGGACAATGTCTTTCGGGCAGGCAAAAGAGAGAGAGAAGAGAGGGAAACAGAGAGGGAGGGAGGGGTGGAGCTTCGGTGTTGGTTTTCCACTTGATGGGATGTAACCTCCGCTTGCCTTGCTTGCCTTGCTGCAGGGTTTCTTTGACGTGTTAAACGTGGTGGGTTGAAGCGGGGAGTGGGGGGGAAGGACAGCGGGCAGCGGGCAGGCAAGGCAACTCACCCTCGCTGCGGCCCGGGGGTTTGTGGTTTGTTGGAGAAAGGGTTCGGGGTCCCAGTGCCCGGGCGGGCAGGCAAGCAAAAAACGATTCGGTCGAAAAAAGAGCAAACGTTCACAGGGCAGGGCAGGGAAGCACAAGCCAAAAATATGAGAGAGGAAGACCCCCGCTCATTTTCTCTCAACGGCTGATGCTTTCCACTCCTTACACACCTAACTACCCACGAGTGCCCATGTGGAATTGTTGCAACCGAGAGTGGTGCGGCTGACAGAAATTCGAAGAATACGCATGAGAGTTTTGATGTGATATTTATTATCTGGTTTTTTGTTTTATTTTTATTCTTTTTTAATTTTATTCTTGACTCCGCTGAGGGATGGCGGCTGTCGCGGGTTCGGCCGCGGCTGGATCGCGGTTAGAGACAGCAGCGCCTGTTGACAGCTCCAGCAAGAGAGGGTGGACCGAGCACGAGACGGAAACGATTGAAGTGGATGAAGATGTATGCATCCATTGTCCCCCGTTATGATTTATTTTATCATTTTTTATGTATTGTATGAAGATGAACTTCATGCAGTACATTTCCCCCAGTTTCCTATTTCCCTTCCTTCCGCTAGCAGGGGATCCTAACCAACCCTCGATTCACGTGTTTTAGCTGGCCAGCGAACTCGACGATGAAAGGTGAGTGGTGTCTTTGACCCCGTTTCTCCCTTTTTTTCTCACTGTGATTCCCACTGGGTTACCTGCGAGGCGGGGACCCACGTGCCGCGGCGGATTGCTGTCGGAAACGGAGTTTAACTATTATTTTATTATTATTGTTATTTCTTATATCAAAGTCGGAAACTAACAAGCCGTCGTTAGCAGTGGAGACGCAAGTAGCTATGCGACATCGTTGGCGTCGAGTGTGGTCGATTACCCGTTTGAACACGGGCGGCGATATCATGCGTATCGCGCAGGGAGTATGTTTTGCCTTCTATCCCCAAGACCTTTAGGCTTGTTTTTATTTTATTTTATTTATTCTCTATTTTTATTATTCCTTTTCAACCTCGAGTTGACCCCCATGGTGGGACCACGGCTGACCAACCGACAGGATACTCGCGGCCAAACGACGAGCTGGAAATGTACCGGCTGCAACTCATGCACAATGCCGTGACAACACTCATACACGGACTCTATGTGGCGCCTGTCGACAAGAACAAGACCCGTCGAATCCTTGACATCGGGACAGGCAGTGGTATCTGTAAGTGGCCATTGCTCCCCACAGCATGGTCTCCTGGGACGATGGACATACATACTTACACACCATAACAGGGGCAGTATCCATCGCCGATGATTTCCCCGACGCCAAGGTTCGACGCCACTCCTAGTCTATTTTGTTCCCCTAGGCGTCTCGTTGTCTCTAACCCTTGCCGTCCCTTCAGATTATCGGCAACGACCTATCAGCCACCCAAGCAGAGTTTGTCCCGCCCAACGTCCGTTTCGAAGTCGACGACGTCGAAGACCCGTGGGTGTACCCGGCCAAGTTCGACTGGATTTTCTGCCGGTACATGGCTGCCTCCATCTACGACTGGCCAAAGCTCATGGGCCAGATCCTTGAGTGCGTGCTGTCCCTACTATGCTTGTCTCATCTACTGCAGCAACTAACACCCCCAAAGAAACCTCAACCCCGGTGGCTACGCCGAATTCCAAGACTTCAACCTAACCTACTACTCCGAAGACGGCTCCCTGACCCCCACCCACGCCCTGCGCGAATGGATCGAAACCCTCACCGGCGCCGCCGACTCTCTCGGGCGGGACTCCAACCCGGGCTCAAAACTCGAAGGCTGGGCGCGGGCGGCCGGGTTTAAGGATGTCACGCATCGCCGGTATCGCATGCCCATCGGCACGTGGGCGCGCGATAGGACGCTGAAGGAGGCGGGCGCGTGGAATATGTTGCAGGTGCTGAATGGGTTGGAGGGGCTGTCGATGAGGTTGTATACGGCGGTGTTGGGGTGGACGGAGGAGGAGGTGTGGGTTTTGTTGGAGAGGGTCAAGAGGGATTTGGCGGATCCGGGGGTGCATGCTTTGTTTGAGTTGTGAGTTCTTTTTTTTTTGGACTCCTTTTTCCTGTCTCGTTTTGATCGTTATTCTTCCGCGCCCCTCGAAACTAACATTAAACAGACACGTTGTCTACGGACAAAAGCCAGAGTAGGCCGACCGGGTTATTGCAAAGGAGTTTGACGGAGTCATTCATTACTCGGTAACGGAACGGAAACAAATGGTTAAAGCAGAGTCTATTTTTTGGTCCACAAGCGCCTGTTAGATAATTCCGTTTTCCTTCCATTTTTCATCAACCAGCGTCGTTTTTCGAGGTATCCAAATACTGTCTGAGTTGAACAGACTGAGAAACGCCGTTTCCCCTGAGAGTGTCGAGCGTAACGTCGAATTAACGCCCCAAGCCTGGACCGAGGTGCTGCGATGAGATACCGTGGGCTGCATAAAGGTTACAGTTAACCCCCACGCCGCCACATCCAACGTGCTGCTTCATCACGCAAGAGGAACGGCTGGCGCGGTGAGGGCAGCATATGCACCTGCCCCTGATATGGTTCACGCACTTTTTGTCTCTCAATATCCTGCGAAGCATAGGCACTGCTTCTCACAAGCACGGGCCGCATGAGGACAAAATAGATTGAGTCTCAAGCTTAGAACCAAAGCCCGCTCGCTACCACGCCGTGATATCCTCAACCTCAGCCTCTCCAAACGTGCTGCTCTTAGTCAGCTCACCCACCGAGCTGGCCACCACCGCCCCATCGGTATCCTTGCTCATAATATCCGGGAGCACCTCCCTCAAAAAATCCAGAATATAATGATTAACCTGCTCAAACTGCAGCAGAAACGCATCATGGCCCTCAGGGCTATCAATCCTCTCAAGCCGGGCGCCGCGGATGTGCTGCGCCAGTTCCTCCTGCTCGGCAAAAGTGAATAACCCGTCGCTCTCGATCCCCAGCACCAGGGTCGGCTGCTCGATCAGGGCCAGGGCCTCGGCGATGGTGTCGGTGCGGCCTCGGCTCACGTCGTGGGTGTCGAGCTTGCGCGTCATGGCGATGTAGCAGTTGCTGTCGAAGCGCTTGACGAATTTGCCGCCTTGGTAGCGCAGGTAGGATTGCGCGGAGAAGTAGGTTGAGTTGTTGGCGGGGATCACTTCACCGCCTACGAGGCTGCTGCCGTTCTTGTCGCTGCCACTGTTGCCACTGTTGCCACCATCAGCAACAGCAGAAGCAGCTCCGTTCTTGGGCCCGTGGAACTGCGGGTCGGCCGAGGCCTGGTCTTCAGGGCTCTTGTATTGCGGGACCTGGTCCCCTTCGCTGTTCTTGCGCGACGGGCTTCGCTTCCACCTGTGCCCGTCGTTATGAATGTGGAAATGTGCCTCGGACGCCGTCGACGGAGTCGGCTGCTCGCGGATGGTCTGTCGACGAGACGGGTCGGGGATGTTGCGGCCGAAGCGGGCTTCGAAGGAGTTGCGGCTGCGGTAGGTCAGGAGCGCCGCCATCCGGGCTGCGCCGAGACCGGTCACCGGCGGGTCGGAGAAGGGGTAGTAGCCGTCTTCGTACTTGGGGTCGGCGTAGATCGATTGCCGTTGGGCTTCGCCCCAGCTGATGCCCCAGGCGCTGTGCCGGCTGGAGGTGGCGATGGGTACGATACATCGGACGTAGTCTTTACCGAAGTAGGCCCATTCTAGAACGAACATGCCGCCTAGCGACCCGCCGATGACCGCTGCTACTTGTTTTACGCCGAGTTCGTCGAGGAGGAGTTTGTGGAGTCTATTGTTTTGGACGAAGACGTGAGCAAACTGTTTGTTTCGTGGGGATGCAGTCACACGCACCTGACATCATCCCGGATGGTCGTCAACGGAAACTCGGGTCCATATCGATCCTTTGACGGGACCCCATCTTTGGCGGTAACCGGACTCGCAGTACCATACGGACTGCCCAAGCTGTTCATGCACACAACGAAGAAGCGCGAGATGTCGAACGCCCGGCCGGGCCCGCCGAGCAGCGGCCCCCACCAGTCGCCGACGTCGGCGCTACCGGTGAGGGCGTGGCAGATGACCATGACATTGTCGCCTTCGGGGGAGAGGGTGCCGCGGGTGGTGTAGGCGACGGGCACTTGGGTGAGTGTGACGCCGGATTCGAGAGTGAAGGACGGGATCACGGCGATCTCTTGGTGTGGGATGAGCTCCGCGAACGGATTCTCGGGCTGCGAGCGGATTCTTTCTTGGAAGTATTCAGTCACCACTCTTCTTTTGTATTATGAGGGGGGTCTCTGTCTTGGGTTGAGGATCTAGGGATGACGCAGGATACGGAGCGTATAGCACACGAAGAAAAGAGGAAGCCGGAAGCAAACAGAACAACGACGCATCGTAACTCACCATACGGGGCCGGCCGTTGGCCGTCGTGCGCGGCATCCGCAGTCATGGTGCAGGACACTGGAAAGGAAAAATAGGAGATGGTTTATAAAGGGGAGGAAGGGAGAAAAAGAAGGAATTGAAAGATGACGGAAGAGGGGCACTGTCAAGATCCTCGGTATTAAGAAGTGAACTGGAACCAGTTAGTCACTAATTAGTACATATTATTTTAGCTGTATCCGTAGAGTCATGGTCAGCCATAGGGAGTATCAGTCACCACGGCATTGGAACCGCTGACGGATTGCGCCATTCTAGGTCAACCCACTTGCCGGCTATCGGCCGTTGCAAGACTTTTTGTCATGGTGGAGGTGGGCCAGATGTGAGTGGGGCTGCATCGTCTGCCACTTGCGCCGGCCGATCCCGCTGCATTTCCCTGCAAGAGGTCCCTGGGACTTCATTGGCCCGCAGGCCCGAGCTTATCTGCTGAGTCACTGCTACCGCCGCCCCCAAAATCTCTTGGCAGCCTTGCTGGATCAGGCTGGCCCGGGCTCCGTTTGCCTGCACCTGCAGTCCTGCTCTGCTCAGCGCAACCACGCCAAAGCTGGCGATTTGGCGATTTGACGCGAAGCTGTTCTTGCTTCTAACCTCAAGCCAGCCATCGCCAACTGGCAACCCACACCGACTTCCATCTCATGTCGGTGCGCGGAAAGGCAATTTCTATTCAACACCCATCTCAATAGGTATTCAGGTTTCCGATCTTCCTATTGTTTACGCGGTCAACCCCTGCACCACCTTTCCTCGTCTTTTTTTTCCATTGCAGGTTCGCTGCGCCGTTGGCCACAAAGAAAAACCAACATCACCTGCGCACCGAAAACTTTCCCTCACGATCTGCGATTTAGTTTCCTTCCATTTTCTTCCGCACCGACAACCGAATTAACGCTTGCTTCGGTGCATTAGGATATTTCAGATCCCGGCGCTCGATTGATTGACTTCGACGTCGAACCATCGGCTCACGCCGCATTCCCGATCAATGAGCTGCCTTGCGCGCTCTTCTCTCGTTTAACAATGCCTCCGAAGCGGAAGAGAAACGATCGCGGCCCCAGCGATGCCAACTCCTCGCGGCCATCGCCACATCGCCCGTCGGACACGACATTGGGCCAGCACGATCGAAGCTTCGATGGAGGCCGTAACAACCGCGGCGGACGGAACCCGCGAAGAGGCGAACGCCGCGATTCTTCCCAGTCCCAGGGCCCGAATACGTCGTTTAATAGCCACGATCCGCGATCGCCTACGCTTCCCCGACCGCACAGCTCTTCATCGGCTTCGGCCGCGCCCCCCGTTCTCGCAGCCGCGGCTACTTTGGCCCCTCCGCCAGTTCCGCAAACACCAATCGCCCCGCCCTCACCGATTCAGCCTTTCTACGACTACAGCGTTGTCACCGAAGACCGAGTGAACAGATGGGCAAAGGGCGCGCGACAGGAAGTCATTGACCATGGCGTTCAATCGCGAAATGACGAAGATTTGACCGAGGTTGCCGTGATTTTCCAGGAACTCCTCCATTCTGTTACGGACGGCCGACTTCAAGGTTCAGATGCTGGCACAGTTGTTCATGATATTCTAGGCCCCGAACTGTCAGAGGAGGACCGCAATGCGGCTGCCTTTGACCCCCATACTCTCTTCCTTGACACGGTCTCGACATTCCTAGACGTCGAGTCGGGCCCCCTCCGGCCGCAGCTGCGCGACTTCATGATCGCGACTAAGATCTCGCCAGCCCTGATGCGCATCGTTTTAGATCCGCCAATTCTTCAGCATCTCGACTTGATTCGCGACACCTTTGTGCGCATGGGTATCCGACAGTCCACCAACCTGCTGTACCGGCAGGCGAGCTACAACCTCCTGCGCGAAGAATCCGAGGGTTTTGCGAAGCTCGTGACCGAGCTCTTCACCATCAGCGGTTCCGAACCCCCCTCCTCCGACACCGTGCAGACAGCGTTCAACAAGGTTATGGGCCTTATTGGGACCTTCGACCTGCACCCCGGTCGTGTACTGGACGTGATTCTGGACGTTTTCGCTGCTGTTCTGATCAAGCAGTTCCGATTCTTCATCAAGTTCCTCCGCGTCAGCTCGTGGTGGCCCCGCAGCCAGTTGGCTCTTCCCACCAACACGTACATCGGCGGCTTGCCCGTCTGGGCCTTACCCGACCATATCGGCTGGTCCGCCACCGAAGATGAAGAGTCGCTTATTGCACAGCAAAGGCTGCAACGGGACATTGCGTTTTGGGAGCGAGCTCGCAAAGTCAAGCTCGATGCGTATTTCGAACTGGGCGGCAGGCAGCTGTCCGCGGCCGACGAAGAGCGGCTTGCCAAGGTCCCGGCGGAGGGTGACGCGGGGACGAGCATTGAGCAAGAGTGGATTCGCATCACGAAGACGCTCCCGCCCCCGGGCAATCGCGATGCTGCTCAGATGCTGGGATTCAAGTTGCGCTTTTACACCTCGGAAGCGAGAGATCCCGAGGACAAGCTCCCGGCTAATTTACTTTACCTCGTGTCTCTGCTCATCAAGGTTGGCTTCATCTCCTTGACGGATTTGTGGAATCACGTATGGCCACTCGATGCGGACATGGAAGCGGTCAAGACGCAGAGGATGAAGGAGCTGGAAGAGAAGGAGAGGGCAAGCCGACCCGGTGGCCAGCTCAACGCCCTCATGATGGCCGGCGCTCTCCCCGACGACATGCCCCCACCGGTCAACCCCGCATCGCGCCGTGATGCCGCGGCTGCCAAAGCAGAAGCCAACAAGACCCCGGATCCGGCGGAAGCGGCAGAAGCACGTGTTCCCGACGACCAAAAGGTGCTCTTGCTCAAGTGCCTTCTCACCATCGGCGCGATTCCCGAATCCCTCTTCATCATCGGCCGCCACGACTGGATTCTTCGAGCGTACCCCGACCTCGTCACGCTCCTTCACCGCATTCTACACCACTCGATCGACGCCGTATACCAGCAAAGCCGACCAGTCAGTTCGCGCCCGACCGAGTGCCCGCCCAAGCCCCAGCCAGATCCCGACCAGTCAGGGGTCGCTAAGGGACACCTGAAGCTCAAGACACCACCCGTCAAGCGAGCACTGCGGTGGCCCAACCCAGACCAGGCAGATTCCGGCGACGGCCCGGCGTACCGGTTCTACTGGGACGAATGGGCCGACAACATTCCCATCTGCCAGACGGTAGAGGATCTCTTCACGCTCTCCGACACGCTGCTGAACATTGTCGGGGTCAACATCGGATCGGACCCGGCGCTGGTCACCAAGCTCTGCCGCATCGGCAGCAAGAGTCTCGACGACGACCGATCGGACGCCAATTCAGAGCGCTGGCTGGCGTTTCTCAAGCGCGTGCTGGTACCGTCGCTGAGCTTGGGCCAGACCAACGCCTCGGCGGTCGACAGTGTCTGGGGGCTGCTCAAGCGGTATCCTGTCCGGGAACGGTACAAGGTGTACGCGGAGTGGTACGAGGGCGCGACATCGCGTCTCGAGCCGGTGCAAAAGGCGTTTGCGAAGACACGGCTCGAAACCCTTGGCAAGATGAAGCGGCTTTCGCATAGCAACATTTTGCAGATGGCCAAGGATCTCGCCAAGATCGCGTACGACTCGCCCGGGATCGTGTGCAAAGTGGCGCTGCAGCAGATCGAATCGTATGATAACCTGATCGAGGCGTTTGTCGAATGCGCCAAGTACTTTACGGCGTTGGGCTACGACGTGCTTGTCTGGTCTGTTCTTAGCTCTCTGGCGGGCCAGGAAAGGAGCCGCACGCAAGAGACGTCGGTGCTGCTTACCAGTAAATGGCTCCAGGCGCTCTCGCGGTTTTCTGGGAAGGTCTTCCAGCGGTATTCCAACATGGACCCGTTGCCGATTCTGCGCTACGTCAACCACCAACTGTTGCGGGGCAACTCGACCGACCTGCTGATCCTGGAAGAACTCACCGAGTCGATGGGGGGTATCGTCTCGAGTTTCGATTTCACCGACGCCCAGCTGCGTGGGATGACAGGCGGGGAGCTGCTCCGCCGGCAAACCCTGCATAACCTGGGCGACAAGCGGGAGGCTTCGGGCCGCAGCGCGCAGCGGCTGATGAAGGCGCTATCACAGTCGAACCTGGCCGGCCAGCTGCTGATCAACATTGCGCAGTACCGGCAGAACGCCATCTACAACATTGCCGACAACAACGCCGTCATCAAGTTCCTGTCGGCGCTGGTGGACGGGTCGCACAAGGTGTTTTCTCGGTACCTGGACTTACTGCTCAGCAACCTGGACGCTGAGACTTTTGACCGTCTGGTGCCGGATGTGGCTCAGCTTATGCGGGATTATGGTCTGGACGCGCAGTTTGCGTTTATGATCCGGCGGAATTCGATCCGTTGGGCTACCAAATCCCTTGCTGCGTCGGCTAAGGCCACCACTACTACTACCACTGCGACAGATGTCGATGGCGATGTTAGCATGGAACCTGCTGCCGCTGCGGATAATGAGACACCGGCACAGGGTGATGTCGACATGACCGACGCTGCTACTGCTGATGGCACTGCAGTGGCCAAAAGTCCGAGCAGCCGCATGCCGGAGTCGCTTTCCGATGCGCTCGCGCCACTGATTGAAGAGATCCCCCAGGTTCTGCCTCATTACTCATGGGAGTTTATCTCGCCGGCGTGCTACGTATTTTTCTGGTCGTTGCAGCTAGGCAACTTGGTCTGGCCCCAGGAAAGCTACGACGCCGAGAACACACGACTACGATCTCAGATCGCGGAGCTGATGGTAACCGACCGGTCTGACACACCCCGATCGACGGCGGCCAAGAAACGAAAACGCGAGGAGATCATGGACCGGCAGCAGCGCCTAGTGCAGGAGACCAAAGACGGCATCGAGCGGTTCCAGAAGACGCGGATCCATATCGGTCGGCAAACCACGGGCTGGTTCCCCGCGGGGATTTCCAAGGCAGACGCCACGTCCGACGCGCTACTGGAAGAGTGCATCCTCCCACGACTACAGGTGTCACCCGTCGACGCAGACTACTGCTTCCGGCTGATCAAATTCCTCCACGAATCCCCCAAGTCCAATTTCCAACTCATGTCGCTGTACGGCCGGCTGTTCCAGCACAACCGGCTGCGGGCGCTGGTATTCAGCTGCACGGTGCGCGAGGCCGAGCACCTAGCGCGGTTCCTCAAGTTCATCTTGGGCGACTTGTCCCGGTGGCACGGCAGTAAGACGGTGTATGAGAAGGAGGCGCTGGGACAGCGGGAGCTGCAGGGGACGAAGACGAGGGAGTACCTCGGGTTTGCGACGAAGTTTGATGGGGAGGGGAAACCGACCGAGTTTGTGGATCATGATGCGTTTAAGGACTTGTTGTTTCGGTGGCATAAGGAGTTGAACACGGCGCTGAGGTCGTGTTTGAATGGGACGGAGTGGATGCATATTCGCAATGCGATTAGCATTCTGAAGGGGGTCATTGAGTACTTCCCGGCGATTAATTTTATGGCAGATAAGTTTTTGGAGCAGTTGAATCTTATCAAGGACCGGGAGTCGGCCGGCGGTGGTAATGGGAAGGGGGATGCGAACGCGACGGCTGAGGGTGCAAGGGTGGATTTGTCGGTTACGGCGCAGACGACGTACTCGGAGTTGGCGAGACGGAAGTCGAAATGGGTTATGGTTCAAGCGTTTCGGCCTGGCGGTGTAAGTGATGCTTCTGGAACGGTCCCAATAACTGCAACAAGAAAGGAAGAAGGGGGGAGTGCTAACCAGAGACAGAAGAACGACGGCCGAGAGGAACGAGGATCCGCGATACCGGCCAACTCGGGCCTTCGAGGCTCGGCAGCACCGTTCAAGCCTGGTGACGGACGACGACCGCAGACGTCGGAAGTGGAAGACGGGGAAGTGGACGACGAGACTAGGAGCAGCAAGCGAGCGGCCGAAGCCAACGGGGTCAACAACGCGCCGTCGAGACCCGGCCCAGCAGCGACCAACTCGGGACGACCGACCACGCCCAAGCCCCCGCCAGGAGGACCACACGCCGGCCGGCAAGAGCCACAGCGGTTCTCGACTCTCCCGCCCGGCGGTCCTGGACTTCCCAGCCGACCGGACCTCCCCAACAGACCGGATCCGTCAGGCCCCCGGTTCAACCAGCCTCGGCACGACAGGAGAGATCTCCCCTCGCGAGAAGCGCGCGACTACCGAGATGGTCGAGATGTGCGAGACCAGGCACCTCCCCGTGATCCTCGCGAAGCACAGGGGCCTGCGCATGCCGGTCCTCTTCGAGACGGCAGAGACTACAGGACACCAGACCAGGCACGAGGCCGCGATCTACCACCGCCAGCTGCTGATCGGCGTGCGCCCGATCTGGGAAGAGACACTGGGCGTGACGCGGGCCGATCGGCTGGCGACCGTGGCCGTGCAGAGCCTCATCCGCGTCGACACGAGCCTGGTGCGCCCTCTGACAGAGAGAACAACCGCCCGGATAGCCGGCCGCCGCCGCGTGAGCGGGGCCCAGGTGCTCATGGGTCCGGTCGGTCTGATTCAAGAGCTGGACGGGGAGAGCCTGGTGTGTCCACGCCCCAGTCAGCGCAAACCCCGACGTCGGGTCAAATTCCCCCGATCAACCCCGAGCGCGCGCGGATCATCGAGGGCGATCGGCCCAAGGATGTCAGCAACCTCAACCCCGCCAGGGCGGCGCTCATGAATGACACGCGCGAGCCGCCAGCACGTCCTCCGCCTCTGCCTAGAGATGCACCCCGAGAGCGACCTCCGCGGACCGAGTCGCCGAGACGGTCGGATCTTGGGCCGGTGAACAGTTCTGCTGCTGGGGACACGGGCCGGGATGAACGTCGTGGTGGTCGACATCATCGGTTTTCGCCTCGGCCTGAGACGCCGCGGGAGCCGCGAGAGTCAGCACACAACGAGGCTGCGGGTCCGCCGTCGCGATCAGACCGGAATGCGGAGCGAGAGGAGCGCAACAAGCCCGGTGGTCCACGCGAATCGTTCGGTGGTGGCCCGCCGTCTCGTCCTGAGCCTGACCACGGGAGATTCAACCAGCAGGATCCCAACTACGGCCGGCTCAACCCGATCCAATCCATCGACACGCCGGCCGGTGCGCCCTCGGGCCCTCGCGGCCGCGGCAGCAGGAATGCCAACCGGAACGCTCCAGCTAACGGCGGGCCTCCCGGACGCCCTGACAATCGGTTCCCGGCGCTCGAACCCCCTCGACCGCCGACCCCTGATGAACGACATCCGCCTACTGGGCCATCCGCTTCGCGCTCTCGCCGGGGTCCGTATGATGCCGGGAATGTCAACTCACCGACCACGCCGGTATCCGGTCCGGGATCGGGCCCGGGGCCTTCTCCTGCGGGGGGTGTGCATCCGGATAGAATGCGCCACATCAACACCGGCCCGCAGTCCACCCCGCCCGGTCCACCGTCAGGGCCGTCAGGCGTTCACCCCGATCGACTAACCCATATCTCATCCGTCCCACCCGGCGGACCCAGCCAACACGGCGGCCATGGTCCACACGGTGGTCAACACAATCAACACGGCCGTCCCCCACTGCACACCCCCGACCGCCCCTCGCTCTCCACAACCAGCTCCGGAACCCGTCCATCCGCCCCCTCCGGTCCCAGCGCCGACTTCTCCTCCACCCCTACCGGCCCCGCAGCCGCCTCCAACGACCGCATGCGCTCCGGCGGCCGTCAACTCCGCGGCATCCAAAACATGCTCGACAAAGCCTCAGCTGATGCCGCGCGCGGCGGGTCTGGGCCAGCCGGCGGCGGCGGCGGTGGTGGTGGTGGTGGTGGTGGTGGGCCCGGCGGTATGCTGCGTACCTCGCGGTCGAGGCTGAATCTGGCGAATTCGGATGCGCAGGTGTTGGTGGGTGGGTCGCCTGTTACCACGCCGGTGTTTGAACGCGCGCCGGAGGGGTTTAGGGATTCGTCTACTACGCGGGAACGTGACAGGGACCGAGACCGCGATAGGGACAGGGATAGAGATCGAGAGCGAGAACGGGAACGTGAACGTGATCGCACGCCGCGTGGTCCGGGAGGACAGGGGCAGGGACAGGGACAGGGACAGGGAGAAGCGATTGCCGTCGTGGCGGATACGCGTGAAACCAGCGGTGGTGGTAATAATATCCGTGGTGGTGGACCGGGAAATGTTAATGGAGGTGGAGGAAGTGGAGGAGGTGGTGAATACCCTTCCAGCCGAACAGAGCACGACCGCCCGCGACGCGACCATCACCGATCAGACCGCAGCTCGAGACAGTCGGGACGGAGTAGTCGGGATCGGACGCCTGAGCGGGAGCGGGAGCGAGACCGGGATCGTGACCGGGATCGTGACAGAGAGAGAGGCAGGGATAGGGATAGGGAGAGAGACAGAGATCGGAGGTCGGGGAATAACAGTAATACCCCCGGCAGTGGTGGAGGCGGAGGTGGAGGAGGAAGCGGTCCTCGCGGAGAAGAAAGAGAATCCTCCTCCCGTCGTTCAGCACGGGATTTACCCCCCAACACTACCTCCAACAACCCCAACACCAATACCCATACCCCCGCTGGCCCTGGTGGTGGTGGTTCGGGGGGAAACAGAGGAGGAGATATCGGCCCACCTTCTCTCCCTCCCCCTCCTCTACCTTCCCACGCCTCTCACGCCCATCAACAGCATCAGCATCAGCGTGAATCCAGTTCGCACCGCGGTCATCATCGTGGAAATGATGGCATGTCTGGTCCGCGCGGCGGTGGTGGCGGTGGGCCTGGGTCTGGGTCGGGGAATGATAATAAGGAGTTTGGAAGGCGGGGGTCGTCTAGAGGTGGGGGACAACATCATACACAAGGACGGGATTCAAGATCTTCTAGAGGTGGGGGCGGTCCCGGGGGAGATGGGAGTGGTGGGCCAGGGGATGGAAGTGCTGGTGGAGGGGGGGAAGATCATAATAGGGCGAGGAAAAGGAGGAGTGAGGGGGTTGTGGATGGGGGGAGTGCGGGGGGTGGGGGGGGACATCAGGATAAGAGGCAGCGGCGGTAGTGAGGTTGTTTGTCTTTGGTCTGATGTTCTGTTGATGTCTGGTGGTGTCTGGTGGTTCTCGGTATCCTGGTGGGTGAGGAAGGAGAACGGGGATTATTGTGAGTTGTGGGGAGGAAGGAAAACGCGGGATTATTGTGAGGTGTGAGGAGGAAGGAAAACGGGGGTTAATTGGTTTTGTTTTTGAGGGAGAAGATTGTGTTATCATCGTCATCAGCATGGGATTGTCATGAACTGGAAACAGTGGACTGAAGAAGAAAGGGAGAAAGCAAGGGGAAACAAATCAGGAAAAAGGAAGGAAAAAGGTTAACTATACGAGATTGCGAGACGGATGAACAGACAGACGGACAGGACAGTCAGACGGACGGTCGGTCGGATATCGAAATTCGGTTATCGAAACTCGGTCGGAATACCTACGAAGTACCTATCACGGAATTACCTTACCTTACCTACCTTACCTTGTCTTTACCAAAGTTGTCACGCTTTTTTATTGCCTTTTACCACGTTTTTTACGTTTTTTTTTTTGCCTGTTTTAGGATGGATGGATGGATGGATGGATGGATGGATAGGAAAGGGAAGGAGGGGGAGTCATCCAACAAAGGAAGCATATCAGCATATCAGCATATCGCCACTCGACAAGACAAGAAAAGAAGAAAATGAGAGACAAAGTTGTTCAGTTTTTCCATACCTACTCGAGTGCGAGAACGCAAGCACGCAAGCACGCGGGCATACACGCAGTCCTACGCTCGCGGTCATACGGACGCGATTATAACGCCTTGTTCCGTTGGGGGTTGGGTTGGCTAAAACCTGCCTACCTGCCTGACTGGCTGTTATTGCCTTTACCTATTACCTACTGTTTGTTCACCCCCCCGACCTACCGACCTACCTGTCTGCCTACCGTCCTACTTCTCACCTACCGCCTATCAACCTATCGACCCATAACCTTTTGCCTACCGACCTACCTTCCGCTTACTTCGAACCTACCTGTCTCTATACCTACTCCCTTGGACCTACTTCCCCCTTCCCAAAATTACCTACCTTATCTCTCTCTCTCTGTGAATCCAGCTCGAGCCCGAGCCCAAATCGATCGGTTGATCTAAAGCGCGAACTTAACCCAATGGAATCGAAAGCTTGCGGTCAAAGAAGGGACTGAGTCGGTCGAGGGGCTCTTGACTCTTAACTCCTGTTTGGCATGGGTTGGGAGGCTAGTCAACTCAAGTATGCGCAACCGCGAGAGACTACCGAGAAAGAGCAAGCGAGCGAAGAAGAGTGACGATAGACGGAACGGACGGATCTATCTGGGCATGTTTGAATCTGAGCCTTCGGGTTTCGGGTTCGAATGAAGGAATGAACCTATCGTCAGCCAACAGACCTCTCATCTCATCTCGTCATCTTATACCCATCCATTCGGGTCTTTCATTTCCTCCGGAGGGGCGAGCGAGCGAGGCAGTGATAACCGAACGAACAACTACGATCGGATTGTCAGATTCGGGACATGGGCCTGACATGTAAAGCACGACCGTCAGTCAGTTCGTTATGGTAGGGAGGAGGTCTCTCTCTGATCGGGCCGTCTGGGCTGGGTTGTGCTGCGAGGTCGGGGTAGCTGTGTAGTGATGTGTGTACATCTATTTTCTCTAGTTTTCTTTGTATTTTTGTTTCTTTCTCCTTCTTCCATGTGGATGTGTATGATGATGTGTAAGAGTACCATTTGGAGGATTTCACCACTGTCTTTGAGGGGGTGGTCAGGGAATGGAAGCGGGAATGGAAAAGGGCGCCGATACAGGCATTGAGGAGCATGGATGGCGAATGGCGAACGGCGTTTGGGCATGGTCAATGGAAAATTGAAGCCTGTGAAAGCGATGAGTATAATATTGAACTTGCTGGGTGTATGGCCTTGGCTCATTTGACGTTCCGAATTTTATCATTGTTTCACTCACGGTATGCTTGAGAGCCTACTTGTTCCTTTCATGATATGTAGGTCGTGTCTTGACAGGCAACAGCTGAGGCTAATGGTTACGGATACTTCCATACCTGTTCCCGTAATCTCGTTGAGTCTATGTAGCTGGGATGGTGTTCAGCAACGTCCCGGTGAGTTACCGAGACCAAGGGTAAAAGAATTTTGGAACGGATATCCATTTGTGATACGCCCATGCGAAGGTGGTAGCGGTAATCGGAATGGCATGCTCAAGTAGGCCCAGAAGCAATGGTTCCAAAGATAAGCCAGCTCCCGCGACACGCCACCGCGTCTCGTATCACCTATCACCAACAACGGAACCGTTTCTGCATCCGTCCGGCGTGATACAGAGATAGGTAAACAAACCAGACACGCTTCGTGCGCCGAATCAGACGGCGAGCCTTTGTTACACACATAAGAACGCCGTTTGTCACTGCTGGTGGCATCCCAATAGAAACCACGCAGTTCACCAGTAAACGACAGCTTAACAACACGCGCGGTTAACAGTCATCCGAGAAACACCTTCGGCTACGGGCTTCCAACGTCTCAGTTGGGCGGTTTACCACACGCGAGGTCCCGTTGGCTTGTCCTCCTGTCACACCAGACACCGGGAATGTGCCTGCATTCTACTGGTTATCTCTTGGTTGCCCCTTTTCACAGCTTCCGTTGTGCGACACCAACCACGGCACGCCCCGCCCATCCGATCTAACGCTAGTGTAAGGGAACGCGTTCTTGTGTTCCCCGGTCACTCGGCCAACCTGGGGATCTTAGATGAATTGATGGGCGGGTTTTGTCGAGCTTGCAAGCTCGGTTTCTGCGGATTGTTGAAGCGTTAATCAACCTCGAAGCTTAGACATCAGTTAACTATTTCTGTGTATGTAAACTGTTTACACTGTACCAAGGAAAAAAACTTTAAACCCCGTATGTGTAAGATGACGCAACAAACGCCAATCTTCATCAAACGCGCCGAGACCCTAGCAATCTTTTGTTTCAAAGAAAGACTTTTTTGTGAGTTTGCCACTCGGCGAAAACTTGCTGCCGATTTTGAGAAACTTGGAACCTCGGCTGGCAGGCTAGATCAAAGAAAGTTTTTGAGAGGAACCGAGCGGAGAAGCTCAGTTGTGGAATTGGCACTGTCAGTGGAACACCCAACTTAGCCGGATACGAATCAAGCAACCCCTATTTTCACAGTGCGGTACGTTGCAAAAGATAATACAGTAGTTATCTGTAGATAATTATAAACGTTGAGTCTCTCAAATTCCATGATGAAGTACAACGAGCGCAACACCAACAGAGTTCTAATTACCATAATTCACAAACAATCCCCTCCCACAGCGCATCTAACAATCGCAACCAACACAATCCCACCCGCTGCGGCTCAGCCCAAACAACCAACTATCCCATCTGATCTCAATAGCACTCAAAACGGCAGTTACTCATCCCCAAATCCCACAGCTTCCTCCTCATCCCCTCTCAAATCTCATCTCCTCATTACAGACTCGCCGACATTGTACCCCCCTCCTGTTTCCCTCGTAGACAGAAAAGATACCCCAGAGACCCATCATTCACTAGGTACATGCCCTTCTTCCCATACCCTTATTCTCATCTTCCACCTCCCAACATCACCTTACATACATGGCCCCTCCACAACACCGCCGCACCTCCGCCGTTACATAGTTGCAGGACAAACCCTCCCCGCCTCGCCTCAATTCATCCATCTCCCAACTCCCAATTCCCATAACTCCACTTCCTTCAACACGAATTCCCACCTCAACTCACTTCCAACAAACTCAGATAAAACACGGCACAGACATAACAAAACCTCGGATTATATACCCGGATGGATGAATGAATGGGCCAAGTCAAACCAGACGGAAACAATCCGATAATGCAACTTCGCCTCTTGACAATACCGGGGTTGAGAAAAAGGAAACCAAAAAGGAACAAACGAACCCGAAACATGAAACAAACAAACAAAACCCGAAAAAAAAAAGAACAACAGAAAGAATAGAATATTCCGCAAACGGGTAACACCCCCCCTGTAACTACCAATCCCGGCGGGCCGTCAGCATCGTGGCGTTACGCATGCGTATTCGTCATCATCTGGAATTATTGTTTCGCATCAAGACAAGAGGACGTAATCGCATCCGTGAAAAGAGAGGTTGGGACTTGGCATGTCAACAAATTTCTCTTCGTTGTATTTTGACTGTTTTCCCCTTGGCTCTGGAGGGTTACGCCATCCGTTACTTCGTATGGTACATCCACCACTCATCCGTAATACATCCCGGCGGTTGGTTTTCATCCTGCCGCACCGCCGGATTCTCCTCCATAGTTGACCCCTCTGCCAAACGCAATTTACAATTGAAATAGCAAGCGTATGTAAAAGCACCACAACCACCCAAACAAGACGGCCAGCGTGAAGCTGTCTTGTCAGACCACCACCCATTCCCCCCTCCGATCCAACCCAAAATCTGTCTGCCGTGTATGTCCTCCATGCCCCGAACGCCGTGGTATCTCGAAATGCAGTGCCGAAGCAAAAACCCAATGTTGCATGATGCCCAAATAAATGTATGTCATATGATTGTACGGGGAAGGAGTGTCCGTGTATCATCGTGAGAAACCTAATCCTGTATCGTTTTTTTTTCTTCCCGGAAGTTTTGAGGGGGTTAAAGTCAAACCGCCCGTTCAAACGTCGGGATCTGGATTCATGGCCCTCAAGACTCTACCCGGCTGATGCACCCGCCTGGAATAATCCTGGTTATCCTGCAACGAGTTGAAGCTTTCGCGGCTCCTGTTGTGGTCGCTGGGGTACATCCCCGTGGTGAATGGGTCGAGGCGTGGGTCGACGGGCATGAGGTGGCTGCGGCGTTTGTCGGAGGGTCCGCCGGTTGTACTACCACCGTATCGGCTCTCGCTCATTTCGGCCGAGCCAGGCGTTGCGATCCGGCCGGGGGAGGCACCGCGGCCAGGTGATCCAAGACCGGCGGGGTCGGCGTCGTCGCGGTCTCGTCTGCGCTTCACAAACAAGAACCAGATCAATGCGGCTATGATCGCTATTGCGCCTAGAACACCGATCACAACACCGGCGATGGCACCTCCTGTAAGGCCACTGTCCTTATTCTCGACGTTGTTGTTGTCTCCAGGAGCGGTCGGCTCGGACGGGGCGGTGATGGTCCTGATGCTTCCGCCCACCGTAATAGTCGTTACGTCGGACTGAGGAGGTTTGGTAGTTTGCTGTGAATCACGGAGTTAGCATACGCACTCATATCGAATGTAAGGAACCATCAAGCAATCGTGACCGGCCCGCGGGGAAACACAACGCATACAGTAGTGGTGGACAAGGTTGAAGACACAGCGGTAGACGTCGTCGACGTCGAGGAGACCCCGGACGACGACGACGATGTTGGGGGATGGGCCGTGCTGCTCTGCACCCTCGTCTCAGCTTCACTTATCACAACGGCTGAGGCGGATCCACGTGGCTACGCTCTAACGGGCCAGAATACCCTGGGAAGCCACATCGAGGGCGAGGGGGAGGAGAGGCACACATGGGCACGGCACACACAACGCAGGACTCCCGGCGGGCACGCGCACGTCAGCTCGAGGGGTGAGGGGGATGGCTTACATCTGGTGGTGATCCGGTCGTGGAAGAACTGGACTTGCCGCCCCCGTCCCCGCCGCCGGCGGGTGCTGTCCCCTGAGGGGTGTTCCCGGCAGCCTCAATGTAGCCAAATAGGTCGGTTCCGCCGCAGAAATCGGTTGGGTAACCGGGGCACGGAAACTCGCAGTTCCCAATCGGCTTCTGGTCGGCCTTGTTGGGGATCAAGTTAGAGCACCAACAATACTTGTTCTGGATAATACCAAAAGCAAAGTTATGGGAAGTGCAGTTGTCATAGCAGCGACCCTCGCTTTGCCAGGTGTAGAAGACTAAAGAGGCAGAATGGTCAGCACCGGGGTTGGTAGCAGGAGGCAAAGATACTCACAGGGAGTCATATCGGCATCGGCGGTGTTGGCGGACGAGCAGTATGATACGGGTATCGAAGGTCCATCTGCTGCCCAAACCATGCTATACAGCAGGGCCCCAACGCTGAGGCTGACCCATGCCAGGGCAGCTTGTCGTGATGCCATGGTGGATTTCGATTTAGTTGGTGATATCTCGCGTGTTTTTTGATGTTGCCTGTTGGCAGTCGTCGTCGTCGTCGTCGTCGTCGTAGGTGCAAGACTGTCTCAACCGGAGCGGTGCCGTTTGATATTGAGCCTAGATGTGTTCTACTACACGACCAAGTTGTACGGTCCAGCCCATGAAAATCCCTATCCGTCGGTGGTGCTTCAAACGTCCATAGCTATCGAAAGTCCGAGGAGGCAAACCGGCAAAACGACGGCCGAGCGTGAATCGAAAGAGGTCTCCGGATAGTCCGGTCTGGAGAAATTGGGCCCGAGTCGTCCGCCACCTTTCTCAAAAGCCGGGGCGTGTGCAGGTCCGACCGAATTGGCGACAAAGGGTTGAAGGAGGACGAGCAACCCAACAACAAAGGTGTTGTGTCGTGGTGGGCAGGCAAAAGGTGAAGGAGAGGGTGCAAAGTTGGTTTGCGGGACAGAGGCGCCAAGGGAAGAAGAGGTTGACCCAGAGAAGCCCACTTTCGGCGGAGCAGCATGCCCCCCCTGCAAGCTCAGCACAGTGCACCTGGTACCAACACGAAAGAGTGGAGACAAACAGGGAGCGGCGGGTTCTTTCCAGGATGTTGATGGTGGGAAGCGGAAGCTCCGATCCACCTCAGCCAGATGAGCCGAATCAAGTCAACTGATGAGCGGGAAACGGGCAGGAAGTGAAAGTGGGCAGCAGCAAGTCTCACAATCGCCGAGCACACCTCTCCCCCTTCGGCAGGCACCGCATCTCCGCCACTGGGACCAAGTCAGCGGGTTCTGGCGATCCTTGTTCAGGTCCCGAGATTTTTTTGTGGTTTTTTTTCCCTCGCATGTCACGATGTCTCAAACAAAAAACAAAGATTGGTCTGAACCTTGCGTTCCCGTTGGTTTCTCCGCGTTCGGTTGCAGTTGCAGGTGACCTGGTCAAGGCCACCGTCCGGCGTAATCAACACTGTGTCCGAAGGGACGAAAACAGGACAACACCGGGAGCAGGAGCAGCCGGGGGGGAATTGAAGGGGAGCATGGGAAGTGGGAACCGCGATTTTCTGAAGCGAAGCGGGTTGGCAACCTGGTCGCAGCGCCCGAATCGACGGCGTCACACCCCACACATGAGAGCACACCGAGCGGCCACTGGCACTTTCCCATCTCCGAATGGAGAAATGGCAGAATCTGCGACGGCAAAAAAGACGCCGCCCTGCAGCTTTTTGTTTCCTCCTTCCTCGCACAAGCGAACAGCTGCATGTTTCCTTGAATTTGCCTCCTTCCATGCTTCGGTTCCATCTTTCCCGTTGCTCTTGACAATTGCTCGCTGGCACTGTGCCGATCTATCGCAAGCTGTTCGGGGTTGGCGGGCTGGCGTGTTCGGCACATCTCCGGCCACCAGAGACCAGGAATGGGAATGCGGCTTGGGGGAGTTCCATCCTTCATCGTATTCCCTCACTGCCATCAGTGTTTGAGCTGTCTTGGCATCCTTTCTCAACCACGGCAAAACAATTACTGATTGTGTTGAACGCCTCACGAGACCTAGCTCGTATCACTTATTGAGTCTTTTACTCTTGATTTCTTGAAACGCACACGGGACCCGACGCTCGATAACGGGCAGTTCAGTTGGTGGAGGTCGTGTGGTCTCGTATTCTCCCATACCCCGCCGAGAAGACGCAAGCAAGCAACGCAGATGCACATGCACGTCTTTTCTGGAATTTTGAGGAGGGACGCAGGCTGCAGCGGCGAAGGCCAAAAACTGCCGGATTCCGGGAGCGTGGAAGCGATAACAACGACGCTTTTCGGTCTTGCGGGTTGTTCGTGCGAGTTACTACATAGGTACTATGTGCTGTGTAGTTACTCCTCCAGTTACTCCTCCCATTGATGTCCTGCCTTGCTTTTTGCCGCTCAGGTAACAACACTGGAATGGTTATCGGCTCCTCCCAGCCACCGAGATTCAAACCCGCATTTCGTCTTACTACACTTACTACGTATGGTAGGTAGCCTCGCCTTTCAATCGGGAAGTAGTGGGGAGGCGGGGGAAGACACAGTAGAGGCTCAACGCAGGCCGATACGACGACAAGATCTGGACTTGTGGTTTGTTGGCTGTCGTTGATTCTCGCCTATCGATGCGCCCACCTGCCCACTAGAACGCTCTGCTGCTTCTGCATGAACGGTTGCTTCCCAGCGCGAGACCGGTTTCGCGGACATGCGTGGTCTCCGCACCACCCTCTCACGACGCTGCTGTACGTGATGCTGCCGATGCAGGTTGAACACGAACGGCCAATGTCTCGCGCCGGGGAAACATTCTGCGCCCGGGCTCGGGGACGGCAGATGTTGTCCGCTCCGAGCTCACCGCTGTCGCTGCGGCGTGCCTGGGTCATTTGGCACCTCATCAATTGGTAGTCCTCGAGGAGGGTACTGCAAGTTGACAAAAGGTTCTTGAGGGCCAAGCCCGCGAAATCACCGGGTCGACGCGGACCAGATGTCGCCCGCCAACATCACCTTGTGGCTCGTGTAGAGGGACTGAAAGCACGTTGAGTCGGCGTCTGGAATTCAACCACCTGGGGTTGTTCGCAATCTCGACAACTTAGCACTCACTTCCCACACAACGGGCTCCCCATTCTTCGTGCCTAACGAACCGACGGTTGCCCACCAAGCCGTCCAGCGTCTCTTATCGCTCAGCCAGTCAGCCACCCCGCCTCGGTCACACACACACACACACACATACACACCTGCGGTGCTTCCCGCAAGCCCGGAATCCCGGTTTGTTAGCGATCGACAGCAGCGGCGCGCGGCAGGTTTCAGCTGGTTTCTGTGGGGGCGGCTCAAAGTTGATTTAATGTTGACGTTCGTTACGTTAGTGTCTGCGTCTTCACTTCAGGCCTGCCTGCAGTTAACTAATGGGCGTTTGCGGGGGACGAATGGTTTTCGTTCAGTTGAAGTCGGCATTTTGTTGTCAATGTGAGTTAGCGAGACTTGCGAGAGCAGCAGAATGTGGGGGTCAGAAACATTTGACATGGCCGCTGTGGTCTAATGCAGGGGGGGGCATGTTGAGGATCCACTTTCTCGGTGAAGGTCGAAGCGGGCCATTGAGAACTTGTTGTGGATGCAGTCACTAAAGATTTGGAGTGTGGACGGAAGAGGTTGAAGAGTGAGCGAAAAGGAAAGCTAACAAAGATCGGGCCGGTTCCTGGCGCTTGGGCGCGCCGATCTTGAGGTGCAGTAAGCCGTGGCGTTTTCCGTTCAGGAACGGGAGAACAGCTCGCGGCCGGGGGATTCGATCGGACGAACAATGATGATCGGCCGTTTTGGTGTGGCTAACGTTGACTACTCGGACACTACTGTAGGTGGTCACGAATTGAGTCACCATTGAGTTGCCGATTGGAAAGGAAAGAAACAGCCGAGTGTGGAAGTTGAGATCGAGTGTGAGTGGGCAAGATGAGCGAGCGAGGTGTTGGTTGATGCAGGAACAGAACAATGTCTTGGTTAACTTCTGGTACTCCGTAGCGGGTATATTGACCTTAAGCGATGGACTACCTATGTTTACTCCGTACAGCCGCTTTCCCAGTAAGATGTCAAATCAACCCTGAAAAATCCCGTGCCGTCAATATATCTCGAAAGTACAATGTAGGCCACTCGGCTCAACGAGTGTTTCCTATCCTGTACAACATACCACCGTCCCTATATCCGAACCCTCATCCTGCCATCCATATATCGTGATCCATGCCACATCAGTGCAGTATAGCACCTCCGAAACATCCCAGTCTTCCCACTTGCCTTGTCCCTCGCATATAAATCCCAATAAACCCCAAATACACCCGAATAAAAAAAAAGAATAGGAAACCAAAAACAACCCCTTATATCATACCATATCTTACCCGTCCTGATACCCCTTCAGTCCTCAATCCTTAATCCTCTTCCACCCACCCCCCTCACTCCTCACTCCACTCCTTATCACATTCCGTTTAGGACCTCTCCGGGCTCCTCTCCGGACTTCCCCCATGACTTCTACTAGGCGAGCTCGGCGACCCAGGACTCCTCTCAGGGCTCCTCGACTCAAAACTCTCCACCATCCTCAGCACGCGAGATTTCGGTCGGTCGGGCCGCTCGAGTTGCTCAATCTTGTCGGCGCGGCCGAGGCGTTCGAGGTGTTGCAGTTGGAGTTGGCGGGTTGTGCGGTCTTGTTTCGGATTCTGTTCCCTTTGAGCTTTGGCCTTCGGTGTGCTAGGTGTGTTTTCTGGGGGAGTGGGTTTGGGAGAGGGTTTAGGAGAGGGTTTTAAAGGGCGGAGTTGTGGTGAGGGGGTTCGGGGGGGGGGGGTGGGGGGGGGGGGGGGGGGGGGGGGGGGTGGGGGGAGTATTGGGGGGTGTTCGATGAGGTCCTGTTGTTGGGTGGGCTCTTGTTGTGCTTGTTGTTGGTCTTCTTGTGGTTGGACGAGGTGTTTTTGTTGGATTGGATTTTGGTGGGTCGGATCTTGGTGTTGTGGTTGTTGACCCTGGACTGGCTCATCTGGTTGACCTGCTGACGTTGAGCCAACATCAAGAGACGGGATGAGAGGCTCCTGCGTCTCCTCCTTCGTCTCTTCCTGTCCTTCTTGCTGCGACTGGACCTCCTCCGGATCAACAATCAACACACTCTCCTCCCGTTCCACCTCAGCATTCACCACCCTCAGCGGCTCCCTCGGCACAGTAAACATGATCTGCACCGTCCGCTGCTCCGCCGCCCTCTCCAAATCCCGATCCCACTCCTCCTCGTCCCCGTCTTCATCCACCTCCAACCAAGCCCCTCTACCCTGCCGTCTCCTCTGTTGTTGTCCCAGGACCCCATCATACTCCGGACTACCAGCACCATCCCCTGGGTAAAGCGAGGATAGTAAACCCTCGCGTGTCGGGCTCTCACCGCGGTTGTCGTTACCAGAGGAGGAACTGACAGAGTCAGGAACACCGCTCCCGCTAAAGACCCGCTTGAGACTGCCGAGCCAGCTGCGGCGACGGGGCCGGGATTTGTGATTGGGCAGGGAGACGAAGTCGAAGTCGTTGTCGTCGTCGTCGCCGTCAAGGGGTGAGACGGCTCTGTCGGTGTAGGCGTAGCTATGTCCGTGGTCGTGGGTAGCGGGGTTGGGAATGGGACTGGAACCGAGTAATAGCCCCGGGCCTTCGTCGCGTAGTGCGGCGAACTTGGATCGGGCTGGGCTGGCTGTGGGTGTACCGCCGCCCGTTGTTGTGTTGACAACGCCTGTACCAGTGGCAGAAACTGTTGTGGTTGTCGTAGCAGACACGGTAGTCGTCGTGGCCAGGGTACTCCGCAGCCGGGATAACAGCACCCGGTCTTCTGCTCCCGTATTCCCACTCCCATTCCCGTTCCCACTTCCACTTCCACTACCACTGCCATTCCCACCCTCGATCCCCCGGACAAAACTCAACGCGCTCCGCTCCGAGAGACTGCTCACCGTCCGACCATCATCGGTATGCGCCACCGACGACGGGGCAGAAGGGAATTGGTGAGACGACTGGGCGGATTTGTTGGATAGTCCACGGCGTAAGGGGGAAGAGAGACGGGTTACGACTGCGGCGGCTGCTGTTGCTACTGTTGTTGCCGTGGTCATTGTCGGGGTGTGCGAAGGCTGTTGTGGGGATTGAGATTGGGGTTGAGATGTACCCGAGTTGGACCTCCTCCGAGCCGGACGAGGCAGATTGAGCACCGGCACGGCCGGGTTAGACGAGGCGTCGACGTCGGAGACCCAGTGTTGCACGTCTGGGTGCTGTTCCTGGCCGCCTCTATCGTCTTGTCCCGGTGCTGTGCCTGCATGTGACGGAAACTGTTGACCAGTCGGGGTATGCAGCACCGGCGTCAAGAACGGGTCTTCAATCTCCATCTCTTCCCTTTCCGGACTCAGCGGATACCCTTTCTGGGTGGTATCATCCTCATCATCGTCACCCTCATCGGCCTCATAAATCGGCTCGATCCGACCTGGTCCCCGCGCAGCAGCAGCAGGCAACGGCGTAAAATCATACGACGACGTCGGCTGATGCAACCCCTTAGCACCCTTCGGTCGAGCGTGACTAAACGTCGACGCAGACGGCGGCGGGGGGATATACAACGACGACGGGCGAGTCCCGGGCGACTGTGGTGACCCCGGAGGAGCACCGCGAAGCGTCTCATACCCTCCGAGGGACCTCCGGCCCTGGGAATACGGGTCGTCACCACTGCCCGTGTACCATTCCCGTGCAGCCGTGGCTGTCCACGGGAAGAAAGGGCTGTGGTCCGGTTGTTCGGCCATTTCGTCGTGCTGGGATGGTGACTCGTTGAAACCCTGGGACAGACCTCTGAGCGTGGCATCGCGCGCAGCTCGGCGTTGGCGTCGACGGCGGATGCAGCGGAGGGTGAAGAAGCTGAGGATGGCGAGGAGGAGGGCGCCTACGCCGAGACCGACGCCGAGGGCGATTTGTTTGGTGTTTGAGATGGTGTTGTTGTCTGAATCACCATTCCCGTTGGAACCAGACCCCGATGACCCTGAGCCGTCTCCTCCAGTTTCTCCCCCGTGGCTTGTTCCTTGGCCGGTGCCACTCCCAGTACCAGTCCCAGTCCCGCTTCCCGCTGGCGGAGCGACATACACATCCGCCCAACTCCCACTAGTAATATTATAAAACATCCCCCCTCCAGTCTCCCTCTTCTGTACTCCCTGGCCGCTAATCCCAAACCCCCCATAAACCATCATCACATTCCCCGGCAAAACCACCGCTCCATGCCCATACACCCCTTTCCCCCCCGCCGTGTCAGTATCAATATTCTCCGGCACATCAGGCACCTCCCAAACCCAATCCCCCAACCCAACCCCCATGCGCACAACCGCCAACTGCGGCCGTGCCGGGCGCGAAACATCACCCACCCACCCGCCGTAGACGACTAGGCGCGTGCCGTCTTCGCTGAGGACTGCTGTGTGGCCTGATCGGGGGTCGATTGTTGTTATGCTGGTTGTGTCTCGTTTTTGGGGTCGGGATCGGGATCGGGATCGGGAGGTTGTGGACTGACGCGCGAGGTCGCTTTGTGGTTGTCCCGAGTCGGAGTTGGAGTTGGAATCTGAGTTGGAGTTGGGAGACGGCGGAGCAATACCGATGAAATTCCACGTTTCCTCCGGCAAAGACCAGACGGCGGCCATGCTCATGTTGACGGAGCCTGTGGGGGTGTGCCCGCCGAGGAGGACGTGGTTTGTTTGTTGGGTTACTATTCCGTTCCCTTGGGCGTTATCGTCGTCACCATCGCCAGACGTCAGGTTGGTAATCGACGGCGTCAACTCCGTCAACGTAAACCCGGCTTCGGCGACGGGTAGTTGCTGGCCTTTGGGCGCGGCATACCCCATGGTATACGACGATGGTCCTTTGCTGGCGCTAGTACCAGTACCAGCCGGGTCGAAACGCAGCATGCGGTTGGAATACGTCCCATCTCCTCCTCCTGAGGAAGAATCAGACGGACACATCCCCCCGTACAAATAAAACCTCGGTTCCGACAGCGTCGGTCTCAACTGCGGCGAGAAATCGACCACGCCTCCCAGCGCGTAGGGCCCGCTCTGTGCATTGTCCCATGCCGCGGCGGGTGTTACGCTGTGTTGGGTCCATGTCCCCTGTCCCTGAGCATCTGCATTGTCGGCTGGGGTGTAAGTCCAGAGAGTAGATGCCGACGACGAGGTAGGTCCGCACTGCCCCGCGAGCACAGCAATCGTGCCGTTGCGGAGGAGGGTCGGGGCAAAGGTTGCGCAACCGCCATCGGTGGTATCACTCGAAGAAGGGAGGAATGGGAGGGAGGAGGAGAGGGTTGTTGGTTGGAGGGAGGACGACCGGAGACTGCTGATGTTGAGGGCGAGGAACTCGACGGCGTTTTGGTTGTCGTTGGGCTGGGTGAAGATGTATGCTGTTCCGGCTCCTGCGCTGTGGTCGGAGGGGAGGAGGATTGTTGTTGGGGTGTAGGGTAGTGGTGGACTCGCGGCTGAGGCGTGGGTTGTGAGAAGAGTGAGGGCTGTGAGGGCGAGTGCTTTGGTGCTGGATAGTGATCGAGGTCGATAGCTAGGTGCTGAGGTCCGGAAGGCCGATGACGATGACCTCCTCCCTGGCCGAGAGGCCGACCCGGCGGAGAGCAGCATAGGCATCGCGAGTTGACTCGTGGTCACCGTGTAGCCAGCCGTATGTGGGACTATCCTCGCCGGGGCCTGTCTGATTCTCGTATCGAGCAACAGAACAGAACAGGTCGGACAAACCCCGCGGTGCCACGACCCCTGCCCTGGCAATGACAAAAATGAGGGGGATAAACTGTCAAGCAAAAACACAATTTGAGAAAGTAAAGCAATAGGCAAACTCGTTAAAAGATCAATGCATCGTGGTAACAAAACGCAATGCGAGATGATCTGGCAATTGATAGTAGGAATTGACAACGGGAATTGATCAACCGAGAAAGCAGCAAAATCCGGCTAAGAACAGGGAAGACCAAGGTGAATGGCGTACTATGGTAAGTTAAGGTGAAGTGGGTAGGTGGGATGTCCCCATGGACGAATTTGGAGGGGTTGGTCAGGGGTCACGGGGAATGTCAACAAACCCAGCCTCCCTGTCTCTCTCTCACACCCACCCGCAAAATCCTCCACTCAAAGACAGAGCGCTCTCGCCCACACCGGACTGACGCGGCTGCGCATTATCTTGGTAGGGGGTGAGTTTGAGAGCTGTTATTGGCTGGCGATGGCTCGGCAATCTTGCACGCCCGATTTGTCGGTTGATTGTGGTGTGGGTGTGAGTAGGGGGGGTTGCTATGGCAACGATGCGGGGATACCACAACAAATGAACCAAGTTTGCAACCGAGTTTCCAGAGCACAGAAAAATAAAAGTGCGGCCGGGGAAATTCCGGCAAAATTGGATTGCTCAGATGTGTAACGTTAGAAGTTAACGAAACTAAAGTTACGAATAGATGAGAAGATAAGAGCTCAAAAGGGGGCCGGAAACACAGCAGCTGTCTCGTCCAAGATACGGCAGACTTACACCCCTCTCATCTGACGTATACTGTCGTCCAAAAGGAAATACAAAAAAATGCAACACACTTATTGAGAAACCACGCACAAAAATAGAATCTATCCAGAACATTTATCCAAAACACTCAACCCATCAAACAAAACCAAACTAGTAGTTAACTAACAACACACCCAATCAATACACCCCATACCTAGTACATACACTACACTCTCCTTCAGCCCTGGCCCCCCACAACCCCCCTCAAAACCTCCACCTCCCTCCTCAACTCAAGCACCTCCCTCTCCGCTCGTGCAGCCCGTTCCCTCTGCTCCTGCAACCTCTCCACCAGTCCCCCTTTCCCCTTTTCTCCCCCTTTTTCACCCCCATTCCCACTGTCGTCCCCATTAATGTTAGAATCAACCCCCTCAGCAAAAGCAAACATCAACCCATCCCTCCCCCTTCTTACCCCCTCCATCTCAGCCCTTAACACCCCCATACCCTCTGCCGCTCTGTCCAGCTCGTCTAACAAATACCTGTTAGCCAGGTCGGCGCGACGGGCGTGTAGCGTTTGGGAGGTGTAGCGTTTTTCTAGGTCGGTAGCGCGGTGGGTGGGGATTTTAGGGGGGTTTGGGAGGGTTATGACTGTTGGGTTTGTGGCGGTTGGGTTGGGGTTTGATGAAGAGGAGGAGAGGTGGGTGCGGGTGTAGGAGACGCTGGGGTGGTGGGAGTAGGCGGGGAGGAGGAAGAGGGTGGTTTTATTAGGTTTTGCGGGATGGGTTTGCTGGAGGTTGTTGGGGTTGGAAGGGTTAGAAGGAGAGGTCGTGAGGCGGTAGTACCGGGTTGTGAGGTCGATGGAGACGATACCGCGGGCGTGGCCTTGCGCGGTCGTTGTATTCCCCCCATGAGCTGGCCCCTGAGATGACCCCTGAGACGGCCCCTCCCACAAGGCATCCCCAATAACCCCATTCTCCCTCCACACTCCCTCCTTAGCCTGCACCTCCGCCTGCTTGCGATCCAACAGCTCATGCACCAAATCAAACGCCTCGTCTCCCGCATTCACCAACACCCACCGGTCCTGCGGGTACGCAATCTCCCGCCCACTACTATTACCACTCAAACCAGCCTCAGCCTGCAACTTCACCTGCACCGGCACCGCCGCCTCGCCCGCCAGCGCATCTAGCGCATCCGCATACGCCCGCTCCAACTCGTGCATGCGCGCCACCAGCGACTGCGTGAAATGCAGCCACTGGCCCAGCAGGCTGTTGCGCGCGTTAGCAAGCTCGTTGTTGCGCGCCACAGCCGCGGCGTGCATGGCGTCGGCGTCGGGCGTGCGGTGGCGGGTGTGGTGGATGGCGTTGTTGAGGTGTTTGTTCAAGGGGTTGGCGGTGTCCGCCTCGGAATGGGGCCCGCCTGGGGGGTACGGCAGGATGGACATGAGGCCGCCGGTGGAGCTGAATTCGTGGTCGAGGCGTTCGAGGCAGGCGTTGGCGTGCATGATGAGGTTGTGGTGCGAGGCGTAGGGGCGGAGTTTTTCTTTTTCTTTCTTGTCTTCCCAGTCTCGGGCTGAGCCTGGAGCGACAGTGGTGGTCTCGGCGAATGGGCAGTGGTATGTTGTCTGGCCGAGCACTTCGTTGCGGCTGCGGACTTCGTTGACGAGTGCACCCAGCGTCTTGTGGTGGTCCGGGTCGTCGTTGGTGTAGGGCACGCTGAGATCCGTGAGAAAGTCAAACGCGTCGTTGAGCTGGTACTCCAACGACGTCTGCGGGTCGTTCGTCTTTTTAGTCTTCTTCTTCTCCCCCGACAACCCGCCCACGCCGATCTGCCCCGAGTGCACCGTCGGGTTCAGCAGGTGGATGAGCGCGCAGAGCGACTGGGCATGTTGCTTGAGGGCCAGCAGCGTCGGCGGCACGCCGCAGGTCGAGAGATACCCGCAGTTGACATGTCGCAGCAGGCCCTGGCTGACCTCGGTGTCGTGGATGCGTGACCACTGCGAGAAGTACGGCAGCGAGTAGTCGGTGCCTTTGATGTATCCACGTTGCTCCGCGTGGTCGTCGTCCTCGTGGTCGGCGAGGTGCGTCGGCGTCGACGCGCTGGGGATCAGACTGGTCATGGTGTAAGTAGAGATGAATCACTACCACAAGTGTTGTATTACTCGAAGACGATACAGACAGTACAGACAGAATGTTGTTCGTGTTGGGGGACCCCATTCATAGTTGAAGACGTCCACCATCACGGCATACCGGTCAAACGTCTGCGCCACTAGACATCTGCAAAGCCATGTTTACCGGCTTTGTCCTTCAAGTTGAACAAAGAAAGTGTGTCGTCTAACAAACGGAAACGGCAGTCTACATGGAATCATAGTCGTTTTCCGGCGGCATCCCTCGCAAGGGATCTGTCAGTCAATTATGAAGTATCGTTCTCGCTGTTTTCGTTTTCCTTGACACTCCCTTGGATGAGAAGCTCGAAAGATGACATTTTCGCACAAATTTACCGGTTGCGCCCGATGGGTTGACACCCATCATGCAAACAAGTCCTTTCAGTGGGTTTGGTTGTCATAATGGGGAGACTGATTTCCGCTTCCATTTACACGGTGTTGTGGCTATCGCTGAGGGGAATCGGGTCTCCTGAATTCGAGCCTCTGCTACTTAGTCTGAAAGTGTCAGCTGACTCATCCAGATTGTTTTCCCTATCTCCGTTCTCTCTCCCTCTCTAATTTTCTCTCTTGTTCTTTCTATAACGATATCAATCGAACATTCACGTTCGGGTCGAAAACTCGGTCGCTGATCCCGGGAAGATGCTCGTCCGCAAATCGCATTAAACAAACGTAAACTCCACGTATGGGCGATCCCATAAACTTTACTCCGTGCTGGCGTGCCGGCATCTCCTTTCATCAGACGAGAAGCTTGCGCTGGCGCTGCCGGCGCGCAACGCCGAAAATGGCCTGATGGCGACGCGACTGTCCTACCCTGATCCCAGCTACTGCTTTCCCGATTTGCGCTGCAAGCAAGGAGTCGGGGTTGATGTGTGGCTTGAGCTCCACTGCAAGCCGCGCAAACGGGAGGAAATCCCGCGTTTATCAGTGGTTGTTTTTCAGCCGGGCCTGGACTTGGAGCAACAAAACCTTCCCCATCGGTCCTGCAGCAGCCGTTCCATGTGACTGGTACGGATTGGCAATTTGTCGCACGGTGAAGGCGCAGATCGAAGGGTTTTGGCTCGCCAAGCTCGCTCAGCTTCCCGCCACCTTTTCTAGGGTTATTGACTATCCTGTGTGCTTGTGTGACGTGGTGACACAAGCGTGGATTTTGACAAGAAAGAGGCGTGAGACATGCGGGGGGAGCGAGCAAGTCACCAGGTGTCGGGCGCACAGATGATGCCAGATGGCCAGGCCTCGGCGGCGGTGCGATCGCCGATGAGAATGGGAGGGCGGGTGGTGGATCGGCCGTCCGGTCGGTCCATGTCTTCCCGTCACAGTGCCGCGCAACTTTTTTGTTATTAACAACAAACGTTGACCTTGCTGGGAACACTGCGAAGCGTTGTCTCGGGCCTCTGCGGGGTGTTGCTCAAGACGGCTAGGTGCGGTGGTTGACCTGAGACATGCACTCCAAGCTTCAGCCAGTGTTGAGGGGCGCAATTCCCAGCCTCTTTCTCGTTGAAAACACCGGAGCAAATTCCGTCTCTTCCAACTTCTCGACAGAGCGCAAACGTGCATCGCTGATGGCAAAGGCTCCAAAGCAATCGATTGGCGGATTGCAGAATTTTTCAAGAAACGGGAGTGCAACCGCGGGAAAGTGCCAAGGAAAAAAGCCGATGGCAGCAGGGGAGCGCCTTCTGAGATTCCCAGGGTTGCATCGTGCGCGATTGCCGTGATCCTGGTTCAGCTGCTCAAATTTCCCTGGCAGGTCTGGCCCCGCTCCAGCTTTCAGCCATTGGCAATGCGTTGCGTCATAGGCTCGAGGGAAAGCTCGAGCATCGAGAAAGCATCGGCCATCGCATGGGACAAGAGTCGGCGCTTGAGGCAAAACAATGATGTGGTCCAAGCAATTGGGATTTACTACACTACATTGGTGTATGTACTGTGCGACTGGCAGACCTGTCGAAGCCGGGAACTGGGCGGCCGTCCAAACTGAAAAATAAAACGTCTGATAAGAGAACTTTCTCGTTCGATCGGACATTCCCGTCGCACCTGCCGTTGTCCCACGCGGTGTGTTAGGGCTCAATCGATTGAGGAATCAAACTTTTTAAACATTCCAGAGCTTAATTCCACTGCAGTACGTGGATTCCCGGGCCTGTCCAACTCCCGCTTGTATCGACCGTATCAGTTGAACGTGAGTGTGTGCGCCCTCTTTGCTTGTGTGTTCCCGACCGAAAACCTACCCCCGTCCAAGACCGAGCCAGGGGTTGCTTGGCTGCGGTCCGCTCTTGAACGTCCACTCACCACCTGCTCGTTAAATTACACTAGCGCCTCGGCCCCGACTTGACCTTCATAACCCAGCCGAGCCCGCTCATTACCGCGCGCCCTGCCAATGCCGTTTCTCGTCGTCCTCCATTTCGAAATCTGACCGGCCCGTTTCAGAACGCGCCCCGCCCCGAAAAGGGAACCGCGGTTTTGCGTGTCGTTGTCACCCCATCGCCAGATCAGTCGACGACGATAAGAACAAAACAACACCAAGAGTTATCGAAAACACCGAATTGAACCTGCAGAGTGATTCTGCACCGCCGCCATCATGGACACCAGCGGAGACCAACCCAAGGGGAGCTCGCTCTCGGGTGAGTGCCTGTCTTAAGGGACGCCTACTTTTGAGATGGAAACTGGAAACTGACCGTCGGTGCAGGCATGGTTTCGACCCTCGCCCCGGTTGCTGTGGTCTCGGGTATTTACTTCGCCATCTTCGTGTTCCTGCGAAAGAGCCAGAGGCGCTACTATGCCCCGAGAACGTATCTCGGGAGCATCAGGGAGGGGTAGGTCAAGGAATTCACTTGTGATCATGGGAACTCGTCACTAACTCCTCCAGCGAACGTTCGCCTGCCCTGCCCAACGGCCTGTTCAACTGGATCGGGACCTTCTGGAAGATCCCCGACATCTACGCGCTCCAGCACCAATCCCTCGATGCTTACCTGTACCTCCGGTACTTGCGCATGGCGCTCGTGCTGTGCTTTGTGGGCTGCCTCATCACCTGGCCGGTCCTGTTCCCCGTCAACGCCACGGGCCACGGCAAGCAGATTCAGCTCGACATCCTGTCGTACGCCAACATTGACCAAAAGACCGAGTACAACCGCTACTATGCGCACACCTTTGTGGCGTGGCTGTACTTTGGCTTCGTCATGTACATGATCATGCGCGAATGCATCTTCTACATCAACCTGCGCCAAGCCTTCCTGCTGAGCCCCTTCTACTCGGACCGCATCTCGTCGCGGACCGTGTTGTTCACCTCGGTGCCGACGCCGTACCTCAACGAGGCTGCGCTGCGCAAGGTCTTTGGCGCCGCCGTTAAGAAGGTCTGGATCACGGCCGACACCAAGGAGGTTGACAAGGTTGTCGGAGAGCGCGACAAGGTGGCCCTGCGTCTCGAGAACGCCGAGGTCAAGTTGATCAAGCTGGCCAACAAGGCTCGTCAGGCATCCCTCAAGAAGTCAGGCGCTCCCGCGGCCGACGAGACCGAGACGGCCCCGGCCGCGCTCGACGCCGAGTCCGGCAGCATCGCTGCCCGCTGGGTTCCCCAGAAGAAACGCCCGACTCACAAGCTCGGACCCCTGGGTCTCTTCGGCAAGAAGGTCGACACGATCAACTGGTGCCGCGCCGAGCTGGAAAGGCTCATCCCCGAGGCCGATGCCGCGCAGGGCAAATATCTCACGGGCGGCAACAAGAACATCCCCGGCGTCTTCATCGAGTTCCGCACGCAGGCCGACGCCGAAGGCGCGGCCCAGATCCTCGCCCACCACCAGGGCCTACACATGGGCCCGCGCTTTGTCGGCATCCGCCCCGAGGAGGTCATCTGGAAGTCGCTGGCCATCCCCTGGTGGCAGCGCGTCATTCGCCGCTATGCTGTCGTCGCCTTCATCTCGGCTCTGATCCTCTTCTGGGCGATACCCGTGGCGGTTGTGGGCATCATCAGCAACGTGGAGTACCTCGAGTCGATCTCGTTCCTGACGTGGCTGAAGAAGATCCCCGACGTCATCATGGGCGTGGTGTCGGGCCTACTGCCGTCGGTGCTGCTCTCGGTGCTCATGTCGCTCGTTCCGATCGTGATGCGGCTGTGCGCCAAGCTCGCCGGCGAGCCGTCCGAGTCGAGGGTCGAGCTGTTCACGCAGAACGCGTACTTTGCCTTCCAGGTCATCCAGGTGTTCCTGGTGGCTACCCTCGCCTCGTCGGCCACCGCGGTCGCTAAGCAGATCGTAGACAACCCGGCCAGCGTCACGAGCATCCTGGCTAACAACCTGCCCAAGTCGTCGAACCTGTACATTTCGTACTTTATCGTGCAGGGTCTGACCATCGCCACCGGCGTGCTGACCCAGGTCGTCGGCTTCTTCGTGTTCACGCTGCTGTACAAGCTGCTGGGCACTACGCCGCGGTCTATGTACACCAAGTGGTCAAACCTGAGCGCCATCTCCTGGGGCAGCACCCTGCCGGTGTACACCAACATTGTCGTCGTCGGTGAGTCGAGTGTCTGGCGTCTACCTTTTATCGCGCTTTGCTAATTGTTGTCTAGCCATCACGTACTCGTGCATCGCCCCCCTGATGCTCGGCTGGGCCACGGTGGCCATGTTCCTCTTCTACTTTGCCTGGCGGTACAACGTCTTCTTTGTGACCGACACGCAGATCGACACGCGCGGCCTGATCTACCCGCGCGCCATCAAGCAGCTGTTCACGGGTATCTACATCGCCGAGATTTGCATGATTGGCCTGTTCGGTGCCTCGGTCGCGCCGGGCCCGCTCGTGCTCATGGTCATCTTCCTCGTCTTCACCGTTCTCTTCCACATCTCGCTCAACTCGGCCCTCAACCCGCTGCTGTACCACCTGCCGCTGACCCTCCTGGCCGAGGAGGAATCGGCCCGTCTGCTCGGCGACGAGGAGAAGGGCGGCGCGCCGGCCGGCCCCGTCAGCAGCACCACCAAGGAAGCCGCGGCGACTAACGGTGCGGGCGCGGCCGACATCAACGGCGATGGCACGGTCGACCCGACGGAGGCGCACGTGCAGCAGGCGCGCGACGCCCACAACGCGATCAAGCCGGGCAACATCCTCACGCGGTTCCTCAAGCCGTGGATCTTCTCGGACTACGCGACGCTGCGCAACCTGGTGCCGCGCGGCCAGCAGCTGGAGCCGTACTCGGACGAGGTCGCCGCCAACGCGTACTACCCGCCGACCGTGACCGCCAGCGTGCCGCTGCTGTGGATCCCGTCGGATGCGTCTGGGGCGGGCGTCTCGCGGCAGGAGGTCGAGCACACGTCGCGGGTGCTGCCCATTACGGACGAGGGGTGCGATTTGGATGAGAAGGGCAACCTGGTCTGGGACCGCGAGGGCACGCGGCCGCCTGTCTGGGAGGAGAAGATTTACTACTAGTTTCTGTCCACTAGGTGTTGATCCTGGCAGTAAGATGATACTGCAGTGGTGTGATACTGCTGTGGCATGATACTAGCAGTGGAAGGGGCTGCTGTGAGATTTAAGGTGGAAGATGCATGATGGAAATACGAATGTGCATGCGACGGAATGGGGTAATGGGTGATGTGATGTCTAGGGAAGGGAAGGGAGAAAACTGAATTTGCGCCGATACCCGGAATATGGATGGGATGTGTTGCTGGTTGGTTGGTGTGTTAGAAGATACGTTCTTTGCCCTGCGGGGTCTTAATTCATACTGTTACTTGATAAATCTTGGCTGGGGTTTGACAGGCTTGATTGATAGTTTGACTCGGTGTTTTTTTTTTTTTTTTTGACCTTTTTCCGCGTTGCTATCTATCCCCTCATCAACTTCACTTTTGTCACGGGTGGGCGCAACTGACCTGATGTAACATCTAAAAAGAGGGACTGTAATTCGAACTGTCTAGTCGAACTAGAAGTTGCGTATAGTACATGAACCCACACTGTCACAGCTGTGGCAACTTCTGATTATCAGTCACTTCTTCCTTCAAATCCCCCGCTGTCTTGGGAATCCAAGACTTGAACACGTGAGATTTGGGTTAGTCAAGATTCAAGGAAGATCAATCCAAACCTGTGGATTTTCCGTGTCTTGTACGTATGTACATACATATAGGGTGGTGAAGTCAAATGTTAAGGCAGTTAATTAAATACGAAACCAGTGATAAACACAAAAGCAGGAGACTGAATCAATGACAGATGCCCAACGCCGTCTAATGCCTGCCTAATTACTATGTCCATGTACAAACACCCGTCGCTGTCCATATCCACACGGTACATTAAATTATGTGTAAAAAGTACATTATGTGTAATAGTAACACAGTGATACACAAACAAGCTATCGGTCGGTCGTAACGGTCGTAACGGTCGTAACGGTCGTAACGGTCAACTCCGTCGGTTAGTTAGTGTTTAACCTTGACGGCTGGTGGCATGCTTGTTGTCCTCTTTGATGAGGTCTGCGGCCTGGTGTTTGTTAGTGGGGTGTATGGAACGGGTTGTGTAGGTAGGTAGTTGAGAAGGAAGAAATAAACAAATAAACAAAAATAAACAAACACACCCCAAACACAACTCTCAAAAGATAAAGTAGAACAAGTGACATACCTTCTCACCCAAAGCATAAACCCCCGCCTGTAAATGCGCCCCCACAACGAGCGGCATGACCCCGGCGTCGACGACTCGCAGGTTGTGTGTACCATACACGATGAGCCGTGGGTTCACCACCCCGCCGAGTTGCAGAGGTAACATGGAGGTTGAGCCGGAGGGGTGGAATTCGGTTTGGAGGTGGGCGTGGATTGTCTTTTCGGTTTGGGTTAATGCAGAGACGTCTTCTGCCGGGGGGTTGGTTTTGGGGGTGTCGTTGTCGGTGTTCTTAGGGGTCTGGTTTTTGTTGGATGTTCTTAACTCTGGGTCTGGGTTGGTGTCCGGGTCTGAAGGTGACGGCCGTGGTAATGGTGATCGTGGTGCAGCAAATCCCGAGAACGGGAAACCATCAAAAGACAGCGCCACACCGGCCGTATCCCACGGCGGCCCAGGCCGGGGTAATAAACCCTCCCCCACAGCCTGGGTATCCCCCGTCAGACGACGGTTGAGCGCCAAACCGGCCGCAAGCAGGGCGGTATCGGCTGGGTGGGCGAGATAGCGCGGGTTGAGGGATATGGCGGGGTGGGTTCGGGGGAGATATTGCTCTTCTTCTCCTTCTCCTTCCTCTCCTTCTGGGTTGGGTTCGGCCGTAAAGAAAACATCCCTCGACTCCGCCCTCACAAACCCCCGACTAAGCGGGTGCAACACAGACACAGTCAGCGTACCGACCGAATCAGCCATGACCTCGACTGCGCCGACGGCTGGGTTGGTCAGGAGCTGGGAGAGTTGGGATAACTGGGCCGTGTAGCCTTGTACTAAGGACGGATGGGATAAGGCGGTGGGGGGGAGGTAAGGGAGAGCGGATTGTGGGTCGAAGGTGGATGTTAGGTTGAGGGTTTGAGGGGGGTTGGTCCGGTCGGGGGATGTGCTGTTTGGAGTGAGGAGGTGGGTGAGGTGGGCGAAGGCGAGGGTGGTTATTAGGGGGGTTGTCCAGGGGCCTGGTTAGACTCCTAGTGTTAGTTAGGTTTAGTGAAGGGGGATACTTAGAAACTCACCGGTGCGGTTGGAGAAGTACTCGTCTTGTACTTGCAGGAGGGTATTACCGGTCAGGTTTCGCGTGGTAAAGAGACCGGGTTTGGTGTCTGAGATATTAGTATATTTCACCCAACTTGGGGTACTTGAAGGGATTCAAGGTTCACTCACAGTTGTAAAATCCCCCCACCATAGGATGATCTTGAAAGTTGTGTCCAACCCCCGGGAGGTCGACTCGTACCGGTACGTCCAGTTCGGCTAACAAATCCGCCGGGCCGATGCCCGAGACCTGGAGCAGCACCGGCGAGAGAATTGCCCCTGCGCTGAGGATTACCTCTCTATTGCAGCGCACCTCTCTCAGGGTCGAGCCAGCAGACGCGGCGTACTACCCTGTCAGTCTCTGCACTAACAATCCGATATCAAAAAAAAAAAAGAAAAAAAAAGAAGAAGAAGAAAAAAAGCTCACCTCAACCCCCCTAACCCAAACCCCCTCCCGCTTGTCCCCATCCAACCTACCCTCCTCCTCTCCCCCAAATAAAACCCTCCCAACAGTCTGCCCCACAGCCAAATGCAACCCCCCCCTCCCCTCCACCGGATCCCAATACGCCCGCCGACTATCCACGCGCGACTGGTTCGCCGCCGACATGCTAGACGGCGCAATCATGGCTCCCGCTGCGACGCCCGCGTTGGGGTCGACGAGGAGTGGGATGTTGAGTTCGGAGAGGGCTAAGAGGATGTTGGCTTTACATGTGATATAATATAACTGGTTAGTTAGGGGGTGAGAAAAAAGGGTGACAAGGGGAAAAGGGGGCGTACTGGACTGGTTGTAGAGAAAATTGGGATAAGTGACTTCGACTGGGCCGGTGGTGCCGTGGATGGTGGTGTCCGGGTGGATGTGCATGGCGTGAGCGCGGTCGGGGGGGATGTTGAGGGTGAAGCGTTCGCTCTGTGGCGCGTCAGCAACCCCTCTCTTTTTCCTCTTTTTCTTTTTTTTTTCTTCTCCCATATATTTACTCACCCTCCGAAAATACTCCACCATACCCTCCCACCCCCACCCCTCATTCCCCAGCGCCTCCCACGCATCATAGTCCGCCCGCGCGCCCCTTGTCGTGACAAGCCCGTTCAAAATACTCCCGCCGCCGACGACGCGGCCCTGGCCGTAGTCGCGCGGGGTGTTGTCGAGGAATTCCTGGGGGGTTGTGGTTAGGTTCCAGTTGTAGGCGGGCGGGAAGCCGGTGCCGATTAGGCCGGGGACGGTGACGACTGCTGGGGAGGGGTCTCTAAGTGTGTGTCTGTAAGTGAACTGCATTGTCTAGAAAAGGGGGTAGAAGGGGGCACGTACAGTTCTCCGGCTTCGAGGATGAGGACGGTTACTGGGGGTGTTAGTGCTGGCTTTTGTATTTTCTTCTTATTTGTTTCCCGGAGACATCTTTCTGCATACCATTCGGATCTTCGCTGAGTCGGTTGGCGACGACGAGCCCGGCTACTCCTCCCCCGACAATAATGTAATCGTAGGACGGAAGTAGGAGGGTGTCGATTTGATCCGGCGGTATTAATAGCCCATTGGTAGCAGTCAGAAACCACAGGAGGACAAAGATGCGGTGTGCCCAAGCCATATTATGCGCGAGATGGAAACAAAAGTCAAAGCAAGGAAGCGAAAGGCTGAGAAAGAGTATTCGAAGCTGGTTATGGTTTCAGGGTTGCAGGAAATGGAGATGCTCGTTGATGGCCCATCGTTTCTGGGTTCGAGGTCAAAGTCGGCGAGCAAACAACTGTACAGGGCGGATGAGCTAGAGCAGTGGAAAACTCGGCAGTTGCCCTGAAGTTGGAAGTTGTAAGTTCAGACAAAACCCATAAGCATCTCTTGGGTGTCCATTTTCTCAATCTACCCACCGCCCGGTTACTCATCACATCGCTTCAAGCAAACACGGGTGACGGCAGCAGGGGACACCCGCGCGGCTTGTTCATCGGTTGTACCGTCTCATAACACACACTCTCCAACGTATTCAGGGGTATTATAATGCAAAGTAGAAAACTCCAATGACAACTGTCTCAGCACAGTACATTGCCCCTTTTATACAGACCTCCCCAGCTATGGACAAACTTTGCGGTTGTATGCCTCACCAGTTCCTTGCTAAAGCCAACTTCTAAGCCCCCTTTTATTTACCCCCTCTATTTATTCCTTCCCCTTTTCCCCAGCCACAACCTCTCCCGTCTTCACCTCCTTCTCACCCTCATCCCCACTACTATTACTGCTCTGCCCCTTCTCCCCTTCGCTCTGATTCCCATTCCCATCCCCAGTCCTCTTCCCATTCCCACTTCCCTTTTCATCCCCACTCGAACCCTCCGTTTGATCCCCATTCCCCGCATGTCCCTGCGTCCCAATCCTCACAAAAGGCAGAAACAGAAAACTCGCCCCCGACATGGCGATACCCACCTGAAAGGCCCGTGTATACGGCAGCATGGGGTCGGCGATACCTGCGGGTGTGGCGGATACCGAGCTGAAGACGGCGGTGGTGATGCCGAGTGCGATGGCGGCGGCCAGGCGGAAGAGGGTGTTGAAGATGCCGCCGGCGAGGGCTTGTTGGTGCGAGGGGAGGGATTGCATTACGTACATCTAGGCAGTTAGCATACCAGTATGCTGAAAGGTATTTTGGAGTAAACAAGTCCTTTTGTTGTAGGGAGGTGACTTACGTTCGCAACATTAAAATGAAAATCCGCCCCCACGACCGACAACACAAGCGCAGGAAAGACAAAATCCCAGTACCGGCTCTCCGGGCGCATCAGCGAGAGCAGCACATTCGCACCAACATAGGTGCTAGAGCCGAGGAGCAAGAGTAAAGTGTTGTTGATGCGGTGCAGCACCGAGCCGGCGATCACGTTGTAGATCAACCCCGCGATGGCCTGCGGCATGAGCTGCACGGCCAGCTCGATGGCGGACAGGTGCTGCAGTTCTTGCATGAGGAGGGAGAGCCAGAAGAGCGAGGAGATGAAGGCCATGTAGCCCGGCATGCAGCTGAGGATGATCTGGGAGAGGGTAGGGTTAGGGTTGTTCAGGTCGTTCAGGTCGTTCAGGGGTAACGGAGACGAGCAGGAAAATAAACATAATAAAAGGGGGATAGGGGAAACGTACAAAGGTAAAGTTGCGGTCTTTCCAGATGTGCGGGGGCATCAGGGGGTACGGGAAGACGGTCTCCCAGTAGACGAAGCCGGCCAGGAGAGCGACGCCGAGAACCAGCATGGCGATGATGTGCGGTGAGTTCCATCCATCTGCCGGGCCGAGTCTACTGTTGTTAGTATCCTTAACAGACTCTTAACACCCTCTCAACTCCCTAATAGACAGAGAAGAACAGCAGAGAAGAACAGCAGAAAAGAACAGCAGAAAAGAGACGAAAGAAACTCACGTAATCCCCGCCGTCACCAACCCCGTCCCAAGCACCGTCATCGCCGTCCCCCCAAAATCAAACGTCCTCCCAAACATCCTCACCCTCTCCTTCAACCCAACTCCCTCTCCATACGCCTCCACTCCCCCAGGCACCCCCCACCAAGCCAGTACCGCAAACACCGCCCACAAAATCCCAATCAACACATAACTCGCCCTCCAATCCACCACCATCGTCGCAACCCCGCTCACCACACACCCCAACACAAACCCCAAGGGATTCCCCGCGCTAAACGCCGAAAACGCCATGTTCTTCCTCTTACTCGGCACACTATACGCCGCGCCCATAATCCCAATCGCCGGCGGCACCACCATCGCTCCACTGACCCCCAACAACCCGCACACCACGTCCATCCACAACGGCGTTTTCGCCCATGCCACCAGTAACGAAAACGCGGCAAACGACCCCATGCCCACCAAGAAAACCGGTTTCCGCCCTAGCAGGTCGGCCGCTTGGCCGAGACCGAGCTGGAAAGCGCCCGCGGTCAGGGCGGTGGAGGCGGTGATCCAGGTCAGCTCGCCTTGGGACATGCCGAGGTCGCGGGCGATAGAGGCGGTGATGATGGTGGAGGCGCCTTGGAGGAAGGAGGAGGTGGCGGTGGCGATGGTGGCTTGGAAGACGAAGGTTATTTCTTGGAGGGTGGTGCGGAATTGGGGGGGGCGGGGGCCGAAGGTGGTGGTTTTGTGGTTGCCATTGTTATTATTATTGTTGTTGTTGGTGTTAATAACAACGCTTTGGTCCTTGGTCTTTGGATTCGGGTTTAGATTCGAGGCTGGAGTAGGAGTTGAGGCTAGATTCGGCGCGGGAATGGCGGCTAGCCCTGGGTTGGTGTTGGTCAGAGTCGTGGTCAGGGCCAGCGGGTGGATATTGTCGTCGGTGTTGTTGTCACTCCCAGAGCTCCCAAAGGTATTCGGCTGGGCTTCGAGACGGCCCGGGTCGTCAACGGGCGGGACAGCCGCCTCGGCCGCCTCGGGCCGCGTGGGGGACATGCTTGGCGTCTCGGTTGTTAATGTACGTGTTCAAGTCTTTTTCTTTTTTTCGTTCCTTTTTTAATCTCGGTTTTGGCCCCGTTTTGGGGGTTTAAACTCGGTTTATATCCCGTCTCGTGAATGAACCGAATGACCCAGTGAGACGGAAATACCACGCCCTTCTATATACAATCCCGCCATTTCAAAATTTCCTCGTTCGGCCATTCCCACAAAGCGACTCACTCATCAATGACACCCTGTCACTAAGGTTTTGTCAGCAAGGACCCCCGAAACCGCCGAGTTCAGAGGTGAGGTGGACCCGCTGTGCCTTTTATGTTATGCCTTTTTTGGGCGCTCGGGGCTCGGAATTAAGCCGCTGAGCTCGGCCCGTCTTTTGGTCTTTTTGTCCCGTCCTTTTTATCCCGTCAGCAACCGGAGCATGTCAGCGTCCCGTCATCTCATCCTCCACTTTACATAGTATTACCGAAACAAGGAGCATTGCGCAATGCTCAATTGGAGAATTGGTCCCTGTGCTTGATACGCAGGCTGGATATCGAACCGAAAGAGACGAAAATGATAAGCTTTAGATCCCGGCAGCACATGGCTGATTGATAAACAGTGCGCTAGTGTCGTCGCCAGTCCCGACACCCAAAAGGCAAAAGGCCCAGACTGACAACGACAAGGGTACGAATAAGAAGTTGGGGGTTCCAGGAAACTCACTACACTTTGCGGTATGCACCGAAGTGCGACTCGGCCCGGATCCGTACATCGTGTACGTACATACACGTGTACGCTGCAGCACTCCAGTAAGTAACGTTAGACTCCCGCGGACATGTTAGACATGCAGACATGGTCACGAGAGCAACGCCTGGATCTGCCCACATCTGCCCACATCTGCCCACATCTGCCACACACCCAAGACACCCCCTGTTCCGATCGCTTCTCGTCACCGAATGCCCTGCTCGCAAATCCGCCGCCAGCCAACGACATCTGGGGTAAGGCTGGGCCTAATCTGGCCCAGACTTGCCAGACCAGAGAGGCACCCAATGGCGTGGCACCGCCCACGCGACCCCCTGCACTTCACCCGTTTCTATCGGGTTTCTGTTAGTGAAGCTTTCGTAGGATGGGGGTGAGTGTCTGCTGTCTGCTGTCTGTGTGTCCGTGTGTCTGGCGTGTGTGGTGTGTGCCTGGTGTGGGCAAAGGGCCGGGCAGAAAGATAAAAGGCCCGTTGAGAACGAGAGATGGGAGTTTGTCTTTTCTCCTTTTCTTCTCTCTCTATTCTAGTTTCATACACTACACTCCTTCGATTCGCTGTATCTTGCTTTGAGGACTTCTTGAGATCACCTTGATCACGTTCACTTACAAACTACTCTCCAAACTCACCGCGTAAGCACACCCATACTCTCTCTCCCTCTCTCCCTTTCCCTCGAGGCTCTCACTCACACAACACAGAACCATGTCCTTCCCCCAGTCCAACACCTCCTTCCCCCCCACCAACGACCAGCCCTTCCCTCCCCAGCACAGCCGCTCCAGCAGCCTCCAGTCCACCAGCACCGACTACGCCTCGTCCCCAGCCGACAAGGCCGCCATGCCCGAGCTGGTCCGCCGCGACCTCGAGTTCTTCATGGCCCGCCTGACCCGGACCACCTCCAACGACTCGACCTCCTCCGAGTCTTCTGTCTCGCGGTAAATGTCTACCGGAACACACACACACACACACACACACACAAACACGGCGGACACGCACATACATAACACAGACAAAATATAAACAAAACACGGCGGACGAGGGAAGGAAGGGATCACGGAGGATATACCCACGCACTTCTGTACCTGTAGCTCATACCCGGTCCTGGCTGACTGATGACTGATGACTTGGTTTATTGTTCTGTCTTTTGCATTTCATGTATAAACGTTTGGGAAGGACGGGAATGCGGGAGGAAACGGGAGACTGTTCACCAGCGTTGCTTTACACCACCGTAACTCAAGCCAAAAATCTACTAAAAACAAGGCAAAAACAAACCAAATAAACAAATCAAACAACCAACTCAACAACTTTGATCAAAACTAATCCAGACACCCCCCATAACCCAGAATCCTTAACCCGTGAGCCCCCTCACCCGTCAGCCCTCACTCCCGGAGCCCCAAGTCGTCAGCCCTCATCTCGATGCCCAACCCACAGCCCAGATAGCCCACACACCCAACTCCTTCCAGGCAGCCAGCACGCGACCCCGGCAGGAAAAGATGAAAAAAAGCGTGGGGGTAGAGGAATAGATTAAAATATTTTCACTTACTGCCGCGGAGAAATGCAAGCCACCGCTTCGGGACCTGCGTTTCCTGTTTCTGTGCGTCCCAGCCTGTTTCTAGGTAATTACTTGTCCACGCACTTGCCCACACAACCAACAACACAACCCAGAGAGCGTGAGAAGAGTGAGATTTTGTCTCAGACTTCTCAGCCTGACCGACTGCCGCGTGCTCCTCTTCCCCTCTCGCTGCTCCTTTTCTTCCCGCCTTTTTATGTGTCCTTACCTAGATAAGACGGGGTGTGATCACTGATGGGATAGGAAGGACAAGAATGGGACGGTCACATGGGCGGGACCCAGACGTACGTACATACTGTACCGAGGAACGGGCGGGTAAAGCGGGTAGGGCGGGTAGGGCGGGTAGGGCCGTGGAAGAGGGGACGCTGTCGATGGGAACCTCGATGGAAGGGGGCAGAGAATGGAAGGTCTTTCTTGGGATGGATTGCCCTAGGTACCTTGATAGCTAAGGGGTTGAATGAAATGAACGAATCACTCGCTTGAAGCAGCAGAGGAGAGGACACAGACAGCCACCACCGCAGTAGTCAGTACATACCGCGGTCGGTTCCCACATCCAATCATCCTATTCCTGGATAGACAAGGTAAGTGAGCACCTAATTTATACTTAATCTTTGCCAATGTTTTTACCATCGTGACCCACCAAGATCTTCTACTCAAGTTCACAAAACAAGCCAGCGAAATAACCATTCAAAACAGAACAGCAAAACCGCCAAAATTTTCATTTCACTCAAACCACACCAGACCAAAAACTAAAAAAAAAAAAAAAAAAAAAAAAAAAAAAGAAAAAAAAAGAAAAAAAAAACAAACCAAGCCACCCACTCCAAACCACCCAGTCTGCATCCATAAACGGCTAGGATACGGTGTAAAATAAAAGAGAAAAACAAAAAGACGACTCAAACAGGAGCCAGTCCAACAGGCACATTTCGCTCATTCATCAGACAGACGGACAGGCAGACAAGAAATACAGGATAGAAACGTGCTTCCTTCGCTTCTTTTCCGGCTCATCCCATCCCATTCCTCGACCTGAACGTCCCGAACGTCCCGTGCCATCCGCCACTAACCAGTGAGATCCATCTACCCACCCATCCACCTGCCTCTCCAGCCCTTTACCCAGCTACCCTTCCATTTCATTCATCCCCCCCCAAACAGATAGAACCAGAGCTAGAGCTAGAGCTAGAGCTAGAGCTAGAGCTAGGGCTAAAGCTAAAGCCAGAGCCAAACGCTATCCCACACCGCTTGACATCCCATTGCATGTTGAATCCCATCATCCATCCGGATCTTCAAATCCAGATCTCAAACCCGGACATCATATTCGTCAAGGCGAGAGTGACAATACAGACAGACGGATAGAGACATAAAACCAAAACTGAAAAAAAACATAAAATAAAAGACCACAAAAAAGGAATCGACCAACAAACATGGCGATCAACCCTCCGTCAGCATCCATCCTTGACATCCATCCTTCAACCCAGCCTTGACACCCACCCCTTAGCTGCCCAGCCTTAATACCGGTGCTTTCTGAACTCTACTTCACACTTCCGTCTTATCCCATCTCTTCCAGCCTCCTCTCCCACCTAATAATACCCCGCAACATGCGTCATCACCACACCCTGAGGCCACTCCCCCCCAGCCCCCCCACCAGGACCACCACCTGCACTCCCCCCCGCACTAGTCCCACTCCCACCGCCTCCTCCCCCAGCACTCACAACACCACCTCCATCTCCCCCACCGCCGGACAAACTCCCCCAAAAGATATTCCCATTATCCATCGGCACCAGGTCCTCGGTGCCATGGGCAAACTGGTCCGGCCCGCCGGGCGCCAGGGTCCAGGGCATGGACTGGTTCTGCTCGACGTACATGGCTATTTCGTTGGAGATGTACGGGGGCAGTTTGGCGCTGGGGTGCGGGTGGGTTTGTTGTTGTTGTTGAGGTTGCTGCTGGGGCTGGGTTTGTTGGGGTTGGTGGTGTTGCATTTGTGGGGACGGGACGGCTGCGGAGGATTGGGAGGGGGAGGGTTGTTGTGCGTGTTGTTGATGATGGGGATGGGGATGGTGTTGGGCGTGGGGTTGTTGGATGCGCCAGAGGGTGGAGGCTGCGGCTTCGGCGGCTACGTCGGATGTTGGGTCGATAGGGTGGTGGTTGTTTGGGTGGGATGACGACGACGCCTGAGTGTTAATCGGGGTGAAGGACATGGAGGTTGAGCGGGGAGTTTTGGCGTGGTGGTCGAGAGGGTTGATGCCGCTGTCCGGGCCGACGGAAGACCCCGGCTCGGCGGTACTATCGCGCGACGAGCTCTTGCCCTCATCCAACACGAGGATCTCGCCGTTGTTGACCACCTTGAACGCGCGCTCCTTCCACTCTTCCAGCCCACCACCGCCCCGGCCGCCGCCGACGTGCCGCTCGTAGTCCTGCTTCACGGTGTCATAGTAGCGGTCCATCTCGCTGAAGTAGCCGACATAGGTCTCGGCCAGCTTCAGCCACAGCGACATGTGCGTCAGCAACTTATACGTCAACCCTGTCGGCCCGTGCTTGGTCACGTCCAGCGGCCCGTTGGGCTCGTCTTTGGGCAGCATGTGGCCCTTGGTGTCGATCTGCGGGAAGTGCACTGCGTAGATACCGACAAAGGCGGCCGTCCAGACGGCGAAGAGCACCAGCGACGACATGGGCAGCTTGTCGCGGCAGATCTCGGCGAGGTCGACGATGTCCTTGGCCGCGCGGAAGATCTCTTCGGCACTGTCCTCCCAGAACCCTGGCGGCTCCTGGCCGGACTCGAACGTGGGCTCGTCGAGCGGACCGTCCGGCCCTTCGCACACGATCGGGATGAACGGGATGTACTCGCGGTGCAGCATGATGCGGCAGACGGCCCCGAGCATGTGCAGCGACACGTACACGCTGCTCGCCTGGTGGTTCTCGTGCTTGTAGTAGTTGCTGTCCGACCACCGGAAATGGTCGGGCAGGTTCTCGTAGAACTCCTCAAGCTTCTCGCGCAACCGGAAGAAGGTGGCCTCGCGGGACCACGGGGGGTGCGCCTCGGTGAAGCGTCCTCCCGAAAAACTCCACTTGGAGATCTCCCCCCAGAGATCGACGAGGCGCACGAAACGGCCCAGTACGCTGTCGGAGATGGGGCGGCTGGTCTCGGCGCCCGAGAGGGGCTTCAGGAAGCCCGTGTAGACGTCGTCCGAGAGGTCAAAGGACACCTCCGCGCATGGTAGTTGAATCTGCAGATCCTCGGACCGGATCGTCGACACCCGGTCTTTTCCACAGCCCAGCAACCGGTCGAGAATTAGACAACTGAACATGGTGCGCCTTCGGATCTCCTTGGCCGTTATTCTCTGCGTGGGTGTCATGTTCTGCGGCGTGGGCTTGGCGGGGCGAGCGCGGAAGATTTTGTTGGGCTCCTTATCACCGTCGCCGAGGCCCAACGCCTGAGCCATCCGGATCGCGACGCCGACGTACATCCAAGCTGCCATCCCGCCGACCCTGGGCCGTGCTTGGCTCCATTCGTAGAGCCCCAACATGAGGAAGGCCTGGACTCGCTCGACGGATGCCACGGTCATACTCGTTCGCAAACCGCCAAGCGCCTTGGTCAGCACGTCGGCGTAGTACTCGGACGCGCTGGAGGCTTCCGACGACGGGCCGGTCGACCGCGGCTTAGGCACGCCGGACACGGACGGGCTGTTTCGAGGCGCCGTGATGTATGAGACTAGGGTGTTGTGGAACCGCGCCGTCAATGTCAGGATGCCGAGCAGTACGAGGTTGATCTCGGGCGAGGTGTCGGCCGGCTTCGCCCGGAACCGGTTGCCGAGTTTCTCCTTGAGCGTGGCGAGGTGGAGGAACGGAAGCTCCGTCGCGAAGTGTAGCCTGTAAATGTCAAACAGCTGATTCCACACGGTCTCAGTCAGGTACGGCGCCGACAGGACGTCCTCGGCAACCGTGGCCGGCGCCGTGCCTTCCATCTTGACGATGTCTTCGATCCGCCGCAACCGTTTCCGCTCCGAACCCTGTTCCATCTTGGCGCCCGAGGATGGCTCAGACCGCTTCGGTGGTGCTGGGGTCACCTCGGGATACGTGCACTCCTTGCCATTGCGAATACATGTCTCGCAGGGCTGGTCGCCGCCCGTGTTGTTGCACTTGATCTTGGACTTGCGGCAGCGCTGACACGCGATACTAGAACGCAGCGGTGTCCGCTTGAAGCCCTTCTTGCTGTCAACACCACCACCGACGCCACCACCGCCACCGGGGCTGCCGGGGCTGCCGGCCATCATCGAGCCCTGGGCGGGTGACCGGCTGTCATCGTCGGGAGCGGCGGCTATGGGAGCGTGGGCGTGGGCGTGGCCCTGGGTTCGGACCGCCGCGACCGTCGCGGGCCGAGGCGGGCTGCGGGGCAGCGGCTGGCGTATGTTGGGCAACCGTTGCGGGAGCGATTGGGAATGAGGCGGGCGGGGTGGCTGGTCGGCCGGGTCGATGGGCGCATCGGGCGCCGGAGCGGTAAAGGCGTCGTGGAACTTCCGCTTCGGGGTCGGTTGTTGTGGGTGCTGCTGGTCAAACGAGGGAGAGCCCGCGGCCGACGGCGAGTCGGGCGGTTCGGGAGGGGAGAGGATGGATTGGATGCGTAGATGGGAAGCAATCGTGACGACGGGGCGGGCCTCGCAATGGGACCCCCTTGGACACGAAAGCAAACGCAGACGCAGACGCAAACAAGAGGATTCCGTACAATCCGTAGGGCCTTCCCAGGCCACACGGCACCGTGCGACAGACCGTCACTAGTACTGCTGGTACTGCTGCTGCTGCTGCAAGACCGGTTCGCGGTTAGCGACGCGGGCACGGGAGGAGGAGCCGAGACTCGATCGAACGTTCGGTCGGTCGGTCGGTCGGTCGGCGTGCGTGATCGGGCGGGCGGGCGGTCCGCGAGGGAAACGGACTAAATACGCAGCAGAGAAAGACGGGAGCTCGGGGAGACAAGGCAATGTCTGCGGACCGGGTTTCTCTGGGGGGGGCCAGCAGTCGCGCACGCGCACAAGCACGGGAAACAGGGTTACCAGGTAAGGCAGCACGGCAGACCGGGCGGATGGCGGACAGCGGATGGCGTGAACGGGCTCGGTTTAGCGAAGAGGGGCGAAAGGCGAGAGAACGGCGAGCGGGAGGTATCCGGGCAGAACAGCGCAAAGCAGAGCAGAGCAGCGCAGGGTGGGCTGAGCCGAGCTGGGTCTGGTTGGACAACGACGGACTGTCGACAGCTGGAACGGAGGAGGCCGCGGAGCAAGACGAAGAGCAGGAGGGGGGGCCGTTTGGACACAGCCTTTGGCGTGCTGTGTGACCAATGTCCACCAGGGGTGCAAGTATCCGTGTCGTGTGTGTGCACGGGCGGCCGGACGAGTGAACGGCGGCCGAGGGGAGCGACGATGTGCGTACCCGGGCGAGGAGCGAGTGCGACGGCGAACCGTTGTCGGCGATACTTCTGCTTCTCAGGTCGCGCGACGGGAAGCGGGGGGAGGATGGTTGCAGGATCGCGCAAGTGCGAGCGTTGTCGAGAGGAAGGGGTTTTCGTCGGTCGTTAGCGGACCACCAAACTGTCTTTTTTCTCCTCTTGCTCAAGCTCCGAGTTGATGCGGGACAACAAGGAGGCGGAAAGTTGAGGAAGGACGGGACCTGAGTCGGTGGGCGGGAACACGGGATAACGGATGGTACACGCCAAAAGGCCAGGGAATGCGTCGGTAGCGTCGGTGCGATCGGCAGCGTCGGCAGCTAGGGACGTGCTGCGCCGGGGCCGGGCACGGGCGGGTTCTCTGCGTTACGGGCCAAGGCGTTCGCTATTTGCATAGATTGCAGGTGGTGTTGCTCAGAGTTGCAAAGTGGAGGTCTTTTTTTTGTGTTCAGTGCCCACGCTCCGAGAGAGACTCAATGCCACTCAATTCGCATTTCCACAGCGAGAACCTGGAAATTCGACCTGGAAGGAGAAACCGGGAAGAAGTGGCCCTTGCGCACTTTATTTTTCGGCTACTTTGAGGGCAATCGACAACATTGGGAAAGTCCCCGGCTGGTTTGGCTCGGCTCGCTCTTGCCTGCCAACCTGCCTCGCTCTCAACAAACTCCCACAACCAGTCGCCCGTGCTGCTGGCGCTCTGTGGGTTGTGACTTGCTAGTGCGCAGCGTGGGAGCGAGCCGAGCATGGGAGCCAAGCTCCAGCCAGGGCCATATTCCCGGGAGCGGGCTTGGAGCACCGTGCTTTCCCTTTTTGTTTCGTTTTATCTTTTTTCTGTTCGTCTTTTTTCTGTTGGTCTTTTTTCTTTTTTCTTCTTTTCCCCTCTTGATTGAAGAATCACCGTTTCAACCGGGAGATCTTCGGTACATACCGAGAACGGGCCCCGACCTTTTTTATTTTTGGTTTCTTCTTCTTCTTCTTCCTCCTCCTGCACCCTGAAAAATGCGCACATATAGGACAAATAACTACGCAGTACTTCGTCCGGGCACGAGGTGCAGAACACAGTATTGCCAAGTGCCGATGGGAGCAATTGCGGGCTGTCTCGCACCGACAAGCCCCAGCCGCCCCTCGGGATGGCTCGCACCACGGCACCAGCTTGGCACCGGAAGCTCGCGCCCACTTTCTGGGTACCCCCAAGCTCCCCACGTCTGGATTCGTTACAGTGCCACTTATGGTATGTACTTCGTAGTCCACCCAGTAGTAACTGGTGTACGACTTCTGGCCGTTGAAACAAGACAAGAATCTCCCGATGGAATCCCGCCCGTCAGGACGATCGCAACGAAACAAAGCAATTGGGCCGTGACACCGTCTCAAAAATAGTGAAGCGGCTTCTTCAATGCATGTTTCGCATCGGGCACGCACGTCCTGGATGCAACCGGCCCGGGATCAACGGCGGCGGTTGCTCGCTTGAATCCCGTCCACACACAAGAGAGTGGGCACTGTCTCGGTATCAACATGCCTGTGAATTGCTGAGGAGGGGGTATTTGGCTTCCGGGACATGGAACTCAATCAACGTCTAGCTTCCATCTTCTCCCGGCCCCGAGTGCGCATGTGCCACGAAAGGAGGGACCTCGAACGCCCACAAGAAAAAAAAAAAACAGACGCCTTCTTCTGATGCCGTGCAACTCGAGAGGGCGGCCGAGCGTCTGGCATTTGTCCCACGGCCCGGCCCCCCGCACTTCGCTCCAAAGCAAAGGCGAAGCAGAAAACCAATTATCAATCTGGACCCGGAAGAAGGCAACCTGCACGAACCCCCCACCGTTCCACCGTTTCCTGCATCAAGGCTCGATGGACGGGGTAGGAAAACGGGAGTCGAGGGGGGGGGGGGGGGAAGGTGGCTGGACACTCGGTCTCTCACCCACCACTTCCATTCATCCCGCGCCGATGAAGCCAAAAAAAGAAAGAATCAGAGCTTCTTGCTTGATGAACCCCCTCGGGAGGATCAGAAACGCGACTGCTGTACTCCGTAGCGTAGTGTCCCAGTAGGACCAGTCGGCCGTGTCCCCCCGGCATTTTCTTGACGCCGATATTCGGTCTCGGGCCTTTTGATTTTTGGGGCTGTCGTCGTTTTGTTCCTTCTCACCAACATCCCCAGGAATCCTCCCGGTTCCCGGTTGGCCTTGCCGGAATACTGGGATCACTTTGCCGGAGTTGCTTTGGGGGTCCTGAGAATAGTGGAGCCGGAAACCGCGGTACAGATTACTATACACGTGTACAGCCCGCAATGTTATCGAGGGTCCCTCACCTACCTATCCCGAGAGAATATTTGAGGGGTCCGGCCGCAGGGGGGAGGCAACCGGATCGGTAAAGCCCTGGTCCTGTCCCTGCAGCCATTCGGTACCATTTGCAGCTTCTGATTCGACTTGTTGGTTCGTGAGGGTTGCTGAGGTATCACTTTTGTTCGTTCCACGGGCAAACCTTTTTTGACTTGACCCTGGCGAAATGCATATCACCTCTGGCCCCCCACTGTGATGCCAACGGCTGCCACAAAAAATAAAATAAAATAGTGATTAAAAAAAAAAGAACGCTAAAAATGGCCGTCAGCAAGAGGGTGAGATCAAACGCGGAGCGACGTTCTTGTCTGGGCATGCTCCGGAATGACCTCCGGCCCACATCATCAATTCACAATGTGTGTTCCATCATTCGGCAGGCCAGCTCCGGATCTGTTCGGGGAAAGGGCCTGGCTCGGGTGGTGGACACTTCGTTTCGGGAGCAAAGATCTCGGCACGCTGCGTCGGTTGCCCGCCAGCCCCCCTCCTTCGCTACTCCACGTCGTTGAGCTAACCGAATGGACCCGGCCAACGGCCTCCCTTCATCATCCCAAGACGGGAATATGTCGTCTTGCCCACGCGGAAAAAAGTCGTTTGGGAAGTAAAGGAGCAAGGAGACTCTCACACTCAAACACAACTCCTCACCTCGTCTTGGATATCAGATTTCCGAAGCCAGGTATTGCGTATCTGGTCATTGGATTTTGAAAGCCCCCCACCCTAATGCTCGTCACTGCAGCTCTTCGTCTCATGATTGGGGGCACATTTTAGCGGAGCAGCACCCGGCCCGAGGAAGAAAGCTAAAAAAGGAAACGAGAAGGCAAGTCACGGATCGATCGATGTTGGGTGTTTTGTTGGTCGGAAATCCCGAGCCGAGTTTCATCCGTTCCAACTTCCCTGATGTTGAGAAATAGGATGCTCTATTAATGTCGGAGAGACTCCATGAAGAGGGACGAAGATGTGGCTGGCTGAGTGTGCCAATCCACAATTGGTATGTATGGGTTGTCAGCCACATTTGACGAACCACACATCTCCTCGGTGGCTAGCGGGAAAGTGTTACAAATTCGAGAAAAGGCCTCCCAGAGCGGCCTCCTACGAGGCCACGGCCGGGAGTGTCAGCCACGGCTCCACGGACCGGCGTGGCAGACAGGCATGACGGGCGAACATGCAAATGGAAGCCCATCATGTTATTGCTCCACGTGGTTGGGGGAACCGGGGAAGCTGACGTCCCTGGAAGCTGTTAAAACTTTCAGCGGAGGGCCGAGGGATTCTCACCAAAGAGAGCAAGCCATGATCCCCAAGCATAACCTCAACATTTACCTTTGCCACCGCATGAACAGCCACACAGCCTCATTGATGATGATGAAGTTGTGTTTCGTTGAGTTTCCAACTCCCTGCCGCAGACCCCTAGTGTCGGGTGGACAGCCCTGCTTCGGCACGCCAATGACGTCGTTTTCAGGCGTGCGGAGGGCTCGAGAGGCCTCGCGGGATTCTCCACACAGGAGTCGCCTTTAAGCGCCTGGGAAAGCTGGGCAGTTAGTTGCTCGTCCGATATGAAACTCCTGGACGAGCAACAACCAACAGCCCTCAGCGAAACCCCTCACGGCAGGATACAGGAATCCTGCAATTGCAAACCCGGCCTCGTTCTTATTTCTCCCTTTTTTTTTGATCACCTTTTTACTGAGGCGACAAGCGCGAGAAGAACTTCACAGGCTCTCGTGTCTGCTTGTGTTTCATCCACCCCGCCCCCGCATTGCAGCGTATGACGCAGGGGTAAAGAAGAACTTCGCGCAAAGGCTCACTCATAGTTGCAAGTTTGCGCGCATCCTCGCCTAGGGCAAACTTACATATCACCAAAGCATCGCAAACCGAGGCAATGGCATCCGGACACAACGTGAGACCCCTCAGACGAATTGCGACCGAAGTTAAGTCCCGTCCGCTAACACATCCGTCGCGACAGGATCCCAGGCTGCTCTACGCCATCAACGGCGTATCAGCCTACCACATCGCAAATGGCAAAGAAGAGGCCTTAACGCCCGCCGGCCCGCAAACGCTGTCGCTGCTGATGGTCCCGACGACGTCCGCCTTCGCCGACCCCGCCATCGGCCCGGACGCTACGCCCGAGCAAGACTTCTACCTGCACCTCCACCTGCCCCCCGAGCTTGACCTACCCCTCCCGGCTACCACCCAGATCTACCACCAGCCGCCGACCAGCTATCTCATTCCGCGATGGGACCTGGGCCCCGGCAGCGGCGCATTCACTCGCATCGAGTTCCCCTCGGTGGAGAGCCGGAAGGGGATCCAGGAGGACGTGGACACGTTCGAGACTATCCTGGCGCAATGCACGGCTTTCCTCGAGCGCGCGCCGCCTCCCAAGGTTGGTAAGGGCGAGAAGAGCGGGAAGAGCGCGGGCGCGTCGGCGAAGGCTGCCGAGGCCGCGGGGGAGGCTCTGCCTGCGTACAACCCTGCCGATTTCAAGCCTGGTGAGGGATACGCGCGGGGGAGCCATAGCGGGGTTACGCCTGGGCAGATCGTGCTTGTCGATGAGGATGACGGTAGCGTAATAGGGGAGTTGACCGATGGATTCCAGCTCGTTGAGGAGAGCGGCGTGAAGCCGGGATCTAAAGGTATGTCTACCTCTGTTTGTCCCTGGCTGTTTGTGTGGAGGGCGTGAATGCTGACTTGTGGTGTATCATAGACCCTGTCGAGATTACCCTCCCGGCTGCGGGTGGCCAGAACATCAACGTCGCGCCCATTTCCCAGGACCTGTACGACGCCGAGCTACACCCGGCCTACAAGAACTCCTTCCTAGTCTCGAATGCGTCTGCCGCTTCTCGGCTCATCATCACCGGCTCGGACATGCTTTCCAAGCTGCTCCACACCCAAGCCGACAGCTTCACCAAGAAAGCCCAGCCCAACGCGAAGCCCATGACGTTCCAGCCTGCCACGCGCGAGCACATCCGGCGCATCAACACCTTCACGGGCGGTGCAGCCACGCTCTCAGCCAAGACAGTCGGCCAGATCACCAAAGTCGCCCAAAACTGGGGCGCTTCCCTCGGTGGCCATGGCACCAAGGACAGCGGGTCCACGCACAAGGGCTTCGACAAGGACGGCAAGCCGCTCGGGACGTACAAGCCGGGCCTGCTCAACAAGAGCATGATGGCGTTTTCGACCGTGATGGACGGCGTCGAGCAGGCCGGGCGAAACCTGCTGACTTCGACGTCGGACGCGGCGACCACGGTGGTTACGCACAAGTGGGGGGAGGAAGCGGGCGACGTGACTAGGAGTTTGGGAGGTGGTGTCAAGAACGTCGGGTTGGTCTACATCGATGTGACGGGCGTCTCGCGGAGGGCGATCCTGAAGAGTGTTGCGAAGGGTATGGTGGTGGGCCGGACGTCGACGGGTGATAATATTATTGTTGGTGGGGGTGATGGCGGGGAGGTTGTTATTGACCAGGAGAAGCAGGACGCGCAGTCGTTGAGCGGGATGACGATTGCGGAAGGGAAACAGCCGGCGGGTTCGTTGAACGAGAAGTTCAAATAATTTCAAGCTGGGGTATTTCGTTGGTTATTTCATTGTGGTTTTGGCTGGGTTTTGTGATGGATAACGTGAAATTTTCGCGAATTTCCATAATAGCGGTAGTTGAACTTGTTCAATATATGTTGTAGAATCGTTCTAAAATTTGATGACATTCTTCTCTCCGGTAACTAAGTAGGCATTTGGGTCATTCCTTCCCAGGGATAAGTTTTGGGAGAGCCCAAAAACTGGACTCACGTGACCGTGTCACCCACCAGCGATGGTTCGCGTCATGCTCCCTTATTCGGCGCGTTTCTTGCTGGAAACCACCCCACTTTAACTTTCACACCTCGTTCACCTCTCACCTCACCCATTCAACTGCGTCCGCTGGTCGAGAACGCAGCCACTCCCAGTTTTCCAATTTCTGGTGGGCCTGGACTGCCTAGAAACCCACTAATTGACAATTGAGTGTTGACTGGAGAAGCGTTTGCCACACAAGGGGTTGATATCGACTTTATCTAAGCTCTCACTCTGCAGCTATCCGATCGATGTGTTGTCGATTTGAACTTCTCGGAACCATAATTATCTTCTTCCAAACACGCCACCAACGTCGCAGAAAAAAAGGAGCCGCTCGCATCCAGCAAGCAGCACAGAAGCGCCACGAAACCGGCGTCATTGGGCTATAATAACCGAGCGCTAAGCGGGAAGAATCCCAAGGGAGAGATAGAAAGAGAGAGAGAGAGAGAGAAGGAAGACACCACACAACCATGCTCCACGAAATCCTCCTCTCCCTCTCCGGCCACCCCTCCCCACTTCTCCGCTCCGCCGCGGCCGCGGCCGCAACAGACTCATCAACCAACCCCCCAAGTTTGCTCAACACCAGCGCCAACATCACCGCCATCTCCCCGCCAGAACGGGCCCTCCTCGCTTCTCTCGCCCGTCTCAGTGATCAGCATGTCCACCTCCTCACGTCAACCGCGCACATAGCTGCCAGGCACCCTTCGCTGATCTGCCGCGCCGTGGCGTCTGCGATTGATGCGCTGCATCTTGCTGCGTTCCGCGCGAAAGTGCTCGAGGTAGAGGCGACGGTGCTGAAGCGGGATGCGGCGCTTGTGGGGGCGTATGATATTGTGCCGTTGACGGCGGTGGTGGGGGAGTTTGTGGGATGGGGGAGGAGGTTGGAGTGGTTGGGCAGGGTGGTGGAGGTCGTGGGTGGTGCTGGAACTGGGACTGGGTCGGGAGAGTGTACCGGGGCGAAAGTGATGGATTTTCTGAGGGGGGAGTTGCAGACGGGGTATCGCGATGTGGAAGAGGCGGCGGAGAGTTTGCTGCGGGTGGCTGAGGCCGCGTGGGTGAAGCAGGTTTCGGCGTGGGTGTTGTACGGGCGTGTGCCGGGGTTTGGTGAAGGGGACTTTTTTGTGAGGGTGAGCAAGGGTGATGGTGGGCGTGAGGAGTATACGTGTGACATGTCGTTGTTACCGGGGTTCGTGACACCTGCAACGGCTGCGTCGATGTTGTTTATTGGGAGGTCGCTGAATCAGATTCGGGCTAAGAGCGCGGGCGATTACAGTTTAAAGGGGGAGGACCATCTATCGACACAGTTGGCCAGGCTGGCTGCGTTGAGGCATCCGATTGACTCGGCGACATTTGCGAGGACCGTGGAGGACATCAGAAATTTCTTGTCGAGGACAACGTTACAGCGATTGTTACCGCTCAGCAAAGTGCTCGAGACGCTACAGTTGCTTCGGGATTTCTTCCTGTTGCGTCGCGGGGAGTTCGCCATGGCCCTCACGCAGCAAGCGGATGAAAAGATCAAGAGTCGGTGGAAGCGGGCGGAGAATCTCGCGTATGAGAAGCGAGACGGCTTGGCCGGCGTCACGATGAAGGAGGGCGAGGTGGTCGCTGTCCTCACCAAGACATGGGCGGCCATGGGGTCTATGCAGGGCGAGCACGCAGAAGAGGACGAAGGCTTGGAGCTAGCCCGGGACTTGCTACGGTTATCCATGGTTAAGTCTCGGAATACTGCACCCGTGACTCCGGTATCTGCGGAGGGCGACGTTCCCGTCATCGCGCCTACACCGTTTCGGAATCTGCTTTTCTCGGTGCCGGTCATTTTGACCCTGCAAATACCTTCTCCTCTGGATCTCTTTCTCAGCCAGTCTGACCTCAAAACATACACCGCCATAAACTCCTACCTCCTCTCTCTACGGAGAGCGCACATCCGCCTGACGGACTTGTGGAAGATCACGTCCCTCAGGCGACACCACCCGGCCCCGCCAGGACCACCATATGGGAGTCGACCCGCTGGAAGGGAAAGGGTACATCTATTTCGCGAGCGCCATGCTGTCCGATCTAGTATCTTGCGCAACTCGTGGGCCACAGCGAGTGCTGCTATCTTCTTTCTCGGTGAAATCGAAGGATATCTCCAGACGGAAGTTGTTGCCGGGTTATCAGATGGGTTTTATCAGTGGTTGACCGCAGGGGAAGCTGGACAAAGCCATGGCGATGATGATACAGCTGAACTACGCCAGGCCACCCCTGAACCTGGAGAAGATATCGAAATGGCCGACGACGACATCTGGCTTGCAGAATCCAACCACGCTTCCTCACCTGCCGCACTACGACCAAGTTCCCCTCAACCCCCAACCAACACCCATCGCCACCATGACCCTCAAACCCTCGCCATTGCCCACCGCCTCTACCTCCGCACTCTAGTCCGACGTCTCCTTCTCTCCCAACAATCCTTCACCGACCCGCTCTACGAGCTCCTCGTCCAAATCGACCACCTAGTTGCGCTAGTCCACCGGATGCACGCCGTATGGACAGCTGCCGACCTCGAGGCCGACGCGGGCGTCGTCGATGCCTTTGTGGACCTTGAGCGTGAGCAGCGAGATGTGCAGCAGGAGATTCGCGGCGTGGAAGGGAGGGTGAAGAGAGGTGTGGAGGGGCTGATTGGGGAGTTGAGGCGGTTAGAGGGCAGTGCGGTTTTGCAGTTTGGGGGGGAAAGGGCTGGTGATGGAGGAGGTGTTGATGGGGGGGAAGTCGAAGGGGAAGCGGTCATGAGGGAGGCTGGGGAGTACGTGCCCCGACGAGTTGGGGGGGTGGATAGGTTGTTGATGAAGTTGGATTTTGGGAGTTGGTTTGGGAGTGGTGGGGATGAGGTGGTTGTAGGTGTGGACGATGATGACTTTTAGGGGTTGTTGATGGGAACAATCACCGCTTGAAGCTGTAGCATCCGTTTCGGCAACCAAGACTGTCACCCCGGAAAATAGATGGGAGTATCCATGTTCATGATTGTTTTTTTAGCTGTTATTATACCCCTAGCTGTACATAGTAACGATCTCTGAACTGATACCAACACGTTTACGCACCTACCGCGCAATGTTTGACGCACTGCCCTGTTCGGTTGCGAGGTTAAGCCCCAGCTGGTTGGTCAAATCATGTAACTACAGTAACGTTAGAAAGTTCAATCTCGAACATCTGACCGAAAAAAAAAACAAAAAACAAAAAAAAAGACAGAAACCGTTTTTTATTTCTATTTTTTGGAGGAGCTGAAGTTCGACCGATTTTTGGTTCCTGACCCTGCTCGCTGTAACCTCCATGCCTGGGATCCTCGAAGGCGGGGTGTCTATAAATGGTGGTGCGCACCCCGAGGCGTGTCTCGCAAAATGCTGACCTTGTGCCCTCTTTTCGTGGTCCTCAGATGGGCCGTACTCTGGGAGAAAACCCCACGACTTTTTCTGATGCTTGATTTTAAAGAGCGGACGAAAACACTATCCTCTTCCTAGTGTCCCCATCCCAAGATTTTGACCGCACCAGCCTCATAAGACGAAACGTTGGTGCTGATGTTTTGTTTTGGGGCGTCGAGGGCGCAGTTGCGCTCAAAAGGGAGGGTGCCCGAGACTAGCTCGGCAGCGGGTTGGTGGGTGGTGTGGCTTGAGGCTTGTGGAGCCCGCAGGGACGCGTATATGCTCTGTGATTGGCTATGTAGTCCGAAAATAGTCCCCGACAGTGGTAAAAACACAATGCACGGCGCGATCAGACGGTGCGCCCCTCCCATCCGGCTTCTGCCTCTTACCCGCCCACTGCCGCCCAACGAACTTGGTTTTTACACCCTCCCCCGTACCTCCTTCTTTCTCCATCTCCAGTCACGCACACCTCCCTGCTCGGTACACGCCCGCCCGCGATTTTCGGTGACGGGTCGAGACCCCCCCAAGCCGGAAGCCGTTGATTGACATCCGCGTTTGCTTGACTGCTGGACTCCTTGACGCCGGGCTTCTTTGATTTCGGCCTTGTCTTTTTCTTTCGTCGTCATGTCGGGCGCAAATAGCCATGCCGGCCTCTCGTTTGGAACGAGGCGATCATTCCCGCCACCGCACAACCCAACCAACAAGCCATCCCCGTCTCTCCCACAACACGCGTCGCCGTATCCACTGCACCCGCAGTACCAGCATCAACAACATCAACCGCACCCGCAACACACTCAACACCAGCAACACCCGCAGCACCCGCAACACCAGCCGAGCCAGTATCCCCATCATCTCTTCACCCCCTCGCCCTCGATCCCCAACGTCGCTAGCCTCCAGAATGCCACACGACCACCACCGCCTCAGGCGGCCCCGTCACTGCCGCGGGCTGGGCAGCGACCACCACCACCCCGGCAGATGCAACAACAGACTCCTCCCATGAGCTATCTTCAGCAGTCGCTGAACCCGCAGCCCATGGGACAACAGTCGATGGCACCGCAGTCTCTGTCCCAGCAATCTCTGTCCCAGCAGTCCTTGTCACAGCAGCCTCTCTCGCAGCAGCCTCTCTCGCAGCAGCCGATGCCACAGCAGTCCATGGCCCCGCAGAGCATGCCTCAGCAGTCCCTGGCGTCTCAGTCCATGACACCACAGTCTCTGACACCACAATCTTTGACCCCACAGTCAATGACGCCGCAGAGCCTCAACCAGCAGCCCATGAACCCTCAGCAGCTTAGCCAGCCCTCGCTGGGACAGCCATCATTGGGGCAGCCATCATTGGGGCAGCAGTCATTGGGACCGCAACCGCTGGGCCAACAGCCGCTCGCATCTCTTAGCCAGCAGCTTCAGCAGCAGCAACAGCAGCACCAACAGCAACAGCACCAACAGCAACAACAGCACCAGCAACAGCACCAGCAACAGCACCAACAACAGCAGCAGCAACCACAACAGCAACAACAACAACCGCCCCAATCTATGAGCCAAGCACCTATGGCCCCTTCCATGACCCAGTCCATGAGCCAGCAGTCTCTGCCTCAGCAGCCCATCAGCCAGGCGATCCACCCCACCCAGCATAGCGAGCCTTCGATCTTATCTCAGCAACCTTCTTCACACGCTTCGCACGCTCCGTCTCAACCTACACTCCCCCCCGCCCAGCCGCAGAGGCCCCAGGTTCAACAGGTACAGAAGCTTCCGCAGGTACAACAACAGCCTCCCCCGCCAGCTCCGGTGCAGCCTGTCCAGCAGCAGCCACCGCCTCCCAGGCGTGCTGAACCTGTTGACCCTCGTCAGCCGAGCCTTGAAGCTCACCCGGATGATGATATGGATGCTGGCAGCCACGACGAGGATGTTGATGGTGATAGCTCTATGGAGCCCCGGGTGGTCGACAACCCGGCATTTGTTCCTCGTCAGCCCATGGGCGCCATGATGACACCGCCTCCGGAAGGCGGGAGCTTCCCGACCTTGGATGCGGTCCACAAGTACGTGCTGAGCTACTGCACTTCGGTCGGATACGCGGTGGTTATTGGGCGGTCGAAGAAAACGGTTCCGGGACTGAAGAAGGTGTTATTTGTTTGCGACCGTGCTGGGAAGCCCCCTAGCCGCGTTAGCCCGGAAATGCGAAAGCGCAAAACCACGTCCCGCAAATGTGACTGCCCGTTTGGTTTCTTCGCCATTGAGCAGAGGACACAGTGGACCGTCCGGTACCGCCCTCACGAGAGCCATCAAAAGCATAACCATGGGCCGAGCGAAAGCCCACTTTTGCACCCGGCAGCGAGGAAGCTGGACAGTAAGATGGTAGCTGCCGTTAAGAAATTGAAGGACGATGGTAAGCGTGAGCCAATTTTTGAAAAAGTGATATTTTAGCGAAACTGTGATCGAGCTAACACTTTCTGTTTCTAGGTGTGGGTGTCAGCCAGACTCTGGAGATCCTGCAGAACGAGAACCCTCACGTTCCGCTTCTCCCCCGTGATATCTACAATGCGCGAGCTGCTATCAACCGTAACCCCCAGAAGGTCGCCACAGGCCTGGCGGAGGATCGGCCCGCTATTTACAGCAAGCCGCATCCGTCGGCTGACGAGCGTATCCGTGCTGACCTCCGCCGAGAGCTTGCCACGGCCCGGGAAGATATGGAGAAGATGAAGAAGGACAACGAAAAAGAGATCAGCGAGCTCAAAGCCAAGATCCGGGAGAAGGACAAGATCATTGAAAAGTTTGAGCAGTTCATCGACATTTGTAATCAGCGGGTCATGGTCAGTCTCTCGAGTAAGGAAGATAGTCGTGGGAGTGGTCCGCCTGCCCCCTAGAGTTGGGTCGGTTTAGTTGGTGGGTATCCAGCGGGCGTTGCTGGCTGGGAAGGAGAGGGGTTCTGGTGGATGGATTGTAATGGGCATTGTCATGGTTTATGATCGGCGTTGGGTTTTCACTCTCATGTCTTTTTTTCCTTTCCTTTAATCTCGCTCTCTCACCAAGCATGGCGTCTGCTTTTATGGACATTTCTTAAACCACTGGGGTAAAGGAAGCGAGCCTGGAGACAAGGGGATGTGTGGATGGTTCTTTGCATGCGCGAGGAGTGGATTTCGGATTCTGGCTCAGTCAAGCGGTTGAGCCTTTGTCAAAAGGTTTATTATTCATGGAATTTATGGTTTCTTCTTCATCCTGTGTAACCGTGTCCCCATCGTCGTTATACTCACCCCTTAGTAAGGTACTTCGTGTGCAGAGTTGCAGTCATCCCATACCATGTCGCTCATCCAAGTTGTCCAGGGTCTATGTTTTTGGTATGTACACAGTGCGTACGAAACGAGATGTCCTAGTACATACGGTGTAGCTGCCCGGCCAGCTTAGGTGATGAACCTTTCCAAGCCGTTGGTTTGAGGTGTAAATACGTTTATTAGGTTCCCGGGTATTTAGAGAAAATATAAAGCTTGGTACCTGCGGCCTGACGACGATTCCCTTTCTTCGCATTGCCGTTCTGCGAACTGCGCAATGCGGTTCGGCTCGATTGCAGTAGCAGGGTGCAACAGGGGTAAACGGGCATTGTGGACCAGCAGCCAATGAGGGGCACGGTCACTGTGGAAGAGGACCGGACTGAACCCCCCCACCCCCCTGATGCATGCTCTCCGCGACAGGGATGCGGCAGTCGCGTCAGGCCCGCACAGGAAACACTGGAACTGACTTCCAGTTTCCCGTTCTGGGAGCAATCAAACCACAATTCCACCCTCAACACATTTCACAAGAACTCCTTTGTGTCGTTCCTTTTCCAACGTCGCGCTTGCTGAGGGGGACGTTGTTGCGATACCTTTTAAGATACCCACGCAGACGTTTACCGTTTGCAGCTTCACTTACTTCTTGAAGTCTATCCCCTTTTGTTGCGCCCTAATACACTACACTTTTCCATCTTCCAACTCTCCACTTTCTTCACCGACGCGACGACGAGCCGCTGCAGCAACTGCGCTCCGATAGCCCACCACTCCTACCCCGACCGATTGTACGAACGAGACATGCTATCGAACCGGGCATTCACCTCAAACTACCTCTCGTAAAATTTTTTGAAAAAAGACTGCGCTTCCTGGCCTGAAGCAGACAAGCGACCGACCAACCATGGAATCAGCGGTCACCCCCGCGGCCCCGGGCCCGGGGACCAACGGCGTCGGCACGACGACATCCTTCGCCGCCATCGACCCCGAGCGTGTCGTCGACCATCTGGCTGTGCTTTTGGAGGCGACTCTGGGCGCGACTAGGGCGGAGCTCGAAGCACCCGGCAGCTTGCTGTCCAAGGCGCGTTATTCCGATACCTTACAGCGGTGCAACCGGTTTGCGGTGGATACGCAGGTTGCGCTATACATTCAGAAGGATTTGAGTGCGGCGGAGGGGTTGGAGAATGGGGATGTAGAGGATGGTATGGCGTTCCCCGCACTGTCTTGAGGGTGGAGGGTATGGAGGTTATCTGGTTGGGAGTGACGCTAATGATGTGGCTACAGCTGCCCCGTCGCATGTCTATACGATATCTTCGGACCTCTCTTCGTCCACCGCAACCGTGGCTTTCCTTGTGCTTCTCAAGCGACCTCAACCGCTGGATCCTAGCATCCCGATCACATCGCAAATTCAGATGCTCAACCTCCCCGGCCCGGCGTACCTCTCTGCGAATAATGGTGAACAAGGCCCGACTGCTTCGCCCTACGAAATCCTTCAGCTGTACCTCCACAATGGTCTGGCACCGTACTTCGACGCGAGCACGAAGAGTCAGCAGATGCTTAGTGGTGGACGAGGCCGGACTGATGTGGATGCGAAGACGGGCATCCCCGTCACGAAGAAGAGGTGGACCGAGCTGGAACTGAGTCTGTCGCATCTGCAACAAAACGTCGAGATTCCCGAGGTTTCCCTGCCGTTTCACCCGATCGTGCAGACCGCGCTGGACGAAGCCACGGCGAAGCAGACTAGGCCGACTCTCGACTTGATCCCGGCCACTGTCTTGCAGGACAGCACTTTCTTGAACAATTTGCAGGCCACTGTCAACAACTGGATTAAATCGATTCAGGTCATCACGAAGATGACAAGGGACCCGAACACCGGTACTGCGACGCAGGAGATCAACTTTTGGCTGTCTATGGAATCGGCACTGGAAGGGATAGAGAATCAGCTGCGGGGCGAGGGCGTCATGCTGACTCTTGAGATTTTGAAGCATGCGAAACGTTTCCAAGCCACTGTTAGTTTCACGGCTGATACTGGCCTAAAGGAGGCCATGGAGAAGGTGCAAAAGTACAACCAACTTATGCGCGACTTCCCCCTGGACGAGCTTCTCTCTGCCACCACCTTGCCCAAGGTGAAGGAGTCGATTGGGCAGATCTTTTCCCACTTGAACAAGAAGCTGAGGATATGCCCATACCCTATCCGCCGGGCGCTTCCGCTGGTAGAGACTATCTCTGGCGATCTCGATGAGGTCCTCCATCGGTTGCTACCAGGCACCGAACTCGTCAAGTTCGACTTTCAGGATTTCCGCCGGGTCATGAAGCAGACCGAAGAGATCTTCAAGATCTGGGACGAGAATATCAAGGAATTCACCAACGTCGCGCGTGAGGTGACCCGACGCCGCAACGAGAGGTTCATTCCGATCAAGATCACGCCAAGGCACGCCGATCTGCAAGCGCGGTTGAAGTACGTCAGCAACTTCCGCGACAACCACGAGCAGTTGCAGCGGACCATTGTCAATGTTCTTGGGCCCAAGGCGACCGTGAATGGCATTGCGGACGGGCCCGGGACCAATGGTACCGTCGTGGTGGAAGAAATCGGCGATGTCGATGCCGTTGAGGAGGTCAGGCAGGCTTGGGAGGGCCTGAAAGATGTCGATCTTCTCGATGTCACACCCGAAGGCACGCAAAAGTGGGTGCGCGCCGAGAACATCTACAACGAAAGGACGTCTCGTGTCGAGAATTCCATTATTGCGCGTCTCCGTGACCGACTAGCGACGGCGAAGAACGCCAATGAGATGTTCCGTGTCTTCTCTAAATTCAACGCCCTATTTGTGCGGCCCAAGATTAGGGGTGCCATTGCCGAGTACCAAACTCAGCTGATCGACAACGTCAAGCAAGCCATCACTGCGCTGCATGAGCGGTTCAAGCAGCAGTACGGCCACTCTGAAGCCCATGCTATGGCCCAGCTGCACGATCTGCCGCCTGTGTCGGGTGCCATTATCTGGGCGCGCCAGATTGAGCGGCAGCTTGACGGCTACATGAAGAAGGTCGAGGACGTTTTGGGAGCCGAGTGGACTATCCATGCGGAAGGCCAAAGACTGCAGAGCGAGAGCGATTTGTTCCGCAAGAAACTCGACACACGTCCCATTTTTGAAGCCTGGCTTCATGACGTGCAAAGGAAGCAGATTTCGATCTCTGGCTTGCTTTTTAATATCAACCGCATCCGGTCAGCTGGAAATGTGCTTGAGCTCGCCGTCAACTTTGATGCCCAGGTTATTGCCCTGTTCAAAGAGACACGGAACTTGGTGTGGCTCAACTTCCCCGTCCCGCACTCTGTCAACAATGTTTCAAAGGAAGCCAAGCGCGTGTACCCCTACGCTGTCAGTTTGATGGAGAGTGTTCGGACATTTGCGCAGACCAACCGGCAGATCACCGACATGTCCGAGGTTGCCGTCCTGTTAAGTGGACATCGTGATGAGGTCTACACCTTGATCGCGAAGGGTATCCCCCTAAGGTGGGAGTCCTTTGTGAATACGTACGAGGTGCACTTCAAGAACTACGCCGGCAACGGGGGCCTCGACAATTTCAAGGGCGGGGAGAGCAAGCACGTCATGTTCATCCGCGAGTTCGGCGCGGCCGTATCGTTGCTCCAGTCCAAGACCATCACGCTGGCTAACATCCACGCCACCGTGCAGAAGGCGCTGACAGAGCTTGAGAAATGCCCTTATGAGCTGTCCGCTTTTGAGTCTCGTTTGGAGACCATCCAGAGTGCGGTGGATCAGCTCAACCTGGAGCAATATGTCAACCTCGGCCACTGGGTTGGACGCATGAACCGCCAGATCAAGGTCATTCTGCTTGCCCGCCTGCAGCACTCGATCCAGGCGTGGATCGAGGCGTTTGAGGACGAGTATCTCGAACGGAGTGACCGGAAGCATTCGCTGGAGCCCGCGGATGGGGCCAAGCCTGACGTTCCCGTGATCAAGAAGCTCGTCCACGAAATTACCATGCGCAACCAGGTCATCTACCTGGACCCGCCTCTTGAATTTGCCAGGGCTAGCTGGTTTTCGCAGCTGCAGGAGTGGATCGGTGTCGTGTGCAATCTTAAGAAGATCAAGGCGACCCGGTACCAAATGTCCATCAGCACGACCGTGTACGAAGAGGCGCGGTTCAACGACCTCCCCAGCGAGTGTACCTCATCGCTCCTTCGGGTCCAGACGTCTGTCGAGAACAAGATCAGCGAGATCAGCACATATGTGGACAAATGGCTCCAGTTCCAGTCGCTTTGGGACCTGCAGTCAGAGCATGTTTACGATGTCCTGGGCGATCAGCTGTCCCGATGGCTGCAGCTTCTTCAAGAACTCAGGAAGACACGCCAGACATTTGACACGACCGAAGTCAGCCGCTCTTTTGGGCATATCACGATCGACTACGACCAAGTGCAGACCAAGGTCAACGCCAAGTATGATCAGTGGCAGCACGACATCCTCATCAAGTTTGGCAGCCGTTTGGGCACGCGCATGCGGGAAGTCCACGCCGAGATCGAGAAGGCTCGCAGGGACATGGAAGGCCAGGCGATCGAAGCCAACTCGACTGCGCAGGCCGTCCAGTTCATCACGATCGTTCAAACGTGCAAACGCCAGGTGAAGCTTTGGGCACCCGAGGTGGAGACATTCAGGCAGGGAGAGTCTACGCTCGTCCGACAGCGGTATCAGTTCCCCAACGACTGGCTGCATGTTGAGCATGTTGACGGCGCGTGGGACGCCCTCAACGAAGCGCTCGCTCGCAAGGCCAAGATTGTCCAGGACCAGACGGACGCTCTTCGCGCCAAGATTATCGCTGAAGATAAGGTCATTCTCGAGAAGATCAGCGAGATTGCGCAGCTCTGGAACGACGAGAAGCCTGTTTCTGGTACCATCGCGCCGGATGTCGCTTCTGCTACTCTCAGCGACTTTGAGACCAAGATTACCAAGCTGCAGGAGGAGTCCGCGATGGTGGCCAAGGCGAAGGAGGCGCTTGATCTGCAGGCGACACCAGAAACTTCACTTGGTGTCATCTTGGAAGAGGTCCAGGATTTCAAGTCTGTCTGGGCCTCGCTTTCGACCATCTGGAACAATCTCAACGAGCTCCGCGAGATTCTCTGGAACAGCGTCCAGCCCAGGAAGATCCGGTCGTCGATTGACAACCTCATCAAGATGACCAAGGAGATGCCCAGCAGAATGCGCCAATATGCGGCCTTCGAACACGTCCAGAATGTCCTTCGCCAGCTGATGAAGGTGAACCCCATGCTCACTGAGCTCAAGTCGGAAGCCGTGCGTGACAGGCACTGGACCAAGATCTACAAGCAAATCAAGCCCGGCAAGCGCTACTCGCCCGTGTCTATGACCCTCGGAGATGTGTGGGACCTCAACCTGGTTGCCACCGAGGTCATCGTCAAGGACATCATCATCCAGGCTCAGGGTGAAATGGCTCTGGAAGAGTTCCTCAAGCAGGTGCGCGAGACCTGGACTGGGTATGGGCTGGAGCTGGTCAACTACCAGAACAAGTGCCGCCTCATCCGCGGCTGGGACGATCTCTTTGCCAAGTGTAGTGAGAACCTGAACTCTCTGCAGGCCATGAGGCATTCGCCTTACTACAAGGAATTCGAGGAAGAGGCGTCCTCCTGGGAGGACAAGCTCAACCGGGTCCACGTGCTGTTCGACGTCTGGATTGACGTCCAGCGCCAATGGGTCTACCTTGAAGGTGTGTTCACGGGCAACGCCGACATCAAGCACCTGCTCCCCATCGAGTCGTCGCGTTTCCAAAACATCAACAGCGAGTTCTCGGCGGTCATGAAGAAGGTCTACAAGCAGCCAAACGTGTTGGATGTGCTGAACATCCCCAATGTGCAAAAGTCGTTGGAGCGCTTGGCCGAGCTGCTCAACAAGATCCAGAAAGCGCTCGGCGAGTACCTCGAGAAGGAGCGTGTTTCGTTCCCGCGCTTCTACTTTGTCGGTGATGAAGATCTGCTCGAGATGATCGGTAACAGCAACGACACGATGCGCATTGCCAAGCACTTCAAGAAGATGTTTGCCGGTCTGACGGGCTTGGTGATGGATGAGGAGTCGACCATCACTGGGTTTACGTCCAAGGAGGGTGAAGTCGTCCGGTTGAAGAAGGAGGTTAACCTCGTCAAGACGCCGAGGATCAATGACTGGCTGGCGCTGCTTGAAAATGGGATGAAGTCCACGCTCGCCGAACTCCTGGCTGAAGCCATTGACGAATTTAACCCCATCTTCGCCAGCGAGACGATTGACCGCGAAGCGCTCAATAAGTTCATGGCCGCGTACCCCAGCCAGATCGTGGTGTTGGCGACCCAGGCTGTCTGGACTACCTCGGTCGAACAGGCGCTGGCCGCCGAGGGCAAGACGCTGCAGGCCCTGTTTGACCGTGAGGTGCAGGTTCTCCGCATGCTGGCCGACACGGTCCTTGGTGATCTCGAAGTCCTCACGCGCAAGACTTGCGAACAGCTCATCACCGAGTGTGTCCACCAGCGGGACGTCATCGAGAAGCTCATCAAGGTCGGCGCCCGCTCGAACACGCACTACCTTTGGCTCCTCCAGATGCGCTACGTCTACACCCCCGACGGCGATTTCCTGCAGCGCCTGCACATCAAGATGGCCAATGCCAAGCTCAGCTACGGGTTCGAGTACCTGGGTGTGCCCGACAGGCTGGTCCGCACGCCGCTCACTGACCGTTGTTTCCTCACTCTCACCCAGGCCCTCTGCCAGCGCCTTGGTGGTTCCCCCTACGGCCCCGCCGGTACCGGCAAGACGGAATCCGTCAAGGCGCTTGGTGTCCAGCTCGGTCGTTTCACCCTTGTCTTCTGCTGTGACGACACGTTCGACTTCCAGGCCATGGGCCGCATCTTCCTCGGTATCTGCCAGGTGGGCGCGTGGGGTTGCTTCGACGAGTTCAACCGTCTCGAGGAGAGGATTTTGTCTGCCGTGTCTCAACAGATTCAGAACATCCAGCTTGGTCTGAAGCAGGGGGCTGAGGATGATAAGGCGCAGATTGAGCTTGTCGGCCGCCAGCTCCGTGTCAATGCTAACACGGGCATCTTCATCACTATGAACCCTGGGTATGCGGGCCGTTCCAACTTGCCGGACAACCTGAAGAAACTATTCCGCAGCGTCGCCATGTCCAAGCCCGACAAGGAGCTTATTGCCGAAGTTATGCTCTACTCGCAGGGTTTCAACCAGGCGAAGCAGCTGTCCAAGCACACTGTGCCTTTCTTTGACCAGTGCTCCGCAAAACTATCCAAACAGGCGCATTACGACTTTGGTCTGCGTGCGCTCAAGAGTGTGCTGGTCAGCTCTGGTGGACTGAAGCGTGCCCGTTTGACAAACAGCGATGGCAGCCTAGGTGCTGAGGAAGTCGTCGAGCCTGAGATTTTGGTCCAGAGTATCCGTGAGACCATCGCGCCCAAGCTTATCAAGTCTGACGTCGACGTCATGATGGGAATTGAGGAGATCTGCTTCCCGGGCGTCAAGTATGTGCCGGCCAGCCTGGACAAGCTCGAGGAAGCGATCCGTCGTTTGGCCGCTGAGCGTCACTTGGTGGTCAACGAGCTCTGGATGACCAAGGTGCTTCAGCTGTATCAGATCCAGAAGATCCACCACGGTGTCATGATGGTGGGCAATTCCGGGTCCGGCAAGTCGGTGGCCTGGAGACTGCTGTTGGATGCCCTGCAGCAGGTTGAGAATGTCGAGGGCGTGTCGCACGTTATCGACAGCAAGGTCATGTCCAAGGAGGCGCTGTATGGTAACTTGGATTCGACCACGAGAGAGTGGACCGATGGCTTGTTCACCAGCATCCTGCGCAAGATTGTCGACAACCTCCGTGGTGAGGACACGAAGCGCCACTGGATTGTGTTTGACGGTGATGTCGACCCGGAGTGGGTTGAGAACTTGAACAGTGTGCTCGACGACAACAAGCTGCTGACTCTGCCCAATGGTGAGCGTCTTAACCTCCCGCCCAATGTCCGCATCATGTTTGAGGTCGAGAACCTCAAGTACGCTACGCTCGCCACGGTCAGTCGTTGCGGTATGGTTTGGTTCAGCGAGGACACGGTAACGCCCGAGATGATGGTCACCAACTACCTCGAGACGCTGCGCTCTGTTGCGTTTGAGGATCTCGACGAGGATGCCGTGGCCACGGGCCAGAGCTCGGCCAAGGCGCTGGAGGTCCAGGGCCAAGCTGCGGATCTCTTACACGCCTATCTCACGACCGACAATTTCATGATCCTGGCCCTGCAGCAGGCGGAAACGTTCAACCATATCATGGACTTTACCGTTGCCCGTGTTCTCAACACCCTTTTCTCATTGCTTAACAAGGCTGTCCGTAATATCATCGAGTACAACACGCAACACACCGACTTCCCACTGGATCCCGAGCAGGTGGAGGGTTACATTGCGAAGAAGCTGCTGTTGGCGATGGTGTGGGCTCTGACGGGTGATTGCCCGCTGACGGACCGCAAGCTGTTTGGCGACAAGGTGGCTGGTCTGGCTAGCTTTGGTTCGCCCCCGTTGGACGGGTCCAGCTCGCTCATCGACTTCGACGTTTCGTTGCCTGGTGGTGAATGGTCACCTTGGCAGAGCCAAGTGCCGACGATTGAGGTCAACACCCACTCGGTTACCCAGACCGATGTGGTCATCCCCACGCTGGACACGGTTCGCCACGAAGATGTGCTGTACTCGTGGCTGGCCGAGCACAAGCCGCTGCTCCTCTGCGGTCCTCCCGGTTCCGGTAAGACGATGACGCTGTTCAGCGCGCTGCGCAAGCTGCCCAACATGGAGGTCGTCGGCCTCAACTTCTCCAGTGCCACGACGCCTGACCTCCTCATCAAGACGTTTGAGCAGTACTGCGAGTACAAGAAGACGCTCAACGGCGTCATGCTTTCGCCGACGCAGATCGGCCGCTGGCTAGTCATCTTCTGCGACGAAATCAACCTGCCCGCGCCGGACAAGTACGGCACGCAACGCGCCATCTCTTTCCTGCGCCAGCTGGTCGAGCACAACGGCTTCTGGCGGACGTCGGACAAGTCGTGGGTCACTCTCGACCGGATCCAGTTTGTCGGCGCCTGCAACCCGCCGACGGATGCCGGCCGTACCCCCATGGGCGACCGGTTCCTCCGCCATGCGCCCCTCATCATGGTCGACTACCCCGGCGAGCAGTCGCTCATGCAGATCTACGGCACCTTCAACTCGGCTGTGCTCAAGATCATCCCGTCGCTGCGCGGCTACGCCGAACCGCTCACCCAGGCCATGGTCCGCTTCTACCTCGAGTCGCAGCAGCGCTTCACGCCCAAAATCCAGCCGCACTACGTCTACAGTCCTCGTGAGCTGACCCGCTGGGTCCGCGGTGTGTACGAGGCCATCAAGCCCCTCGAGGCGCTCTCCGTCGAGGGTCTCATCCGCATCTGGGCCCACGAAGCGCTCCGGTTGTTCCAGGACCGTCTTGTTGCGGAGGACGAGCGCAAGTGGACCGACGACGCCGTCCACCGCATCGCGATGGAGTTCTTCCCGACCATTGACGAGCCCAAGGCGCTAGGCGGGCCGATCCTCTTCTCCAACTGGCTGTCCAAGAACTACATGCCCGTCGACCGCGAGCAGCTGCGCGAGTTTGTCAAGGCGCGTCTCAAGACCTTTTGCGAGGAAGAAGTCGATGTGCCGCTTATTCTGTTCAATGACGTGCTGGAGCATGTCCTGCGCATCGACCGTGTCTTTAGGCAGCCGCAGGGTCACTTGATCCTGATCGGTGTGAGCGGTAGTGGCAAGACGACGCTCTCGCGGTTTGTGGCTTGGATGAATGGGCTCAAGGTGTTCCAGATCAAGGTCCACGGCAAGTACTCAGCCGAGGACTTTGATGAGGATCTAAGGGAGGTGCTTCGCCGCTGTGGTTGCAAGGGCGAGAAGATGTGCTTCATCATGGACGAGTCGAACGTGCTGGACTCTGGGTTCTTGGAACGCATGAACACCCTGCTCGCCAACGCCGAGGTGCCTGGTCTCTTTGAAGGGGACGATCTCGCTGCGCTCATGACGGCTTGCAAGGAGGGTGCGCAGCGACAGGGTCTGCTGTTGGACTCGCAAGAGGAACTGTACAAGTGGTTCACGAGCCAGATTGTCAAGAACTTGCACGTTGTGTTCACGATGAACCCGCCTGAGGATGGGTTGTCGTCTAAGGCGGCCACCTCGCCTGCGCTGTTCAACCGTTGTGTGCTGAACTGGTTCGGCGACTGGTCTGATCAGGCGCTCTTCCAGGTCGGTCACGAGCTGACGTATTCTGTTGATCTGGACCGCGCGAACTGGGGCGCGCCCGATACTATCCCCGTGGCGTATCGCGGTCTCAACCTGCCGCCGTCTCACCGGGAGGCTGTTGTCAACTCGATGGTGTACATCCACTACTCCTTGCAGCGCTTCAATGCCAAGTTGCTCAAGCAGCAGGGCAAGGTCACTTTCCTTACGCCTCGGCACTTCCTGGACTTTGTTGCGCAGTATGTTACGCTGTACAATGAGAAGCGCGAGGATCTGGAGGAGCAGCAACGCCATCTCAATGTCGGTCTCGAGAAGCTGCGCGACACGGTCGACAAGGTCCGGGACCTCCGTGTCAGTCTCGCCGAGAAAAAGGCACAGCTCGAGCAGAAGGATGCCGAGGCCAACGAGAAGCTGCAGCGCATGGTGGCTGACCAGCGCGAGGCTGAACAGCGCAAGAATACCTCGCTCGAGATCCAGGCTGCGCTCGAGAAGCAGGAAACCGAGGTGGCGTCGCGCAAGAAGGTCGTGCTCGAAGACCTCGCGCGTGCCGAGCCCGCCGTCGAGGATGCCAAGGCATCCGTTAGCAACATCAAGCGCCAACAACTCACCGAAGTCCGGTCCATGAACACCCCGCCGCCGGGCGTGCGACTGGCGCTGGAATCGGTCTGCACGCTCATCGGCCACAAAGTCAGCGAGTGGAAGCAGATCCAGGCCGTAGTCCGTGGCGACGACTTCATCGGCAGCATCATCAAGTTTAACAACGAGAAGCAGATGACGCGGTCGCTGCGGCTCAAGATGCGCAATGAGTTCCTCGCGAACCCGGAGTTCACCTACGAGAAGGTCAACCGCGCTAGCAAGGCCTGCGGTCCCCTCGTCCAGTGGGTCGAGGCGCAGGTCAGCTATGCCGAGATCTTGGACCGCGTGGGTCCGCTGAGGGAAGAGGTGAACTTGCTGGAGGAGCAGGCGCTGCAGACCAAGGCCGAGGCCAAGGCTGTGGAGCAGACCATCACGAGTTTGGAGACCAGCATCGCGACCTACAAGACGGAGTACGCGTCGCTCATCAGCGAGACGCAGGCTATCAAGGCCGAGATGTCGCGCGTCCAGTTCAAGGTGGACCGCAGCGTCAAGCTGTTGGACAGCCTGTCGTCGGAGCGGACCCGCTGGGAGGAGGGTAGCAAGTCGTTTGAGACACAGATCAGCACCCTCGTGGGCGATGTGCTGGTGGCCGCCGCGTTCCTCGCCTACAGCGGTCTGTATGATCAGACGTTCCGCAAGTCGATGATGGAGGACTGGTTGCATCAGCTGCATCTGTCGGGTATCCAGTTCAAGCAGCATAACCCGATGACTGAGTACCTCTCGACGGCGGATGAGAGGCTGGGCTGGCAGGAGAATACGCTGCCTGTTGATGATCTCTGCACGGAGAACGCCATTGTGCTCAAGCGGTTCAACCGGTACCCGCTCATTATCGACCCTTCGGGCCGTGTTACTGAGTTCTTGCAGAAGGAGTGCAAGGACCGTCGTCTCACAGTGACTAGTTTCTTGGATGATTCGTTTACCAAGCAGCTGGAGAGTTCGCTGCGTTTCGGTAACCCCATCCTTATCCAGGACGCGGAACATCTCGACCCTGTGCTTAACCATGTGCTCAACAAGGAGTACCAGAAGACGGGCGGTCGTGTGTTGATCCAGCTCGGCAAGCAGCAGATCGACTTTTCGCCGTCGTTTAAGTTGTACCTTTCCACGCGCGACCCTTCGGCCACGTTTGCGCCTGATATCTGCAGTCGTACCACTTTTGTCAACTTTACCGTCACGCAGAGCAGCTTGCAGACCCAGTCGCTGGCTGAAGTGCTCAAGTCGGAGCGTCCGGATGTTGATGAGCGGCGGTCCAATCTCATCAAGCTGCAGGGCGAGTTCAAGGTGCATTTGCGGCAGCTGGAGAAGCGGCTCTTGCAAGCGCTCAACGAGTCGCGGGGTAATATTCTTGATGATGACAATGTCATCGAGACGCTCGAGACGCTCAAGACGGAGGCGGCCGAGATCTCGACCAAGATGAGCAACACCGAAGGCGTCATGGCCGAAGTCGAGGAGATCACGCTGCAGTATAATGTCATTGCGCGCTCGTGCAGTGCCGTTTTCGCCGTGCTCGAGCAGCTGCACTACCTCAACCACTTCTACCAGTTCTCGCTGCAGTACTTCCTCGACATCTTCCACTCCGTGCTGCACGGCAACCCCCACCTGGCCAACGAGACCAACCACAATGTGCGTCGCGACATTATTGTCAAGGACCTGTTCGTCAACGCCTTCAAGCGGACCGCGCTGGGCCTGCTGCAAAAGGACCGCGTGACGCTGGCCATGCTGCTTGCTCAGGCGTCGCCGTACAAGATGGACAAGGGCCTGCTAGATATCATCCTCGACGAGCGCGTCGAGGGCAAGGATGTATCAAGCGACGTGGCGGCCAAGGATGAGGTGTTTGCGCGCGCGCAGCGGATCTCGGCGCTCAAGGAGAGACTCGAGACCGTGCCCGACGCCGACTGGGACAAGTTCCTCACCGAGGAACTAGCCGAGAACTTTGTCCCCAAGATCTGGGACGACTCCACCGAGCCCACCGACCAGGCGCTCACCTCGCTCCTGCTGGTCAAGCTCTTCCGCCTCGACCGCTTCGTCCCTGCTGCCGAGCGCTTCGTCACGCTGGTGTTTGGCTCCGACCTCTTCGACATCGTCGAGGACCTCAAACAGACGGTCGACCAGGTCTCGGCCACCCGGCCGATTTCCTTAGTCTCCTCTCCCGGGTTCGACGCCTCGTACAAGGTCGACTCGCTCGTCGAGCGCATGCGTGTGCGCTGCACCAACATCGCCATGGGTTCCAACGAAGGGCTCGCCAGCGCCGACAAGGCCATCGCCAACGCCGCGCAGATGGGTTCGTGGGTACTGGTCAAGAATGTCCACCTCGCGCCAACCTGGCTGCAGAGCCTGGAGAAACGGATGGAGTCGCTCAATCCGAATAAGGACTTCCGGCTGTTCTTGTCGATGGAGTCGTCGCCCAAGATTCCGGTGAATCTGCTAAGGGCGAGTCGCGTGTTGATGTATGAGCAGCCGGCGGGTGTGAGGGCTAATATGAAGGACTCGATGTCGTCGTTGTCGACAAGGTCGGCGAAGAGTCCTGTGGAGAGGACACGGTTGTATTTGTTGTTGTCGTTTTTGCATGCGGTCGTGCAGGAACGGTTGCGGTATGCCCCGAATTTGGGGTGGAAGGGGTTTTGGGAGTTTAATGATGCTGATGTAAGTCAACCCCCCTTACCTTTTTCTGTCCTTTCAGAAACCTCGATGATAACTAACTCGTGCCATCTAGTACGAATGCTCCGCCTTCGTAGTCGACACCTGGATCGACGTCGCAGCCCAAAACCGCACCAACATCGCCCCCGCCAACATCCCCTGGGACATGATCCGCTACCTGGTAACCGAAACCTACGGCGGCAAGATCGACGACGAAGGCGACTTCAAGATCCTCAACAACCTCGTCCAGACCTTCTTGACCCCCGCGGCTTACGAGATCGGCCACAAGCTCGTTGAGGCCCCACCGGACACCCAGGAGGTTGCTGCTGAAGCGGCGGAATTGGTCGTGCCATCGGGCACGTCGCTACAGGAGTTTATGGGGTGGATTCAGAGGCTGCCGGAGAGGGAACCGCCGACGTATTTGGGGTTGCCGGCGAATGCGGAGAAGTTGTTGTTGGTGGGACTGGGGAGGAGTTTGATTGGGAATTTGAAGAAGGTTACGGATTTGTTGGATGAGGGGGAGGCGTTGGTTACTGAGGTGGAGGGTTGATTAAACTTGAAGCTCTTAAGTTAAGCCTACTTGGGGTGAGAGTAAGTGGTGAATAGGGAAGAAGTGGGAATGTGATGATGTATGGGTTTTGATTGAGTTGAGAGGTGGTAGACTTTTGTGTTTTTTCTTCTTCTAGAGTGGTGGTTATATATTTTGTTTTTCTACTTTCTTCCCTACCTTGTGGTTTGTTTTAGTGTGGTCGTCGAGTTGCCCGATACAGGGGTTCTTGTTGTGGTGTGGGTTGTCAGATACCCCCTTTTTCCTTAGAATTTACATGCACTCCCGATTTTTCCATTGAACTGAACTCAACTCATCCTTTACCCCAAATAACCCCATCCACAGCCTTCTCTCCGTCCCATGTGACACGGATTATTCTGCTACACCTGCCATTTCCGGCAACATAACACCGACGATTCTTTTCACGTGCGTTCGCATTTTGGTGATAAAAGAGGCAGTTGGCGCCTGATTTCCGGAGTCGCTGTAGAAGGCCGAGTGGAGCCCTGCCAGCTGCAGAAACCAACTAAAATGGCCGTTGCGGCAGCGTGCAGCAGCACCCGATTCCAGTGGGCGGCCACATGGCACGGGCGTGGAAGATTGTTTGTCAGGCTTGCTGGGCCTGATTGCACTCTGGGAGTTGGGATTGCCCGAGGTGAGGTTGAAATTTGACTCAACAACTTCCGTACATATCGGCTTGGGGTTACCTGAGGTGTGCTGTACTTAAGGGCCGCGCTTCAGCAGGGTGCGATTTATTTTTTCTTCTTCCTAGTTTTAGATTTGAAGCCGTCTAAGTTGGACAGCCGCTCATTGCAGGTCGACTTTTCATCTCATCTTTAGTCACTGACGCCACGGCAAGATCTCACTCGGCATATTTGCCTAACGTCCCTGCTGCTCACTTGAGTCAATTACACAACATTTAAAATGGCCTTCACAATGCACTCCCACTCGGGCCAGTTCTGCCCCGGCCACGCCAAAGACCAACTCGAAGAGGTCATCCTGCATGCCATCAAGGTCGGGTACAAGACCATCGGCCTGAGCGAGCACATGCCGCGCACCGAGTTGGGGGACCTCTACCCCGAGGAAGTAACACTCCCCCCTTTTTCGAACCCAGCAAAAATCCAGAAATTATCCTAGAAATGTCACAAACATAAACTAACAACCACACCAGCTCACCCCCTCCCCCACAGAATCCCTCGCCGCCCTCTTACCCCGCCACACCGCCTACCTAACCGAAGCCCGCCGACTCCAAACGCACTACGCCTCCCAAATCCACATCCTCATCGGTTTCGAAGGCGAATGGATCCGCTCCGCCTACGGCGCCATCATCCACTCCCTCGCCGCCGACCCGAGCATCGACTATTTCATCGGCTCGCTGCATCACACCCGCGGGGTACCGATCGATTTTGATCGGGCGTATTACGCTCGAGCTGTGGAGGCCTGTGGGGGGGAGGAAGAGAAGGTGTATGAGGCGTATTTTGATGAGCAGTGGGAGATGTTACAGGCGCTGAGGCCGAGGGTGGTGGGACATTTTGATTTGGTCAGGTTGATGAGTTCTGATCCGGGACGGGAGATCAGGGTTGCTTCCGCCTCGGGGGCAGAGACTACTGCGTCTGGGTGGGGGAGTGGTGTGTGGGAGAGGGTGGTGCGGAATCTGGAGTTTGTGAAGGGGTATGGGGGGTGGTTGGAGTGTAATACGAGCGGGTTGAGGAAGGGCATGGCGGAGCCGTATCCGAAGAGGGAGATTGCGGAGGAGTGGGTAAGGATTGGGGGGAGGTGGACGTTTGGGGATGATAGTCATGGGATTGCGCAGGTTGGGACGAATTATTGGAAGGGGTTGGAGTATTTGGAGGGGTTGGGGGTGAAGGAGTTGTGGACGTTGGAGAGGAGGCCTGGGGGGGAGGATGGGGTGAAGGCGGAGGTTGTTGAGAAGAGCGTGTCGATTGAGGAGTTTCGGGCGAGTTTGAAGTTGGAGTAAATGGGGGGAGTTGGTGATGCATTGGGCTGTGTTGTATTAGATGGCTGTGTGTTTAAAAGACAGTTTTCTGGCCGTTCTCTGGCTAGAGGTAGGGTCAAGATGTAGATGGGCAGTAAAAATAGGGTCAACTAGAATAAGACCAGGTGTTGAGCACATCTCAACTTGGGGCAGCAAGAAACAATACCGTGTTCTTCCCCAATATGTTCCTCTGGTCATGTCGTCTCTTCATGAGCGGGCAAGGTATTAAGTATTCTCCAGGGCACAGAAATAGGTCTCCCCCCCACAAAGCAGCCCACCGGTTGATAAGATGGAGAATTTGCCCCCGCTCCCCAACAATTCAAGGTCCGCTGGCTCAATGGCAGAGCGTCTGACTACGATTCCTTCGGGAGCAAGTAATCAGGAGGTTCCAGGTTCGACCCCTGGGTGGATCGGGAAAGTGGTCGCACGACCAGAATATGTTTTTGGTGTCTTTAACTTTTCGAAGGTGGGATACAAGTCAACGACCTTAAGAGTCGATTCGACAAAACATGAGTTTATTTTTTTTCCCACTTTGCCAATACATGAGGTTAATCATGGGACTGTTCTTTCAAGGCATATCGGTACAAGAGGTCTCGTTGTATTGTTGATGAATCAAGGGAGAGTGGTGAAGAGGGTATGTTTTTGGTGGTCAAAAAGCATGACTCAGGCCTAAAAATTAGTGCTCAAAAGCAAAAGATAAGGCCGATCGAGGTGGGACTCGAACCCACAACCTCAGTCTGAATCCTTCTGGATAGGAGGACCACACGCTACCGTTGCGCCACCCGACCTTGAAACAGCTAGCTAGGCTTGCTGATTGCTGGCCGAACTGCCGGACCAGTCCTTTATGAAGTCAACATGCCAAGGCCGGCCACCACCCATATTGACAACAATATTTTCAGGTTCACATCAATCTTCTTCCGTTCTTCAAAGTTTACTAAATAAAATTCATGGAACTTTGTAAATAATTATCAATGGGATCTCTAATACTTCTACATGCAATTTTACTTTGAACGATGCCCCCTTTCCATGCTCGCCAACACCCGGCAATCCGTTATCCGCCCATCTACCCTTCCTTCTCAACCACCACCGCATCCGCCTCAAATCCCATGCACACAGCCGTAGCATACTCGCCATCATGGCTAATACTCACCCTCGCAATTTGATCTCTCGCTCCCCCTCCCGGCCGGATCACTGCCGTTGGCGCGGCAGATCCCAGCCCATCAATTGGTTTTTCCCCCGTCAGAGCCTGGTTGGAAGTGGACGATGACAAGATGAGGATGTCATGAAAGCCGAGATGGAGATGAGGGTGCGCTTTGAATGCGGCTTCCTTTGCAGCGAATCTGGTAAATTTCACGTTTTAGTAACCTCCCTCAACGTTTATGGGTTGATGATTTGTTTGTTTCAACCCTTACCTGCCAGCCATGTACGCCGCAGCCCGCCCGTACATGCCATCCTCGTCTTCCATCGCTCCCTGCACTCTCCCCACGGGCTTCTTCTCCTGCCCACTCCCACCCCCTTTCTCACCATCCCCATCTCCCCCCTTTTCCCACAACGCAGCCTTTTGAGATCCAAACACCCCAACTCTTCTAGAACCCTCCTTTTCACCAGGTGATATCGCCTGCAACACCTGGTGAATCACCGGCCTCGCACGGGCGAGCTCCTCTGGCGCTAGAATCCGCCGGATGAAGCGTGCGCCTTGCTTGCTGCGTAGGATGTGGGCGATGCGTGTGACTCGGCAGATGTCGGTGCCGATGCGGAGCGGGTAGGGGAAGGGGATTGGGGGTAGTGGGGGGGGCATGTTGTAAGGGAAAATTAGAGTGTAGGGTAAAGGGAGCTTGATATTGTCTGGGTGGTGGTTGGTTTTTGAAGGAAAAAGTGGTGTTGAGGTTGGGTGTTTAATTGGGGGGGGCTAAACTTCAGAGGGGAATATCTGCCCCACTATGGTTGGCTTGAAGAGCATGTTGAGACCTCGGGGGTTGTGAGAATACACTAAGTGTTTGAACTTCTGTGGTAAAGCCTAGCAAGAGACACTGTGAACATGCTACGAATGAAATGTGTTTATTACGTCAGACTATTATTCCATTGGTATCTCCAACGCTGGCATTACATTTCCACCGAACAATCTGCCCATTTTCTCTACTCCTTTTTCTCAGGAAGCACCACTGATCTTTTATCTTTTTCATATCTCCCCCGTTCTGCCATTCCTTAGTCCGGGCCAATGCCCATTCCCTTCACCTCCCTCCCACTACCCAACGCCCACAACGTCACAATTCCACACATGGCCAGCCCCCAGCCTAATCAGAAAGCAACGGCGCGCGCTCAGCATCAGCCGGTCGGCTCTCTGAGTCCACAGCACGGCCGTTGGCCCACGGCACCTCGCGGCCCGTCCAGGCAGGAATGGCAACGATGACGGTCAGCACAAACAGCACGGCCATGATGGTGAAGGCAAAGATCCACTGGAAGGCGATGACCTGGCGGAAGAACTGCGCAACGCCGAGCGAGGCCGACAGCACGCTGAGAGAGAAGCCCATGGTGTAATCCTGTGAGGGACATAGTGTGTTAATTAACCTTGATACCAAGATGCCAGGAGGGTGTTGAACGAGCACTAACCTTGTACACAATAATGAAAAACAACCCATACACCAAAATCGACCACACAAACACATTCGCAAAGATCCTCGCCACCAAGCTATTCTGATGCGGCACCATGATCGCGCCGTTCCAGTACACCGCCACAAACGTCCAGGCCAGCGGCCCAGACACGGCAGGCAGGTGGATGAAGCGCGGGTAGGAATTATGGCGGAAGTAGAGCGAGGACAGGTTGAAGAAGTTGATGAGCAGCAGGACCTCGGCCCAAACAAAGTGCGAGCGCACAAACAGCATGACGAAGCCGAAGTGCAGCAGGTTGTTGGCGATGAAGTGGGAGCCTACGGCGCAGGCTGCGTTGACGGACTCGGTCTTGGATGAGAAGAGGTGCGAGATGTAGCCCAGTTGGAGGATGAAGAGGACGATCCTGGTTACAAAATTATCCGTCAGTATTTGCCCTCTTTTCACCGGGCGAAGTCAGGAGTGCAGTAGGGACCAGGAACGGACCAGTAGATGGAGGTGATCACGGAGTTGAGAGTGAAGCCTGAGTAGTTGTGGTAGTTCTGGTGCCAGATCGTCCCACGGTGGTGTTTGCCATCGTGCGGCGGCTCGATCGTGTAGTAGACGGTGACGACCACTGACAGCAACCAGCTTAGAAGTGTCAGGATTTTGTACCAGACGATCGAGTTCGCGCTGTGCGACTCGCGCTTGGCGAACGGGTTGACTGAAGAGAAGGGGGGCATCAGTATCTTGTGACAACATTCGTCTTCAAAGTGGTGGTCATTCCATGCGCTTACTTTGATTAAGGCGCTCCATCTTGTTTGACTGCCTCCCGCGATGGTACTCTCGCGGCTGCTGTTGTAGGTTTGGTTGAGAGAGTCGAGAAAAGGGCGGGGCAGCCCGGTTATGTAGGCACAATTCATCAAGGTTAGCCACAACCGCTAATACTATTAAAGATGGGACGAACAACAACAACAGGCTGAAGCTAGGGTACACGGCCTGCACAGCATGTCCGAGTGTGGCCACATCGAGCCAGCCCCTGCTCTGGAATGGAGGGTGGCCACGCAGGTCTACGCGACCCGGCTCCTGCAGTTTACTCAGTTCAGGAATTGAACATTAAAGGGACCCGGCCCGATTGGCCTGCTTTTACCCCGTGTTGTTTTGGGTCTGACAAGGTACATGAAGTCTTGCGATACTCTGCCGCAGCAAGCCGGATAGTTTGGAGATAGAAGAGGTTCCGCAGCATCCTGTCACAAGATGTCCGCGGGGCAAAGCTTCCCTCATTGCCTTTGACACAGCGAACATTTTGAGAATGGGTGTTTCCTAAGATCAATTGCGTCTTGTGTCGCCCGTAAAACGCCTTTAAACTCCCATTATTTTGACCTCACATCAAAACCCAGCAGTATTAAACTTTGGTCAATCCATGCGAGCTGTGCTGCGTGTGATGCGCGTTGGAGGGTTTCAGCGGGGTGCGAAATGCGGGGAAATGCGCCTTCCGGGGGTTTTGGCGTTTGGTTCGTTGAACCGTGACGTCATGGTCCAGGTCCCATGAACTGCTACCCATCACGCACCTCGATGGCCGGGACCTTTTGCTCCTCGAGATGACGACGACGATTCTCGGCAGCGCCCCTGGAGGGCAAGGAGGGATAGCGTACCAGCGGATATTGCCATTCTGCTAAAGAACACGCCAACGATTGATCTTGTGGCTTTGTGCCCCCCTCGTGCCCCCTTGTATGGCCCGATAGGACTGGTTGGACGACGGGGATCATCACTCAATAAAAGTGCGATGTCAAGGCATCGAGATATATACGTCTGTACACTAGGTAGCAATGAGGAGTAAGGGGGAGAACAAAAACGTGATCAAGGGTCCGTCGGAAATTTTTGGATAATCGCCCGTTTCCCCAGTTTCACTCCCATGTACCGGGTCGCCGAAGTCATTGCAAGAGAGCTCGTCATGGGCTGGTAAAGACCGGCTCAATCAGATCTGTACCGGTAGTTATGCACAATCCGGAGGTCTTGGAGTTTTGGCCTCTGGTTGATACAACGGGGCTTTGGGAAGACTCTTCGTCCGATCAGATATCTGTCCTTGGAACAGTCCCATTCGAAGTGATCATCTGGGAGCTAAAAGTATGGATCATGTCTCCATCACCGATGCGAACTATTTCCCTCCGAAGTCAACATAAACAAGCCCGTTAACCTAGCCGTACTATAACTAATACTGTGTTAAATCACCACTGCAAGCCGCCGTCCGGTCCCCGACCTCCTCCGAGCTCCGATGTCAGCAAGATTGTTTGTCTTCATGTGGCCCCACCTCGCTGTGGCCAAAAAAAGCGACACACTCAAACAGATAGCTCAAGTCCTATCCATTAACATCTGATCGAATCTTGGTAAATTTTGATTGATTTACTCTTTCTTGTCTTTTTTCACTTTCAAGATTTATTATTTTTTGTCCTTTTTCCCTTTTTTGGTTTAACTATTCTTTTTGGTCTTTTTTCCCTTTTTTAGCAAAGTAAGTTATCCACCAGGGACTTAGTCTGCCGCTTTTTTTGGCCATAGCGAGCCCACTTTCCTAAACCACTTGTGAAAGGATCCAATCCCGGTTACTCCGTAATTTTATGTAGCTCCGCATGGAGATCTACGCGCTCAGAAAGATTATTGGCAAGGATGATACATAATATTAATGTTATTAGTGGTCCAAGTTCGACAAGCGCCATGCGCTAGACAAGAACGAGATTCCAACGACGACCCTAAATTTAGTCGCACACTTATCAACAAACAATTTAAATGAATCACCAAACTTTAAGTCTTTAATGTGGTGATAAGACTCAATGTATGAGTTTGAAATTATCAGTGAGCCTCTAAGACGCCTAAGGCTACCCAAATCTATCTCATCCCAAGTATCTTTCTACCTAGGTAGCTTTGACCTCAAACCCAACCTCCAAGATAAGACAGTCCGAAGCCCGTCCATTCTTCCAACCCTCTCTAAGCGACAGACTTGCTGAACCTTGCTGTCCGACCTGCAATAGTTGAACCATAACACTGTTTTGTCCATCCTTCCAACCAATTTCTCGTCTCCCAAAACAAGAGAGGTGCACTTTAGACGATATGACCCCAGCCAACCGGAGGCCTCCAAAAACAACACTGTTTTTCCCCTCCTGCCGATCTACTTTTTGGCCCCCAACAGCTCCTCCTCGCTCAGCGACAGAACGTCTTTGCTCGTATCGGGTCTGTCTCCCCAGAACTGGCTGCCGACGCCAATAAGGCTGTCGGGAGAGACACGATCTGTGGACGCTCGGCCCGCAGGGGGGGCCGCCGCAGCAAAGTCCGGGTGCGAGGTCCAGTCGTGGACTCGCTCTCCTGCAGACCCCCCTGTCTTCTGCTTCCCGTGTTCGTTGCATCCGCAGGTGGTGTGGCGCGTCGTTCTGGATCCGAATTGGGCAAGCCCGGTTTTGGAGCTTGAGGCAGCCCAGTGGTTCGCCTTGCGCTTGCTTCTCGGCGGTGAAGGGGTGTGTGGTTCGGGTTGTTGGTGGTCGTCCCACATTGTGGGACCTGCACCGCCTGCGGGAAGTGCAGATGGGACACGCTTTGGTGTTGAAGGCATTGTGTTATCCACGATGAGAGGATTTATTCTAGCAAAGTCTGGTCTTGGAGGTGGTAGTATCTTGAGCAAGGTAGAGTGTGATGGAGATGGGAAGAGATTCAATTGGGGACAAGGGAATTTACAGGTGTAAAGAAGTACTCCGAACGATGAGTCTATGTGCGTCTAGTGCAGGATGTGCGTCCGACGTATTCCAAGCGTCCGGCGCATGCCATGTATCCGGCGCATGTCATGTATCCTTGGAGGTGGTAGTATCTTGAGCAAGGTAGAGTGTGATGGAGATAGGAAGAGATTTAATTGGGGATAAGGGAATTTACAGGTGTAAAGAAGTACTCCGAACGATGAGTCTATGTGCGTCTAGTGCAGGATGTACGTCCGACGTATCCCAAGTATCCGGCGCATGCCATGTATCCGGTACATCCCATGATCCGGTACATCCCATGTATCCGGTACATCCCATGTATCCGGTACATCCCATGTATCCGGTACATCCCAAGCGTCCGGCGCATACCATGTATCCGGCGCATGCCATGTATCCGGCGCACGTCATGTATCCGGCGCATCCCAAGCGTCCGGGGTAGGATGTGCGTCCGGCGCAGGACGTGTGTCGAGTGTAGAATGTTTGTCCAGTGTCTAACGTGCGTCTAAGTGTGGGAAGTGTAAGTTGTGTGGGAAGTGTGCCAGGGGTGGCAGCCAGGGGTCTGTTAGATGTTGAAGTAGTGTGCCGGCTTGAAGCTTAGCCAGCGCAAGAACATTCAACATGGATTTCAACTCAACCTGCATGCTTAAATAAGACACAGCTCCTACTTTAAAGATGGAAGAACAAGCGGTCGCTTCAAAGACAGCTGAGGCACATCACTTTGCCCCGCTCTTTGGGCAAGCGTTTCCTGAAAGCCTTGCCTAGGTACTACAACCCGCAACATCGACATCCTACGCAACAACTCAAGTCCCAATCCGACGTGGAAAAGTCAGATTCCACCGAACCAAACAAAACCTTGCTCGGCGGAAACATCGTACTGTTCTCCTTAGGAACACCCCGCTGTCTTGTTCAACTTTCTGTACAGAGACTACTAGAACCCCCGATGCCATCCGATGACAACTGGCTACGGCAACGGCCAAGATTCTGAAAATCGCGAGGACGGTGAATCAGGACAGGGCGGATCGCACAACAACGGCAGTCAGGGCATATCAGGTATAGGAGTGTCAGGATTATCAGGGCTGGGATCTTCTCGGAGGGCTGTTGGATCGCATCCCGAAGGTGATGACGATGATCCCGGGGACGAAGGACGCCGGAAGCGCAGGAATTCCAGCCCGAACTGCAGGCAACCCGGAAAGAAGACCAAATCAAACACTCGCAGATTTGCCTGCCCATATCAGGTATTCTATCCACCAAGACGATGTCTTGCAAGGGGTTCTCGTAACCCAGAGGGTGGATGTGATGGTATCGGGCGACTCACGTAAGTCTCGTCTAGAATCCCGATCAGTATAATTACCTCTGATGTGTATTCTTTATTTGTGACAAAGTGGTGACAAAGCTCACACTGACTAACCTACCCATCCGCCATCCAGGCAACATCTCGCTCGGAAACATATGATTTCACATCGATGTCAGCGATGCTGGATATCAATGGACAGCAAAGATAAAGTAGAGCGCCATGTCCTCAAAAACGAATGTCGGCAGAGACTGCAGCCAGAGAACGAACGATTCATGACCCCGGACCAGGAGCTCCAGGTTCGAGATGGTTGTGTCTTCCCGAGAGACGAGAATGCCTGGTGGTGGATTTCCAAGATTCTTATCCCCGAGATACAGGATTCCAATGATGAGTATCTAAAGTCCAACTACTCGCCATGTATGTTGCCCCCCTTTGCCTCCTGTTCCCGTTGTACATACCATTCACGCCTGTCCGCACACGCTCATACCACAGTGCATAGTCTATGGAGATCTCGATAGATCCGGGCAATCAGTTACGGTGCCCGTTGTCGGATGGTTGCCTTCAAACCAAGCGCCCGAGGAGCCATCATTTGACGAGTTCGACGGCATGGACATAATGGAAGTCCTCAACATGTAAGCTTGCACTTGATCCCATGTGACCTTTTTTGGCCAGTCCCACTGATTATGACCCAAACCAGGGTCGATGCTCTCAATCCATCGTTTCGAGCTACGACTCCGCTAGCCCAAGAGGCTATCCAACGTGCAGAGAGTGTAGGATTTTACAACAATCCCAACCAGGCAGCTGTAGCCACGCAAGCCCCAGAGACTCGACCACCCACCCCAAGGTTGATAAACCCAAGCGCCGTAGGCCCCCTCCCCCGGACGCAATACAGTAGCATCCCATCGCCTACTGCTGAATACCAGACCGAATCCCCACAAACATCAGCCTCATCCCCCACCTGTATCGAAACACCGGGCCTCATCTGCCCGTCGTTTCCGTCCTCGCCAGTGGCGCCGCAGGACGACCAACAGCAGTGGGCACAACCACAAATGCTTACCCTGGCCGAAGGTATCCTTACGAGGCCAGCAGCTACAAAGACGGTGACGACTGAGACATCTACCCACGAAATTCGGCTGCAGAACGTGATCAACCGACTTACTCACGAGGTCGAGGATCTCGAAGCTAGGGATACGGAGAATAAAGTGGTGAAAGAAAGTAGCAGTAAAGCACTTGGTCACATTCAAGATCTGCTCAATAAGGTACTTGCCACAAAGGGGCTAGACGAGGGCGTGTATCAGACATTAGAAGAGGTTGCTGATACACTGGTGATGGTTAGGAATGGGTTACGGTGATTAGGTGTGGCGGAGTTGGAGGTGAATGGGTCGTTGATCGGGTGGTATACTGGTCTCATTATGTCTCGAAAAACAGTGCATTTACACAAGATTAGTAAGTTTTTTTTTTAAAAAAAAAAAATAAAGAAAAAGAAATAAAGAAAAGGAAATAAAGAAAAGGAAAAAAGGTAGGTGGCTTTATAAATTACAAGTACCTGAGGTAGATAATAAACTGAATGACAACAGGGTGGAAATAACATCATCATGTTAATTAACATACATAAATCCAGTGTATTATTCTCTAAAGCTTTATCGTTACTTACCTGGTAGGAAGTCAACGCCACAATAGTACCTATATCTGTCATTGGGCTTTGCTCACTCTGTCTTGTCCAACTTGAACCACTCTTTCTAGCTCACCTACGTCCCAATACCCCCTGTTATCACTCCATTTTGCCTCCTAATTCTCCCCTGCTTAAACCCGCCATCCCTCAACTCTCTTCGAGCTGGACCGGCCACTAGTCCCAACATAAACAACGTTACTCGTGGCAATGTACCTAATCCCAGCAATGCCACAACCAACCACCTCTTGCAATCATAGTGAAAGAATGTTGCGTACCACTTGTTCTACCACAGCCTCTACCGCAGCTTTATCATAACGCCAGTTACAGGTCTGAGCCCTTGGTTTGTTGAAGTGACGTGGGATGTAACAAAACGGCGACCAAGGACTTCCGAAGTCCCTGTTGAATCTCTCGGTGTAGTTTCCTAGTAGGCGGGTGTTGAGGAGGACTGTTCTCGTGACTGGCTTCGCCCTAGTGATGCTGGTACCACATGGTAAAGGCGGCGTCGACCTTGTTTGTTGGTTCTTTTTGGGTAGGAAATGACCTCGATATCATAGTGGCTTGAATGAAGGCGAAAAAGATCGTGCTGAGCCATCGCGACCCCCTTTAGCCATTCCTCACACCTATCCTTCGCGGGCCCCTTTAATCACCCGGACACCCCAACTCCGAGGCCCTTGTTCCCGTTATATCGTCCCTGGCGGTATCCATCTCGTGTTGATTGGGTTGCCTCGGGCGTCACCGATATGAATTCGTTGGAGTTGTCGTCCCCGTTCGTCGTAGGAATATTTACGGTATAAAGTCAGTCATAGGAGAACCATTAGACCCAAGATGGTGAGGTGATATGTATTCTTATACACAGAGCCCAGAACCACACACCCGATATGTCACCCTCCTTCTCATCCATTCATCGTGTACACCCATGAGACACATTCTCCAGCCGACAACTCATCTAATCTACGCAAGACAGAGCCGCCTGATTCAACTATCACAGGCTCGCACCAGACAAGGCTTTAGCCAAATCGCTAGAATTCGTTCTCCAGCCAATTGAATAACACAGGAAGGCGAGGCTGTGGTTGTAAACGTCTGATTCTGAAGAGGCAAAGCGGCTTGCCTAAGGCGGGTATAGGACCCCTTTCATTCAGCCTGCAAGGCTGACAACCAAGCATCGAAAACAGCCTAGAGGGAATTTCCTCTATTTCGCCCCCGAGACGATGTAGCCTAGGGACTCGTTAGCAATGCTAATGACGAGCCGTTAACATACATCCCACAACAGCCTGTCGCCACAATCGTCTTTGTAAGTGATGTCAAGAGATGGGAAACCGGTCAAAACAGGAGACGCTTTACCCTGTTTCCTCGCCTTGGAGGTTCATTGCTCCCGCCTCGGATAGTGTCGCAGATGGGCAGAGGCTAAAATGTCCGACGTCAGAAACATAAGACCAGGGCATGTTTGTGAACAGAATGTCACAAGCCGGAGCTGACAACACAAATATGATACTACCCATCTTGCGTCTTGCCACAAGGCGACGAGACGAAGGGGCCGGTGAAAGGGAAGAGTAGGAGGGGGATAAGGGGGCAAACAAGAAACATGATGGATAACCTTCCGGAAGGGGCTTCACAGAAGCGAGAGAAGCGAAAGCATCATCCGGATGTGGCAAGGAGTCGGTACACCCCCCTCTACCCCTTCACGCCCCCTTTGCCATCACTTCTCCTGTTCTTCTTTCGTTTCTTCTTTGGTTACCCTTGTCCAACCTGCAGACCTCGATCATATCTGTTCTACTCGCAGACGCCTACCCCCACCGTGACTACCCCTAGCCTCTCATCACTGGGAGTATCGAGACAGCTGGACCACACACAGCTTCCCGCCCGTCTCTATCCCACACACAAACCAAGCTGGGGCTCCTCGCAGCCGCAAACGGCCGTGCCCTGGCTCCGAGAGGGACCTGCATGCGTTCGCCCGCTTGCGTTCGCCCGCTCTGCATATACAGGGCACATTCAGCACCTAGATACATACACACGAAACATCGGCACGCTTTGCATTTGTTTGTACATGTGCATACATGTGCATACCGGCCCGAGAAGAAGTTCCAGGTGCGGCTCAGGCTGGTGCCAAGTATTGCTTTTGCATTTTGCTTTTACGTTGTGTAGTGTTGAGGGCCATGTGTCTGGTTTGGACCTGCTTTATTTACACTTGAAATGCTCGATATCGACCGAACACGCGGTTGCACCTGTGCGGTATTAGTAGATAGATTCCAGCTCGCACCCAGCATCAACCCTTGGAAAGTATCATGCTTTCGGTCTAAAGTTGTTTGTTCCCTGAGCTCTATTCTAGAGTACCAAGAGAGAGATGAGCCACGGGCGAAGGGGCTGTCATAAGATCATCATCCTGGCGCTACACGGTCAAGCAATTGTTGCCGGTGACAGGGGGAAGACATGATCGTCCTCCTTATCCAGCACCAGATCAGATTGAAAGTCTCCTCATTGCTACCCAACCACCTTGTTTTCTTTTTTACAACCCCGACTTCCACTCGAAAAACAGGGGATAGATTGTGCGGGTGTGTAAGTGAGAAACTTCAAAGCTAGACCGAGGTGTGGCGTCCACGGCACACCGCACCATGGTTAAGCGGTCGCTACTCTCTAATGTGTGTGTGGCCCAAACCCGCGGGCCAGAAAAAAGGGGGGCGGTTGTGGCTGCCATTGGATCGGGATCTAGATATCTCAAACACGGATCTACTCTCGGGCACGTCGGGTGTGCCTTTTGACATATGATCCAGAGCCTCACCTGACTTTAGCAGCCGTCTGTCCCTGACGGGGACGGGACATAGGAGAGGGCTATAATAGAGAAGCAGCCCGTTGACAGCCGTCTACAGTGTTGTGTAATTATATAACACACGCTCGCTTGTGGCGTCGCGGGTCGTCGCTGGGGCGACCCCGACAGAGAAAATGTGATGTGATGTGATGGGTTTGAGGAGGTTGGGAGGAGAATAAAAATACGAGAAACGGGTTCCGCGACTCGCCTGGCTTCTTGTCAAAACAAGGAGGTGACTGAGAACTTTCGGCTCGAAGACACGGCAGAGGAACAAGTTGGCTGCTGGCTGTTTCCAAGAACAGACACATATGTCTTTTTGCTATAGCGCGGGAAATGCAGCCGAAAACAGACCTTGGCTGAAGCATCCTGTAAATGCGTGAGACAGATCGAGATGTAGTTTGAGTGGTAATGGTCATAGCGGGGAGAATATTATCGCAAATATAGCACCTGGCTGTACCTTACGAGACCGCGCAATATTGCACGCCCGAACGGCTGGAGCCCTGATGCAATGTTTGTCAAATGCCTGTAGGTTTCTCGGAGAAAAAGTTGGGACATGTCATCGGCATTCTCCGCATCTCAACTATCATCGGTTATGCGGTTGGGAACGTCGCGGATCGCAAGCTCGCCCAAGGTGCTCCATGGAATGGTAGTGGAATGGTAATGGAACATATGGAATATTCTGTCCTTTTCATGCATGGATAGGAAACCGTGGTCCTCGAGAGCGCAGGGGTAATATTTCGGACGGAGGAGATGGGATGACGTTGCGGGAGATGGGTTGGGAACTGACGAAAGAGACGAACGAACGTTGTTTGATCGCCAACGGTTTTCGCAATCGTTTTTTTTTCCTTTGTCTCCGAGGAATCATTGCGGGGAGAACCATACTTTAGCTTTCCGTCCATTGGACGTGATTATCCGGTTGTTTTGCAGTCGTGAGTGCGACAACACCAATGGAGGAAGACTACGGGAAGATATAAAACACAGGATGTGTCAGTTCAGCACAGCCGGACAGTTTCCGACCCAGACACACCACGCGGTGACGGTTCTAGCCCTCAACGACGAATTAGTGAGAGGAAAGACTGTGTTCTTTTGGCATCGAGCCACGAATCGAATATCGCAACATGCTTCGGCATCCAGGGCGGTCCGAGAAGTGCCAGCCGCTGGATAGCCAGAATGTCGTCCCATGGTTGAACGTGACGAAAGCTGGAATTGTCAAACTTGCGGAACGTCCGATCTATCCCAGCCACGCATTTTGGTTTCTCATGATCGATGACTTTACCATCAGATGTTGTTACCGGATCTTCTGGGGATGTTTTTGTCCCCCTGAAGGCCCCGTGGTGAGCTTGACCAAGATGAAAGATATCCCGCTGAACAGTAGAAAAAGGTCCCTAAAAAGCGTGTCGTGAAGCGCAACCCCCTATTTTCAAGTCCACAACTATGCTCTTCGAAATAATGAATCCAACAACGAGATTCATCAGTCCTATAATTTTCCGTTCCGGATGATTTACCTATCAAAAGCCCGGAATACCACCCGTGTATCTTCCCCACAAAGTACTGATTTAAGCTTTGGAGATCTCACAAGTGCCGAGAAGACCGATGGATGAAACTTCGGGCGGGGTCGCTGCCGCATTTGGCCAGCGTCCTTGGCCACATTTCGCTGCCAGTGACAGACTGCGAAGGGGCCGGGCAAATACATGATCCTCACCTTTTGAAGAAAAGGTCATCGACACAAGCGGGCTTCTACGGCCGGCAGAACACTACCCTGGGCGTCTGATCCGGGCCGGATCGGTCTGGCTCCGTGTCCGGCGAACCACTGTCGAGTGAGCAACAACACGATGAGCAACGAAGACAGGGTATTCAGGGAGGCGTCGGGCAAACTGGAAAACCCCGGTTCGAGAAAACCGATTCCATCTGCCGGACCAGCCTCTCTTCATGAAGGTGCTCGCTCAAAGACTTTATGGCGGACTTTGTACGCTTGCCCCTTCTAGAAGATGAGGAGGCGTACGTGTAGCTGGCGGGTCACCGGTCCCAGTGATCTTCAGAGATCTTGCCTGACCACACAATTACGCTGACTGTGGTATGGTCTCGCAATACCGTTGGACCCGTCGCGGATCGCATCGATTCCAGCCGGCGATCGATCAACGGTTCTCGGGAGGGGACTGCCTAGTAGCAAGCCACGAACGAACTAGCCTTGGTCCCAAATCGAGATTTAGCCGGGTGCTCGCTCGCTCAACCATGAGTTCTCGACATAGCGTGAGCTTTTCTTGGGACTACACTACCGTTCTATTGCGTCAATAACAGACCGCGTAAGGCATGGCGGAAAAAACAACAAATCACAACCATCATACTCCCAACGCGTGATTTTTTGGGGGGGGGGGTTTTCCCTCTGCGTCGCTTCTCCGTTCACCCGGCCGGGGACAAGCGCGGGGATTCAAGACGACCGGCCTCAGCCAACGTCATTGGCAACTGGCGGAACGTCGTCACCAGCGGCCCGCTCTAGTCGACATGCGGCCTAATCCCTGTCTGCTGGAAGCGAACAACGCGCTTGCGAGTGGACAAACTGTGGGTTGTGTGTATTATGGTTGTGTTGATGAGGGTGTGAGGGTTGCACCATCTACGTTGACGATGGACCTGGTTCCCATCACACGGCACGCCCAGTACCTGCTTGACATCTGCAGGTCAGGGACCATCGCGAGGTCCGTTTTCTGGAGTGATCGGCATTTGCCGTTCCCACATCGAACAACTTCGGAGCCATGTGCAACGGCAGTCAACTCGTTCCGGCGTTGCGTAATTGCCCCAAGATCTGCGCGGAGCAAGAGGTGAAGCTCGCTCGGATTGTGCTAGCGCGGACTTTGTTTGAAGAACGAGGCGTCGGCCATCCCGAACGAAGACCAGACTTGTTTTCTTGAGCTTTGACGATATCCACGAGGCTCCTATAATCTCCCTTGGGCGTTCTTCTGCCTGCACTACACTACTTCCTCAACTACATAGTATTGTTGAAACAATGCCGGGCCTTGGCGTTGGTGAGTGCTTCGTGCGGGGAAAGGAATACGACATGAACCACCTTGACCGGCGAGCCAGCATCTCATCAACAAACAGCGAAGCCTCCCGGCGTCTCGCCTTGGTTTCTTTTGGGCTGGTGGTGGTTGGTACTGGGGTTTTGGTGCACGGATGAGGTGACGGTGGAAAAGCGGTCCCCTTCCCGGGGAATATTGCGGGGTGTGTCACCGAAATATATTACCTTGTGGTTCGAAGGACTCGGCCGCGTCCCGCAAACAGGCGCCGCAATGCATGTTCCTCCCCCAAAAGAGAGACAGTGCTATGCACCTCATTTGAAATGCCATATTGCTCTTTGTGACAGACAGGGTCGGGCAACAGAGTTTCGCTCGACCTGCTTTTGGCAGATAAACAAGCGTCAACTGGGGGCCGGCGGGCTTATGGAGTTATGTTTGGAAGAGACCGCTGTCATCATCAACATTGTTCATCCATGCGAAACCTGGTGCGCATCCCTCTCCAGCAGGCGAACGAACAGTGGAGAACGCGGCCACGGAGAATTTTTGGTCAGGAACTGCCGATGGGGCTTCCGGCGCCAGCACCCCGTGATGCACCAGCCAGTGGCTTGCCTGCCCGCCAACCTCTTTGAGATCAAGGTTTCGATGTCGTTGCCGAAGCCGTCGCATCACTTCCTCTCCGGGTTTGGGCTGCGAACAAGCCACCCTCGTCAAAAAGTTTCATCGGGCGGCGCCCCGGCGCCGAACATTTGATCGAAGCCTTCTGGAAGGCGGGCGGAACGCGTATCCTTGCCATGTGGAAGCCACGGGAGAAGGGATGTGAACGGGTGAATCGCGGTTGATTGGCTCCGATGAGACTCTTCCAAGTCGCGCCGACCAGCTGATGAATGAGCTCGACCCGGTGAGCAGGGTCAAATCTCTGAATTTCGGGCCGTTGGTGTTTTGTTGGTTGATCCCCGGCCATTTCAACTCCATGTTTGCGCTCAAGCGAGTGTTGTCGGCTTGTGAAGAAGGTAACGGTCCGTCAACGATGAGCATCTAAGGCGACTGTCGTTGAGAGAGATCAGTCAGATGCAGCATCCCCACAATCTCCACGAGCTGGACGGGGTTTCGGGGAACGACTCCATTGTGGGTCTTCGGTGAGTGTCCTCATTGGGCATATGCTTGCGGGGCTCCAAAATTGGCCCAAAAACCAAACAGGGGTTCCAGCGAATCAGAGGAAGAATAGCCCCGCTAACGGTGGCTCGATCTTGCCTGCATGTGGAGTGTCGGTCCGTCGGCCGTTGATGGATCGCGCTGGGCCGACGACCCCAACTCCGCCGAGTCCAGAAAAAGATGCGAGGTTTTGTGGGCCTCTATTCTTCGTGCTGCGTCGACCAGAATGGGAGCGAAACAAACGACGTCCAGGGTCTGAGAAGCCTTGGATACCTTGCTCTGTGTCCCATGCCCAACCTGTTCGGATCCTGTGAACATGACCCGGCAGGACCGAAAATCGAAACCTTCGTTCACACGGTGACACGGTGAGCGGTGAGGTCGAAAAAAAAAGTGCCTGGGGACCCCAAGCTTTGGTGCGGGGAGAGCCAATCGGTCCATGCCGAATTTGTTCAACAACAGGCGGGACTTGTGGAGGAGGCCCCGCGCCATGAGTTGTTGTCGGTACCAACCCGCCGCTGCAGCTGCATATGTGGCGTTGGGGCCGACAGCTGCAGTCTCCGAGAACCGCCCGTGGAAGCTCCTGCTCGAGCGGCACACGGAAACCAGCTGTAAGGCTGGTGAGTTTACAGCTCCGGGGAAGAGCCGAGGGCTTGAGAACTAGACAATAAACAACTAACTCTTCGTTGAGCGAAGAGGAAACGGGGCGCCGGTAGGTAACCTCTCGACAATGAACACGATTGTCGGCTATTAAGCTGTGATTGCCTCGTTAAGTCGGCAACGCTCTTTCCAAAAAATACCTGTGTCGACCAAGCGTACTTTCCATATTCGTCCCATTTTAGACAACGAAATCAAGAGTATGTATTCGGATGTGGCTGCGGAGGAATACCGCCGTTTGGTAGACGCACCTACCTGCATTGTGCGGTCCGAGGATCAAGCTGCAGGCCGTTCAATCAGGCGGCCCCATGATTGATTGGTCCAGTCAATTAGATTTGTTTTACGTCGTCTGTTCTGTACCATGTTCTCGATTGTGCAAGTTGCTCCTAGCGCTGAGCATTGAGTTCATGACAACTGCCCTGCACTCTGTCCCTTTTCGCCGCTTTTTTCGACCGATAATTGGTGACCTAAGGGATATCGATATTGATTTGCCGCGTGAACCAAAGCTGAGGCCAAGACGCCAGTAACAAAACGCTGGCTCTGCAATTTGAGACATAGCGCCCCTCCGAAGAAGCCGAAGGCATGTAAGAGGCTGAGGAGACCAGGATTGGCTTGCTGGGGGGACGTCATCCATGGTGGGCGTGAAGGAGGGTTGGAGGCATCACGATATTGGTTGGTGGGGTTTACCAATCCCGCCAGTCTAGTTTTACTTTGATGTCAATGCAATGGAAGAGAGGTTGTGGGGCGGGCGAACTTGCCACTAGGATTTGTGTTCCTCGTGACTCTTTCGTGTACGAATAGTTTCTCCGCCTGCTTCAGACTCCCTCGAGAATTCTCGTGGCTGAGAAGGCAAGTTCAACGAGACCCATCACGCCATTTGCAAGACAATTGGAAGTCACGGACGTCTTTTTGGTCGGGCCGAGGGTGCCTTCGCCCCTTCCATAGTTACAGTAATGACACTCGCGCCTTCCCCAGGTTGTTTGCAAAATTTTAGACCCAACTCGGCCGCGTAGTGTACAAAATTCTCTCGACGTGTGAGTCTTGGCGGGGAATCCACATCACTCTCTTGCTGACACCCGCCATCTGCCGGTTTTCTTTGCCAATGTCGACGGGGGTGTGGGCTCGATGGGACCCGGTGTTTCGAGCCATGGAACGAAGAAGCCCACGGGCCTGAGAGCATGTGGGAGTCTACCCCTCAAATAATCGCCTCCGCAGATCGACTTCGAACAAGCCGCTCTTGGAATCTCGACCGCCCAGCGTCCAGGGTTGCTCGGCACACCCTCCGACAAACATGGAAGTTTCGCTCGATGCTTCCGTCCCCGGCCGCAGGCGTCTTCGACACGACAACAAATAACAAGTGATTTGCAGCGCGTGGCGCATCGGGATGGCCACCAAAGGTCACGACCCAGCAGCTTCTGTGCTTCGGTGCAGGTTCCATCTCACCTGAAGCCAAAGTGACAGGGGCCTCGACATGCAAGACGGTGCAACTCCATCGCACTGAGCCCCTCAGCAATTGTTCTGAACAGGGAGGCATTGGGCGCCCGAAGGACGGCCGAACTGGCGATCCGGTCTGGCTCCGAACCCCCAGCCTTTCGGAGGCCGTGCCTGGATTGCAGCAGTGGTCTGGTGGTCTGGTGGGTGGGTGACACACCCAAGACACCCACCGTCACCCCACTGCGTCGTGGAGAATGGAGCCGCTCTCGCTGACAGCTCGCTCCGCCATGGCTGAACAGCGGCATCCCAACTCGTTCGACAGGGGTGCGACAGTTGCTCACAACGGCCCGTAGCCGGATGGCCGACAACCTATATGCATCTTTTTATGCCTCCATGAACTCAGGCACCGTCCACCTAGCGCTCGAATTTGACAAAGGAGGTGCGCGAAGGCAGAAATTGGGGAAAGAAACGGCGGGTGTTCGTGCGGTGAAATTGAACCCCAAACGGTGAAGCAACGCTGATGAGCCTCCGAGAACCCCAGCGCCGATGTCCGCCGTATGCTAGCGATACCCGGGCAGAGAAGCCTCGTTAGCGCTGCGCTAGAAGGTGTCCAGGTGCGCTTTGATGCTGGCGACGGGGATGGGAGTGCCGCTGTGAAAGATGGTGGAGTTGCACTTTTCTCCACCACGACCACCACCTTGACCCCTGTTAATGGCAAGCCCTGGTCTGATGGTGCTGGAAGCTTGCTGGCAGTTCTGCGGGAGAACAGTTGAAGAGGTCCATATATCCTCAGCAGGCCCGGACGAAGGCGCATTCCCCAGAATTCGCGACTGTCCGACCCAACTCTCCCACACAACGCTACCCGCCCCGCGCTCGCTCAACGACGCCCCCTTCCCCCAACGACAACCTCCCGTCCCGCCGACTTATATTGCCCTTGCAATATAACGTTCATACTCGATATTGTGCTGGACCAAGGACGACGCAGCCACACCAATCGTATCCCGTCTCATCTTGTGCTGCTGTGCATGTCCGCCAAGCCAACGAGCCAAACTCGCAAAACGTACCCCAAGAGAAAGGCACTGCGTCAAAAATTTACCGATTTGCTCACCCGTTCGAACTGGGAATCTTTTGGCCCCTTTGGAGACTCTTGCAGTTTCCGGCCCCTCACGAGCAATACTATCCGGCACATCGCCCCTGACCCGAGAGCTAGCAATACCGGCACCTCTCGCCATCAACAAGGAGGCTTGCTAGTTAACTCGACGAAAAATTCACGTTCACCAAGGCGTCTTCGACAACGTTCCTCGAATCCAACGGGGTTGAAATAACCTCTACGACAAGAGACAGCTGTCTAGGGATTATTTATCTTGCATCGCAGACAGACCGGCCTCTGTTTTATCCTCGCCTCCTTCTAGAGGTTGTCTTGACGTGGACTCAGTATGTTGACGCTCTCATCCACTATTCTGTCATCCATGTTCTTCTCAGGGAAGACTTGTTTCTTTTCCATCCCGACCCCCTTCCCCTGTTCGTCGGTTCGGCCCCCTGTTCCAGGCACACGCCCCTTGCCACTCCACCCCCCCTCCCCCGTCACAGTCTTCCTACCCCAACCCCGCCGTCCGGGACAAGGTGCTCCAGTCAGTCACTCACTGTGCGGTTGGGCGAGCCGCCTTCACTCAGGTCCGCCGTCCGCGCGGATCAGCTTCCAGCGCTTCTGTGGTGTGGCTGTCAATGCGATCCCAGTCCACCCATTAATGCTCATGCTGGTCACTAACACGACGAACCTTTCCGTTGAAGGAAGCTCACTTCGGTCCGTCCGGTTGCCGTTCCCCAACCCTGGGTCCGGCAAACACGCCACGAAGCTCGGATATAGATGCCTTTCACCCCCCCATCACCATAGAAAGCTCTACCTCGCTGCCCCCCGGCCCCTCTCTCCTCGCCTGTCCCTTCCAAACACAACATCGCTTCAACCAACTGCCCGCACTCGCTCGAAGCCGGCCGTCTTCATATGTTCTAATCCAGGGTCTTGACGACCTCTCTCTTCAGTTGCTAATTTCGCCATCTTACCCTTTCCCACCAGCCTTGTTCTACTTCAGCCTTCACCATGTTGTCGAATCCGCTCCACCGGTTCTCCCCCTACCACATTCCTTCCTCGACACTTCTGTCGAATGGCCACGTCCCAGCCGGCCACCTTCACGCCGCGGGGCTTGACCCCCTCGCTCCCGGCTCTCACTACGCCCTCCAACAGCTTCAACAACACGTTGGCGTCCACAGCCCACACCTCGCTCGGTCCGGCCCACAACCGAAGCACAGGCAACACCCTTACGGGCCCTCAGCGAGGTCCGCGGGCACATCAGGGCCAATTCGGAGAAGGATTAGCAGGGCGTGCGATCAGTGCAACCAGCTCCGGACAAAGTGTGACGGCCAGCACCCCTGTGCCCATTGTATCGGTGAGTTAGGATTAGAGTTTTGAGCTGTCCGTTTCCTGAGCCGCATCCGTCCTTCTAACCTTGGATAGAGTTCCAACTGGGCTGCGAATACATTCGCGAACGGAAGAAGCGTGGCAAGGCGTCCCGCAAGGATCTCGCACAACAAGCCGCAGCTCAGGCCGCTGCAGCCGCAGCCCAGGGCGGACAGACTGGCACGAAATCCGAGGATCAACCAAGCGAGGCCGATCGGTCTGCGGAGAGCCGGAGTGACACTCCGAGCAGCAGCACCAAGCCGGTCTTGACCCTAAACACTGACCAGCCTCCCGCATCGGAGAAAAGCGTGACAGAGATGTCGGACGAGCAGATGCGAGGACAAAGGACCGGAAGCATCGACACGTTGGGTGAAATCAGCGCCCACCCAGGACATATGGGGGGCCACCACCCAGGGGCCATGGACAGGGAACACCTCGAAAGCCCGACGGCGATGGACCTGAATGGATACGGTGGTGTTCACCCGTCGCCGTATGAGCGCCAGATGAGCGCACACGCACACATGATGAACGGCCCGCCCCATGGACCGTACCCGGGCAACCAAGGCAACATGTCCAGCTACCCCGATCTCCCGTACGCCCTGCAAACACAAAGCCCGAGTGGCTACCCGGCAAACCCCCCCAATGGCTTCCGCCTCGCCAACAGCCCGCTCAGCGCCTATCCGATGGGCGGAGAGCCAGGATCACCGGGCGGCTGGATGAACATGTCCTCACCACCGCCTCAGTTCGCTCAGCACATGCCACCGCAGGGCGGTTACGGCCACTCGCATCTCCGATACCCCGTCTTGGAGCCGCTGGTTCCCCACCTGGGCAACATCATTCCCCTGCCTCTGGCTTGCGACCTCATCGACCTGTACTTTGCGAGCTCGTCCTCGGCCCAAATGCACCCCATGTCACCCTACGTCCTCGGCTTCGTCTTCCGCAAGAGATCTTTCCTACACCCGAGCAAGCCCCGCCAATGCCAACCCGCCCTGTTGGCGAGCATGCTCTGGGTTGCCGCGCAAACGAGCGACGCTCAGTTCCTGACCAGTGTGCCCTCAGCGCGCGGCAAGATCTGTCAGAAGCTCCTCGAACTCACCGTTAGCCTCCTCAAGCCGCTCATCCACACGCCGTCGGAAGAAGCCTCGCCCGTCTCGAGCCCGATTGTCGATGGCGTTGCTCTGGGCGGTCTCGGCGTGGCGCTCCCCGGGTCCATCAGCATGGAGGCTCTGACTAGCGAGTCGGGCGCGTTTGGCGCTGCTGGTACGCTAGATGACGTGATTACTTATATCCACCTAGCCACTGTGGTGTCAGCGAGTGAATACAAGGGCGCGAGCCTGCGGTGGTGGAATGCCGCGTGGTCTCTGGCTCGTGAACTGAAGCTCGGGCGAGAGCTTCCACAAAATGCCCCCGCAAGCCGCCAGGGCGGATCTGCGGACATGGACGGCGAGGGCCACGGATCCGAGATGAGCATCCCGGGCGTCATCACGGAGGAAGAGCGCGAGGAACGGCGGCGAATCTGGTGGCTAGTCTACATTGTGGACCGCCATCTAGCTCTTTGCTACAACCGGCCGCTTTTCTTGCTCGATATCGAGTGTGAAGGTCTATTCCAGCCGATGGATGATACCGACTACCAAAACGGTAGCTTCCACGCCTACACCGATCCAAACGTCCTCACAGCATCCGAGGATTCTGAGGCCCCACCGACCCGGTCCCGGGGTCCCTCGTTCGTCTGCACCGGCCACAGCATTTTCGGTTACTTCCTACCCTTAATGACTATCCTCGGCGAGATCGTCGACCTTAACCACGCGAGGAACCACCCGCGCTTCGGCGTGGGCTTCCGTGCCTCTCGCGAGTGGGACGACCAGACTTCCGAGATTACCCGCCACTTAGACATGTATGAGCAGAGCCTAAAGAAGTTCGAGCAGCGTCACCTCAGCCTCAGCGCACAAGCACAAGCCGCCGACGAGAAGGCCGCCGAGGCAGCCGGCGTTCCCACGGCCTCCAACGACCTCCCTGGCACCCCATCCGGCCACAGCGTCCACAGCGCGCACACGTCCTCCAGTCGCATGACCGAGAGTGACATCCAGACCCGCATTGTGATGGCATACGGCACTCACGTCATGCACGTGCTGCACATCTTGCTCACGGGCAAGTGGGATCCCATCAACCTCCTTGACGACAACGACCTCTGGATCAGCAGCCAGGGGTTCATCACCGCCACCGGCCACGCCGTCAGCGCTGCCGAGGCCATCAGCAACATCCTCGAGTTCGACCCGGGCCTCGAGTTCATGCCCTTCTTCTTCGGAATCTACCTGCTGCAGGGCTCGTTCCTGTTGCTACTGATTGCCGACAAGCTACAGCTCGAGGCGTCGCCCAGCGTGGTCAAGGCCTGCGAGACCATCATTCGCGCCCATGAGGCGTGTGTCGTGACGCTCAACACTGAGTACCAGGTTTGTTTCCTCCTCCTTTCACACATTTACACACAAATTCAGAGCGATGAGCAGATCGACTAACAATTTCTTCTCAATAGCGCAACTTTAGCCGAGTTATGCGTAGCGCCCTCGCCCAGGTCCGTGGCCGTGTGCCCGAGGACCTTGGCGAGCAACACCAGCGCCGAAGGGAGCTCTTGGCGTTGTACCGGTGGACCGGCGACGGCACCGGCCTAGCACTTTAATGTGTTCGGGTCTGATTCTTTTCAACGTTTTATTTTTTTTTATCCTGGGCTTCGCTACTTGTCTGCGATCGGTTATTTTCTCTGTACTTGGCGGGTTCTCCGGTCGGTGTTGCGAATTCCCCTTTTGTTATTTCCTTGGTGCGAGCAATGCTTTCTCGGTTGGCGTTGAAAGGTCTGTTGTTTTTCTCTTTTGTTTTGTCTCCTTCGGACGGTGTTTACACAAAGGATTCTCAAAACCAAAACGGTTAAAAGGGACTGGATAGGGATCTGGCCAAGTGGGGTGAGTGGTGGGTCTTTCGGCGGGTATATGATTATGAAGGTGGAACGAGGCGGATGGACGCGAGGATGACCTTTTGATGCCTCTTCAACGACGGAACGGATGGCGACCATGACATGACTCACCCGATAAGGGACGTTATTATGGTTGATGGGGGACGTTGAAACGTGTTCTTGTACGCTTTGGACGATGTGAGGAATATCGGTGTTTCCTGTTTATTTCTTCTTTTCTGGCCTCTTTTCTCTCGTTTTCCTTTCTCTTACTTTGGGGGTGTATCGGGGTTTCCTTCCGGTGCTTGGGCCAAGGTCAACAACGGGTTTCGGTTTCCTTTGCGTGTTTCCTGACTACTAAGGTCTTGTTTACCAGCCAGCCTCTTGGGTTGCGATCAATGTGTAGATATTGTGTATTGTGTGCTCCAATAAACTGAACGTTTATACCATTTTAGTGCTATCACTTGCCAGACACTTAATCCATTTGTGACTTCGCTCCCTCTAGTAATTACATCTATCCCTCCAACCCAGCCATCTTCTCATCCATCCTCCTCGCCATCTCCTCCTCCATATCCCCCCCTCCTTCTCCTCCTCCTCCTCCCCCTCCCCCCACCGGTGACACCACCGATGGCACAACCCTAATCCCCCTCCGTCCCAACTCCCCCTCCACATCCCCCCGCCTCAATACCCCCCCCCCTCCCCCCCCCCCCCCCCCCCCCCCCCCCACCACCCCCCCCCCCCCCCCCCCCCCCCCCCCCCCCCGCATCATCATCCCCTCCATATCCCCCCTCATCCTCCTCCCCCATCCCTCCACACTCCTCATCCCCACCACCAAAAACCCCAGTTCTTCCCGGTCCACATCGAACACCTCCCACCATTCGCACGCAGGCATCTTGGCCCCCAAGTCCCGCGCGGCGTTGTAGATGGCTGCGGTGGCGAGGGAGGAGGGGGGGGAGGTGAGGTAGAGGTGTTGGGGGGAGAGGAGGGCGGTTGTTAGGTAGGTGAGGGTTAGGTGGGCTAGGGCGTTTTTTGTGCTTGTTTTTTCCCCCTTGGTTTTGCCTTTGCCTTTGCCTTGCTCGCTGGTGCTGTCTCCCCTTGTGCCCCCGCTGCTGCTGGGGGGGAGTAACAGGAAATCGAGAGCTTGCAGGTAAGTCACGGCCAACGAATAAGGCAGCGCAACGTGGGTGTCGAAGCCCAAGGCATAAAGGACGCGTGCTTCGAGGGCGAGGAGGCGGGTGTGGAAGGCTTGGTAAGTTGATTCGGAGAGGTAGTGGGTCGATGATGATGAGTCTTGGGGATTTGGTATTGGCGGGGGTGGTGCGGCGGAGGGGTGGTGGAAGAGGGAGGATGAGGGGGAGGTGAGGTAGGCGTAGACGTTGGAGATGTCGCGGGGGGAGCGAGGGTGGGGGGAGAGTTTGGCGGTGAGGTAGAGGATTGCTGCTGAGACCTCCTGCGGGGAGGGGGGTAATGGTAAGTAAGTGAAGGTTCCAAAGTACGAATAGTCGGGGCAATATCGGTTTGATAAAAAGGAGGGGGAGCAGGGAGGAAAAGAAAAAGAGGCTTACACTAAACTCGTGTGACATCATCGGCTCGACGAGCCAGTATCGCGCCAGCAACACATTGGCTTGTGCTGTGACGGATTGTGGAAGTTGAAGGAGGAGACCGGCGGCTTGGGTTAGACATTGTGTCGCGAAGAAAATGATATCTTGGAGGTCAATGGGGAGGGAGCCCAAGGAGCGGCGCTGGAATAGTTGGTCTGGCGTCGCCAGGGGGTTTTCCATGTGCGACATGGCGGTTTGCTGTTTCCCATCAAATTGATATGGGAAGGCGGTTGTTGGATAATTGGGGATTAAGTCCTTTAATTCGTGGCTGCAAGAGGGCCGATCACTTGCTGTCTCGCACTGTGTGTGTTTGCACAGTTTGCGCAATGATTACACTGTGTTGGATACCCCTTCGGGTTAGGGTTGCTCCCTCACCACCCACCCCACCTCATCCCAAGCACCTCCTTAAACACTAGACATTCGCTCGATACCTAGGCACGTGCTAGGAAGTCACCGCTATTGCCTATTCTCGTCTTCCCAACTAAGATTGCACTCTTCTATCATGCGCCCGCTAGTGCGGATTGGCGGCAGCCAGTCTCCCGCAGCCCTTAAAACAGGCCAGCACGCCTATTAGTTGTACATGTACTGTACATACAAACACCCAATTCCATAGACGCCAAAGCATCGCAAATCGCAAAAAGCCACCTTCCTCCAGCAAACATCCACCCCAGCCTTTTGCCCCTCGGTAACCCCTTGCGCCGCCAAACCGAAAAACAACAAAACAATCCTCTAACACGAAAGGTACTCCTCATCAACCTCAGGCTCAGACTTCACCCCCCATTCTGCCACTGACTCCTCGCTACCACCTCCTTCTTCGCAGGCGGCCAGATAATCCGCATACTCCGGGTCCAAGCCCGGCTCCTCATCGTAGTCCTCCACCTCCTCCTCCTCCTCCTCCACCTCCTCCTTCTCCTCCTCCTTCTCCTCCTCTTCCTTCCACTTCTCACCAGCATCATGCCCACTAAGCAACTCCGGAAAGAGCACGGCGAAGCTCCGGTCAGCATGGATAAGCCTCAATTTGATGGCCCTGCGCAGTTCACGCTCGGCTTGAGCCGAGACACCGGTGGCCAGTGTATGCACACCGGCGATGACACCGAGATAATCTCGCGCGATGCGCTTGGACAACTCCTGGATGCCCGCAGTGAAATAGTCGCCAACCTGTTGGCACAGCACCTCGAGCTGTTGCTGCACGGTACCCGTCGCGTTGCGGAACATAAATTCGCGCCGATCTTCGACATGTGCTAGCATCAGGTTCTTCATGCGCATGTAGGAGCCGACTCCTGAGGAATATGTTAATTAGAGTTCATGAATTTTAAAAAGCTCGAAGGGGGGAGGGAAGACTACGTACCGCGTTCCTGCACACAGTCTTCGTAAACGGGCATCATTTCCTGCTGGATCACAGGGGTAAACCCCCGATTTGCGTCTCGCTGGATGTCCTGGGCAATTTTTAGGCCCTCAACGCCCATCTGGTTCACCGACTCAACATGCGTTTGGAGCTGTTGGGCTAGGATATTCAGCCCGCCGGCATGAACTCCGGAGGCTTCCGCAGTTGTGACTGCCTTGAAATGGAATTCGGTCAGGCTCTCGCGAACCGCGCCGAGAAAACCGTCAATGACTCCGGGCAGGCGTCGGACAAAGGCGCGCTCCCAGCCGGCGGCGACGTGTTTTGAGATGGGGAGGAAAAGCTCGTCGTTGAAGTCGCGGGGACCGGCGCTACCGGTAAAGGCGCCACCCCTCCTGCAAGTTGCTTTGTAGGTCCCCCAAAGCATGCCTCCTTCTCCTCGGGGGGCACCCCATTGTCTCGCTGTGGGCACCGCTGTTTGGAAAGCCACAGGTATGTATCGAGCAAAGTTGGCATAGATATGCTCAGCAAATACTTGTCGTACGGAAGCTATGCAATGCCTCAGCAGGAGGTCAAAATACTAGTCAGAGTCAGCTAGATAAGTACCTCTACATTGATGCCGAATCTCCGCGAACCTTGTCCAACTGCTTAAGCTGCTCCCGCAACTCTGTCTCTTTCTCCGCCTTCTCGGTACCCGACACGGCTGGTGTCGCTTGGTCTTCAGACGCCCACATCTTGATGGAGTTCAGGAGCTGTATGAGCTCAGTGAGAAACCGCCGAGAGTTGGCGGTCCGGCTGGCCTCTGTGAGTTTCTTGGCATGTGCCTGCAACTGGGGGATCTCGGTATCCTCGAGGGACTGAAATCCGGCACCATTAAAGTCATCCTTTTCCAGCCGGCCACTCAGCTTCTGAAATGCACGGCTAGAAACACAGAACACAGGGAGAGATGCGGCTACCGCATCATAATCGCGAAGGTCAACCTCTGGGTCAAAATTCGCCTCATCTTCCTCCACGGCTGTTTCCTGGTCGAGCCTGGAAAGTTGTATCAGTTGGTTTCATGGCAGCTGGGTAGATCCGGGGCCTTCTTACTCTTTGATACCCATTGCGAAATCCTGTTTGATCGCCGTTTTCGAGTACTGGTTTCTCCCCTGAATGCACACGGCCTTCAACTCGGCGAGAATCGTGTCTTTCTCCGCGGTGAGCTCCTTTATGGCCTCGCGAAGGGCCTTGACATGCTCATCAATCCCCTTCTTCTTGTCTCGCAGCTCCTTTTTCTCGCCTTTCAAGGACGCGAGTTTGGTATCAATCTCATCCGACGTGAGTGGCTCTCCCCGAGCGTCCTGGTTCTCCTTATCACTAGAATCGGAACCATCTGGATCTGAGGAATCGCTATCAACATCGCTCGAGTTGCGCCCCTTTCGACTACCCCTGGGGCGAGTTTTCCGCTTGCGCTTTTTGCTGGGCGAGGTGGGGGACGCATAGACCGTGGTTCCGCCTGCCAACTTGCTACCGAGAATTTCCCACTCATCATAGGCTTGCTCAATATTGTCGATGAGGTCGAGGCAGACATCTCGCTCGTCTCTGAGGTCGGCCATGTCGGATTTTTGTTTCTTAATATCGTCTGACAGCTCACGGACGCGAGCCCATGATTCAGAGACTTCTTCCTCGATGCCCAAACTCTCCGCTGCCTCTGTGACGGAGATGTCGTCCGTTTTGGAACAAATGAATGTCACGGCCGAGTAAGTACCATCGTATTTCAACTGGCGTCTGTCAAACCAATTAGATGTTGTGACTCATCATGGTGGTGATGTGGTGGAGGGGGGAAACGTACCTGAAGGAATCTCCCAATAGTGATTTAGCCGTCTTATCGTCCACCGCACGGGTGATCGGAGCAACAATCCACAACCCCGTACATGATTTCATGTAGTTAGCAGCAACCGCCGCACGCGCCGCGTTGGAGTCTTGGACACCCGGGAGGTCAACCAGACAAGCCCCCGTTGACAAGGCAGACGCTTTGGTGTAGATGCGGACGACTTTGATCAGCGGCCAGTACTCCATGAGCTTGTCGGTGTTCTTCTCCTTGCTGTCGACATATTCTTGTAGCTGACGGTATAAGCTCCCGGCCGTCGTCGCACGGAGTACTCTGACGGTCCCGAGAATCCGAACGACCGAAGGTTTTCCAGCAAGATGCTCAGGAGTCGCATCGGCAATCATCTCCCTCGTTAGTTTGGGATAGACGGCTTTGATCTTGGCGTAGGCAACACCGGCATCGCTGTCTTGATTCGTGCAGTCCCGCGAGACTCCGCCGCCACCGTCGATAAGGTCGATGTAAAGACCCCGGAGGTCTTGGAGCCAATCATCCGCCGTGATAAACTCGACCTCGGCCCGATACAACTCGGCAGGGTCTTGGGAATGGTTGTAAGATATCTCGGTTGGAGATGCCGTGCAAGCTCGCATGCAATTTGTGGGGAGAAGCCTAGTATTTTGTGAGGAAAATAAGCTACACCCTAGCCGGTGAGGTTCCCTATCAATATCTGCGTACCTTTCCTCGTCGAGAACCGCACTAATCACAGAAGATTTTCCGGCGCCCGTATTTCCCACCACGCCCACGATGGTCCGCGCGGGCTTCGCAAGGGACTCCAGTTGGTTAATTGATTCTAACCACTGGGCGCCCGAAGCGGAGTTGCTCATGTCGGCCAACGGTGTTTTCAAGGTCCCCAATACTTGAAGACCAATCTTTACACCCCCTTCGAGAAGCTCTGGCGGGTTGCCGGGCACGATGAGTTTCTGGAGTAGACTCGCGCCATGGTTGTTGTCAGTGTTTGGGGTCTCCTTCGCCGAGCCGGCCTCTTTCACGGCGGCAATGACCCCGCAGCCCGGGTCATCATCCACGGGTTCAGGCTTCACCGCTGCCATAATAATCTATCTGGGCGCTGGTGCCAACGAGGCAGTGGGAGATAATCGATAACGATGACAAGCCGGGTGTGTTTGGTGGAGATCGGGGCGGAGGCACGCAAACAGATTTTACTGGGTGTTGGAATGTGGGAGGGACGCAGTCGCGTTTCTTGCATTGTGGAAGACGCGGCATCCCTGCAAGTGGGGGGATCGGCTGCCAGATTTCCGCGCGTCACCTCGTGACCGCGGTGGGGCCTTCCAATTTAAACTGACTCCCATCACCACTGGAGGTCCGTGAACTACCATGTATTTTACACCGGACGAAGGCATGAGAGAGTGTCGTGTATGGTACGGAATCCATGGATCTAGGACAAAGAGTCACACCTTCCGCTTTGTTTTCACCTTTAACGTTACCTTCCAACACGGCTTGTAAACCGAGAAAGAAGTGCAAACGGAGATCCGTCCCACACTGTAATGAGGGTTAGGGTTGGAAGCGGGTCCTCGGTAAGGGGCCTTTTTTTTCATCTGCCCCGCCTCAAGCTGGCTCATCACCCATGCAGCCATAGAGGGGTTCACCTCAACAACAGACTAGGGTCGGGAGTAAACAAAATTCAGGGGGCAAACCAGCAGTAACATTTTTCTAGTATTGATAAGAGCCTTCAAGTGCTTGGGGATTACCCCGCTCTATTATCTCGACAAGTCGTTCAGGGCTCAGAACACCGCCGGCAATCGGCGAGCTCTCCAAAATGGATCAAATCACCAAAAACACCGAGTCACTCAGCTTAGGCGAGTCAAACAATAAGTCAACCACAGCACCGGCCCCAACACCAGGGCCAGCCCCAGATATTCTCTCCATGGTACCGGACCTCCCCCCCGGCCGTACCCTCAATGCGGGCCTGACTCTCGACGAAACGGTGGCCGACCTCAAGAAACACCCAATGTTCATGACCGAGCTGGATGGGTCCGAGGATAATGACGAACTGGCGGCGCTGCAGGCTCTTGCCTACGACGGCACCCCCCTGGAGAACGCGGCCAATTTCAAGGAGCAAGGGAACGAGTGTTTCCGAGGAAAGCATTGGGCGGATGCAAAGGAGTTCTATGGCAAGGGTGTCGCGGTTCTCGCCGCAGAAGAGCTACGGAGGTCGAAAGGCGGGAAGAAAATGGTGCCTAAGGCCGTCGATGAGGTCAAGTTCAATCCAGAAGCGGATAAGGATACGAAACCGGACTTGGAGGAGGACAAACCGGAACAACCAGCACAGGAAGATGACCTAGAGGAAGTTCCCGAAAATCCCGAGGAGATCAAATCGGAACGGGCTCTGTTGGAAACGCTCTACATCAACCGCGCAGCCTGCCATCTCGAACTGAGCAACTACCGCTCCTGTACGCTCGACTGCGCGGCCGCCCTCCGCCTCAACCCGCGCAACATCAAGGCTTTCTACCGTTCCGCACGTGCCCTTCTAGCCGTGAACAAGATTACCGAGGCGGACGACGCATGCGCACGGGGCCTCGAAATCGACTCCTCCAACAAGCCACTGCTTGCCCTCGCGCAGGACATCATCAAGACGGCCGGCACCGACGCCACCAAGCGGAAACGCGAAGAAGACCGGCTCTCCGCCGAGCGCCAAAAGAAGAAGCTCCTCCAGGTGGCGCTGAAGGCGCGGGGGATCAAGATGCGCTCCACAGGCCGCCCACCAGATATGGAGGACGCCAGGGTTATGCTGTCCCCGGATGAACTGGATCCAACCAGCGCACTGGTGTTTCCAACGATATTACTATATCCCTGCCATTTTGAGAGCGACTTCATCAAGGCGTTTAGCGAGCGGGAGAGCCTGCAGCAGCATTTTGGTTACGTTTTCCCGCTGCCATGGGACCGAACGGGCGAATACAGCCCTGCGGGGGTCGACTGCTTTGTTGAGACTGGGAATGGGCTATTGAGGATTGGGAACAAGGTGCCGCTGTTGAACTTGCTGAAGGACGGGGCGGTGGAAGTTGTGGATAATTTGTTGAAGGTGTTTGTTGTGCCAAAAGCGAGGTCAAGTGGGTGGATAAAAGAGTACAAAGAGGACAAGGTGAAAAAGGGTGGGCAATAAAACAAAGAACGCGGCGTGATACCCGATTGAAGAGGAGGTGTAGAAAAGATGTTTCCCAGTGAGCTTAGAGCCCACTCATAGAAGGAAAACAAGACTATGACTCTCCATACCGCGTGACACGTACTGTACATTGCACAAGTATTGTTACAGGGGAAATCAAGACTGCATTATCATCCCTACCAGACATTAGCAACATACTGCCTGATCAAGTACCCCGAATCATGATACTCCCATCTCCACGTATGATAAAACAAGGCATACAAACAAACGCTTCAGGGCCACGATGAAGCTCAGTCTTTTGTGCCCTCGCCGTAGGTACTAACTCTCATATCCTACTATCAACTTGCAACCGTTTTATTACCCGACATTTCCTTTCCAGGCGTTGGGGGAATTAAGGCATAAACCAGACGAGGGAGTAAAGAGTAAAAGGAGAGATGAAAAAAAAAAAGCCAAAAAGCTGACCACCTACACCTTATCTCCCCCACCGGGGGAAAGAGTGTAAGTGGTTACGTGAAATCCATACGGACTTTTCCCTTGATCAACCCTAAGGGAGAGAGTGATGGAAGGACTAGCGCAGGAATGGGTTATAAAGGGATGTTGAAGAAAGGGGCAGAAGGAGCGCGGAATTCGAGTCGCGGTAGTAGTAGTAGTAGCAACCTAAGAATGAATGCCGGGTCAAAAAACAAGACGAGGTACAAATAAAAAGGAAAATAGGTAATGAAAACAGGACTTGTTCAAAACCAAGTATCCGTCAACACCAACCAATCTCAAAAATCATCGCGTTACTAACTCAACGCCTCCAACTCCATCCATGCACCTTGACCTCCTACACCCACCCTTCTCATGGAACAAAATCCAAAAGGAAAAAGGAAGAAAAAGAGGAAAACCCGAACCAACCACACACCCCTTAACAATCTACCTAGATAATCCTCCTTTTCTTTCCCCCTACCGCTCCAAAGTCCTCCGCTTCTTCGACCTCGTCCTCGGTCCAGCCACCATCCCCCGAGACGACGAAACCCCAGACCCACGCTCACCCCTCTCAACATCAACACCAACATCAACATCAACATCAACATCAGTATCCCTCCCACCCCCTTCCCCGCGCGAAAACGACGACAGCTGTGGCATCCGAACACAAATCGTATCACCCACCACACCCGCAGCCGCACCTCCAGACCGACTCCGACCACTCTCCCCACTCTTCTTCTTCTTCTTCTTCCTGTCTTTATCCTTCTCCCGCTCGATATCCCCATCACCCTCACATCCCCCCCAACCCCCAGCAGCAATAGCTTTCTTACCACCAAGACCAACACAACCCTCCTCCTCCCCCTCCTCCTCCTCCCCATTAGAATCATCACCGTCATCACCATCGTCATCACCATCGTCATCACCATCGTCATCACCATCATCATCACCATCATCACCGGTATCACCGGTATCATGCCCGCGCATGTGCATGTGCATAAGCATCATGGCTGCATCTCGTTCTGAGGCACGACGGGCGATGGAGGCTAGACTGGCGGCGAGGGTTTTATACCGGGTGTGAACGGGTTTGGTATCATTACCACTACTACCACTACCACCACTACCACTACCACCACCATCGGCATCGGCATCGCTAGTTGTGCTTGAGGTTGGGCCACCGTGGTTATTAGAGCGGGTGGTGATCGAGAAAGCAGACGGAGGAGAATGCCCCTGCTGAGAAGGAGAGTTTGGAGTAGGGGGCGGTGCCGCCACAGACTCGGGGCTGTCGCTGCCTGCGCGGCTGTCGCTGGCGTCGTAGGCCTCTTCTTCTTCTTCTTCGTCATCGTCGTCGAGGTCTGTGTCTTCGGGGCTTTTACTTGTGTTGCTGGGGTTACTGGGGTGGGTGCTGCGTTCTGTAACAGTGCTGCCATCGACTTTGCTGAAGCGGCGTTTGTTGTTGTTGTTGTGGGAGTTGTTATTGTTGTTGCTGGGGTGGTTGTGCTGGCTGGGGTGGTGGTTCCCACCAAAGTAGCTGCTGCTGCTGCTGCTGCTGCTGCTGCTGCTGCTGCTGTTGCTGTTGTTGGGACCGGCATTGCTCTGGATATTCCCTAGTCTTAAAGGAGCAAGTCTCACATCCTGATCCTTCGAAAGCCATCCCGAATGTGTCAGCGGCGGTGAATAATACCAATAATACTGGTCGTCAGAGCGATGGCGGTAGTGAGAACGAGGGTGATACGGACCCCATCTGTGCGTATTGTCCTCCCCGCGCCTGTGGCCGCCCACAGTCGGCGGCGATCTCGGAATGACCGAGAGCCACGGGTTAGCCGCTGGTGACGACGAAGTCATGCTCATGCTGCCTCCGCCGTGGAGGTCTCCTCCTCCTCCTCCGTGCTGGGAGAGGGTAGTGCGATGCCGATGTGGGTGTGGGGGATGGAACTGGGGAGCAGGTGGTCGGTTTACCGGTGTCCACCCTGGGGACTGTTGCGGTGTTGGGACCGATGATGGTGGTCCTGGGAGCGGTCGCGAGGTGGGGATTCGTAGAGGTGGTATGGGTGGGAAAGGGCGGCGGTTGTTGTAGTGATCGGATGACACCGAGCGGTATTCGGCATCGTGATCTGTGTAGGAGCCGGGGAAGTACCGCCGGCCTTGGTGGTGGTCTAAGGGGCAATCGTACGGGTCGCGGGTCCGGGTCGAGCGCTGGGAAATCAAGGGGCTGGCGCTGCGGGAGAGCCGGGGACTGGGGAGAGCTGGAGCTGGTCGAAACTGCATGGTAGCATCGCATTTTGCCCGCTCGACGATTTCCTTACTTATCATCATGTGTCCGTGTCCGAGTGCGTTTTCGGGAATGCACTCGAAGGGGAACCGAGGGCCGAAGAGCGGGATAAGAGCACCGGCGATCTTGTGGCAGAATGTCGCGCAGATGGCTCTGGCACAGGTGTACGGCATCCAGTAGCCTGTGTTCTCGGGGTCAGTATTTGCAGAAGAGAACAAAAATCATCTTTCAAGGAGAGTCCTCACCTTGGGCTTTGATGGAACCCCCCGTTATACTGTAGGTGATGTCTTTGAGACCAGCGTTCATGTTCAGCATCTTCGCAGGCGTGGTCTGGTAAAAGCAGTCAGTAAGAACATATCCCCGAAAGATGGAGATGGTCAGAAACTGACCTTGCTATAGCCACGGCATTTGAAGAAGGACGTCATCCGGACCAAACCAACATTGTAGTCCCACATCACCGTGTAGTTGGTATCGTTTCCGGGCACCTTGAAGCTGTAGCTAAAGACTACATCCAGGCGAGTTGTCAGTCATACGCTGCGCATCAACCAAGGCTTCGCGAGTTTCTCTCACCTTCAAATCCCTCTCTGCCAGTTTTCGAGAAGAAGTCCTTTTTGCCGCTGTTATAGGGTATCCGTTCACTGGTCTCCTGGATGGAGCCGAGAGGATGGACCTGAAACCTCTGCACTTCCCGAACTGACGCCTCATCAAGGTCTTCAAAAGGAGGAAAGTTGACAGTGACTTTAGCCTTGGGTCGGGCAGCGGCGTTGGCGTTGGAACTGGCACTCTCGAGCATCCTCAGCGCTCCGATCGAGTGGTTGCTTATTGAAGTCTGCTCGCTTCGGTAACCTCCAGCGTGTTGGGCCGACGACACCGAAGACGGGCGAGATGCCGGAAGCGGAGCCCGCGGGGGCTCCGGGTTCAGGAGTTTGGCAACGGATACCATGACGGTGACGAGGACGAGGACGAGGGTGGAGATGGGGAGATGCCTCGCGAATTCGTCTCTTTAACTGCGGTTTGTCGTCGGTAGAAGAAAAAGAGAGAGCGAACAACGAGAGAGGGAGAGAACGAAAGGTAGATAGATGCCAGCCGGTAGCTGGGCGGGGTCGCCAGGTTATGAAGTCAGACAGACAGAGATACAGAAAACCGGAACAACTTGTTAGAGCTTGCAAAGCTTGCAACCCCCGGGACGAGGGGTCCGAAGGGGGAAAACACGGTGCTTCTTCTCTCTCTTTCAGTTCGCAAACAACAAATCCCGCGGGACCCTCGCGACCTGGTGGAAACCTCAAGGGCGTGCACCTGAGACAAGGAGCAAGGAAGCACAGACAGCAGTCCCTCTTCCTTCTTTTTCTTCTTCGTCTTCTTCTTCTTCTGCTTCGTCAAGAGTCCCGACGCCGAACGGACCTGCAGTCCCCGGGGCCCGGGGTGGATAGGAGGGGGGCGTCTTCCGTTATGTTCAGGATTCTCGATGCAGTTCCTTTGTTCTGGGGGGACCCACGGAGTCGACCGCTAGATGGCGGATAGAAGCGTTTGGTTTTCTTCCACCGCTCTTTGGGGCTCGAGTTGCTAGTCGGAAAGTGACAAGTAACGGCGGAGGGGCGGTCAATAATTGGACGAGTGATGGTAGGCAACGATTGTCTGATTAGCTGTGACTGTGGCGGCAGAACTACCTACCAGCTTTGCCCCGTGCCAGCTGGGTCGGTCGGTAGGTCTGTCGGGAGAGACACGGGGGAGTGTGATTATTCCTTGTGTCCCTCTCCCCTCTCCCCTCTCCTCTCTCCTCTCACGGCGTCGGTTCAGGGCTTCAGGCGCCAGCGTCCCATACTGGGTTGGGTTATACTGGGCTAGGTATACACTGGGCTGGGTGTATGGACAACAACACCCTTCCTCCACCCCGCGGTGGAGACCCTATCTCTCCTCTCGCTACTACGCCACGAACGTTGTATGATAGAGGACGACCGGCCTGGCCTTGCGGGCCATTCCCATGCGAGACGAGCGCCAGGCGGGTCGAGGGCCCTGTGTGCTCATCGACTGGGGCTTGGGGCTTGGGGCTTGGGGCTTGGATTTCTTGCGAACGGCCACAGGCGTGTGTGCTCCGGGATCCACGACGACAGCGGCATGGCCTGGTGGGCACAAAAAACAGACAGCAAATGAGTTTGACACCACAAATACCCATACCATACTATGTACATGCTACCGTGGGTGACCGGGGGGTAGGGGTATTGCCTGTTTGAGATCACTTGACAGAAAGTAAACCCGCCGGCCAGCTGCAGGAGGCGTTGTCTGGTTACTTTCCTCATAATTCCGGGTGAGAGTGTGGAACAAAGAACGAAACCTGTCCCATGTTGACATCCTGGCAGAAGATGGCTCCATGACTCGACACACGTGGCTGCTTCATCGCTCTGGAGGAGAGAAAGAGAGAAAGAAAGAACGAGAAAATGAGAAAATTAAGAGAAAGAGACCGAAACAGTAAGGAGAAAGAGAACGAGACAGGTAAAGACCGGGGAAGGTAGAATCTACGCGCCGTTCCGTCAGGGACGTGATGGGAAAACAGTTTCGGCGTCGGGCCCAGAGGTGTATTGCTCGTGTCAATGGTGTCACACCTCGACGCGCCAGCTAGGCCGGTTGGCATCACTATGTAATTATGGTACCCGCGAGGGAATCATCATGACAGCGGGTGCATACAGGGCCATAGTGGAGAGAGCCGGGAGTCCTAGCCTACGACCGAAGTTGAAATTTCTCTACCCCCGTGGATCCGGATCCATTGCAAAACAACATCAACGAGAGCGCCACGGGCACCTAGTTGGTTTCGAGAAAAGCCGATGCGGTACACTCCACCCCAGGTGTCTCGCAGCGGTGAGGCAGAGGGCAGATGGCACTGCACCGAGCCTTGCTGTCTCCACGAGCTTGCACTTTGCGCAACGAAACACGGGGAAACTGTCCGATGAGTACAGAGGCAGCGCCTGAAACCCGCTCGCCCCGTCATGATGGGTCTTTTCTCATTCTCTTTTTTCCTCTTCTCCATCCTCGGCGAGTGTGATTCAGTCGGCGAATACCAGCGGCTTGCGGCCCGGGACGTTTCCTTTCAAGCAGGAGGGTCGATCCATCCACGGTCCACAAGAACACACACACCACCCGTTGTTGAAAGAAACTGTGGCGCAGAGGCGGGCGACGGGTGAGGACAGAGGATAGCGCAGACGGGAATCACTTGACTGCTCGTCGCTGCACCCCCCAAACTGGACGCCCACCGATGGCCAAACTACCAGGACGCCAGGCACACAGAGAGCAGCCGTTGTGTGCCAGGCGGCATGGATCCCTCGACTCGCGTTCCCTGGGCTTCACTCAAGCCCCCCCCCCCCGGTTCCAAAATGTGATCAGTCCTGCAGCCACCCGCGAGTTCTGACGGCAAAACCGCTGTCAGGCACCGGATGGCCAAACCATGAGCGGCATGCCCACAACCCCCCAAACGGTAGTCCAGGAGCCGAGAAACTCCCAATCCAGCCATGAGAACAGAGGCTAAACCCAAACAGTCGTCAATGATGGGCAACCTGACAGCCCAACAAGCCCACATTGCAGACAACAGCAGTTCCTGCGGTACGAGACCCCTGTACGAGGGGTAGATCGTACCGAGAGAGAGAGAGAGAGAGAGAGAGAGAGAGAGAGTTTGTCGCTGGCCCGTTTGGGTGTTTGATGGGCTACGATTGCCCTCCTCCAATGAATAGTCTCTCCTAGCGGATGGCCGAATCGCGAGGACAAAATACATGCCCGGGTCCGAACACCACGCCAGGAAAGAATTAATGGCTTATCCGTCGTCGAGTTGCCGCCATCCATCCATTCACTCATTACGAGAAGAACCCGTCCCATTCGAGGTAGGTTGCCAAATCTGGCTAACTGCGTTGCGAACCCCCCGCCGCTCATCGCGGCCCGGCCGTTGAAAGTGTATCCCATACTTTTGGGGGCCGCTCGTGGCGCCGTACCCGTGAGGCATGGTCTGTCAAAGGATGGCTCCTAACTAACTTTAAAGGCGGTGCGACTGCCAGAAGGCATGTCGCGGCTATAGGCATCGGGTCGGGAAATTTCCTAGCATGTGGCATCCAAATTGACAGTGGTACAACAGGCCGGGGGTAAGGTAGCAGAGCACAACACACACACACACATACTCTCTCACACACACTCACACACGCACACAAATCCTGCAGCAAAAGAGGCTTTTTCCCTTCCCCGCCCCGGGATGCGGTAGTTGACAGGAAACGCCCTGGCAGGGGGGGGGGGACTACTTCCGAAATCTGCCACGATGTAACGGCCTGGATTGGAGGGCGCTCAAAACGGGTGTGTGTCTTTCGACGGGACGGGCGTTTACAGTCGGCCCGGCAGGCACACGGCTGCGGTGCGTGGCCGTTGATCAACCCTCGAGACTCTAGACTGACCTAAGCACTTAGAGGGTGCTCTTTAGGGAGTGGTCTACGAGAAAAAAGAGGAAGACGTTTATAAGAGGTCGGGCATAACTATACTGGGCATAATAGAGCCGGAGAATACACCGTATTGAAGCAAACGTGCTGTGGTAAGAGGGTAGGTGGCTGAGGGGTACGTACTGGGAACTAACTAAGACTCTCACACACACATACCAAACAGTCAGCTGGAGAAGCCCACGGCCAGAGACGGGCACGACGGGATGCTGCAAAAAGGACTCGATCTGCATTCCGTCGCGTCCGTCAGCGAAAAAGGACATTGTCGAACGACCAGCGTGGCCGCCTCACCACACGGCCCACGCTTCCCTCATCACACCTGTACATGTACAATTATTGGGGTTGGAAATGAGATCCGTGCAATGCGAAACCGCAAACAAGCGCATTCGGTCCAACCAAGCGACAAAACTGCAAGATACGAAGGGTAGATTCGTGGTGAGCCCGCCGGTTGTCGAAATCGGGCAAACCCGGAGGCTCCAAGGTGCATGACAAGTGGGGGACAGAATTAGCCAGACAGCAAAGTATCCCAACCACCCCAAACCACCGCCAAAGAGGGCGTTTTATGCTCGTTTTCTCTCGCAATTCTTCAAAAGAATGGAGCTGTTCAATCTAGCAGTACCTTGCCCAGAATTTTAAGATATTCTTGAGCTGGATAAGGGTTCTTGAATTGTGGTGACATGGTGGTGTTTGGCGGTTGTGGTACTTTGCTGTCTAGTTTATTCTGTCCCCCCACTTGCATGACCAGGCTCCCTAGGTCGTAAAATTTTCATCTCGTTCTTTCCTGTATCACTTTGCTAGGTGTTCCCTTCAAGTGCCCAAGATGAAAGCCCGTTTGTCGTTGACAAAAGTGGGGCTTCCACGTTCTCTCCACAGAGAAGGAATGTGCTGTGCCGCCTGAGGCAACAATACCCCTAACCAAATCCGGCTAGGCATTTTCATGCAAGTCGCGTCCTGGTCGCGTGAAAACACTGTGGGCCCCTCATCTCAACCACGGGTCGAATTCTGTGCCTGTTTTGGAAATCTGCACAACAATTCTCTGTTTACCTTTGGCACTCCTCGCCACGACAACCCTCAACCCTCCACAGCCCAACTCGACACGCACTCACTTTGGGTCTGTGTGCTTTCTTTTTTTTTTCTTCGTTCTTTTTGATCGCAACATCGCCAAGCGCGCCGGTCGACGTTTCCACACCAAGGCTCAGCCCCTCTGGCCTTTTCATTGTTCGTCGGTCGCGACGGATTCTGGTTCTTTCTCCTCCTGCATGTGCCCCAGCCTTTTGTTGCCCGCTTGTCGGCCGTTTCTTCCGGTCGCCGAATTGCCAGGACGCTTTCCGTGGAACAATAGCGCCGTTTTCAATCGCCAGTCGCCATGGATTCAGACGGCGATTCCGTCTTCGGTTACGAAGACGAATCTGATGCCTATTCCCCAGAGGTGGTACGTACGTTGCACTTCCCCTGCGCTGGCTGATGACGGGATCTGGATCGGCCCTGGTTCCTTTCACTCGGTTTCAGCCACGCAACTCTTTTCCTACAACCTACAATCTCTAGTTAACCCTCTACTCGCATGCACTAACAATGCCTCCGAAGAAACCCAAAGCTAAACCGGCGCCGAAAAAGCCGACCACCGCCAAACCTAAGGCGGCCCCAACAACCGCCAAAGCTACCAAGGGCGCGACAAAAAAGCGGGCCAAGTCGGAGAGCGACGCCGAGGACAGTGTGCCAAAGAAACAGAAAAAGGCGCCAACGAAGAAGGCGAGCAAACCCCTCGCCGAAATCGAGAATGATAGCATGGTGGTGGAGGAGGACGGGGATGGGGACGCGCCAGCTGCCGGCCCCACGGCCAAGTCCGACAAGACAGCAACCGAGATGTATCAGAAACTCACCCAACTCGAACACATCATCAAACGTCCCGACACCTACATCGGCTCTGTCGAGCGCCTGGATCAGAAGATGTGGGTCTACAACACGTCCGAGAAGCTCATGGAGAACCGCAACGTGGCCTACGTCCCGGGTTTGTACAAGATCTTTGACGAGATTCTCGTCAACGCCGCGGACAACAGCCAACGAGACAGCTCCATGACATATCTCAAAGTCACCGTGGACCGTGCAACAGGCGAGATTTCAGTCGAGAACAACGGAAAAGGCATTCCGGTGGAAATTCACGGCAAGGAGAAATGCTACATCCCCGAGCTCATTTTCGGTCACCTCTTGACTGGTTCCAACTACGACGACAACGAGAAGAAGACGGTCGGTGGTCGTAACGGTTACGGTGCGAAGCTCACCAACATCTTCAGTCAGAAGTTCTCCATCGAGCTCCAAGACTCCGTAAACTGCAAACGGTACAAACAGACCTGGTCAAACAACATGAGTGTCATGGAGAAACCCAAGATCCTCACGAACAAGTCTTCGGATTTCGTCAAGGTGTCCTTCTTGCCTGACTACAAGCGGTTCGGGATGGAGAACGGGATTGATGACGATCTGGAGGGCTTGATCTATCGCCGTGTTTACGATTTGGCCGGAACGGTGTCTGGGATCAAGGTCTGGCTGAACGGCGAGCACCTCAAGATCAACTTCAAGAGCTACTGTGAGCTGTACGCCAAGGCGATTGCCAACGAGCGCGGTGATCTTGCCGTCGATGGCCAACGGCCGGCAGCGAAGGTCGAGTTTGACCAGCAGCGGCACAACGGCCGGCTGTGGCAGGTCGGTTTCACTGTTTCAGATGGTTCTTTCCAGCAGGTGTCGTTCGTCAACAACATCGCGACCACGTCCGGCGGTACGCACGTCAACTACATTGCCGATCAGATCTGCGAAGCGCTAGGCAAGGAGATGAACAAAAAGAAAAAGGGCCACTCTCTCAAGGCCTCGCATTTCCGCAACCACATCTTCATCTTCATCAACTGTCTCATCGACAACCCGGCTTTTAACTCGCAGACCAAGGAGCAGTTGACCACCAAGATGAGTGCCTTTGGCAGTAAGTGTGTGCTCAGCGACGCTTTCCTCAAAAAAGTCAAGGCCTCCGAGGCCATTCAAAATATCATGGATTTTGCGGACAAGAAGGCGGATAAGCTTCTCGCGAAATCCGACGGAAACAAGCGCTCCCGCATCAGCAACGACAAGCTCATCGACGCCAACTGGGCCGGCTCCAAGCGCGGCCACGAGTGTACCTTGATCTTGACCGAAGGTGACTCTGCCAGAGGGTTGGCCGTGGCCGGTCGTGCTGTTTTGGACCCCGACCGCATTGGTGTGTTTCCGCTCCGTGGTAAAATGCTCAACGTCCGCGATGCATCGCTGGACCAGATCATGAAGAACAAGGAAATTGAGAACATCAAAAAAATCCTTGGCCTCAAGCACAAGCAAGACTACCGGGACACCAAGGGCCTTCGCTACGGCCATCTGATGATCATGGCCGATCAGGATTTGGACGGTAGCCATATCAAGGGGCTGCTCATCAACTTCCTCGAAGTCCAGTTTCCGTCGCTGTTACGCGTGGAAGATTTCTTCCAGGAGTTCATCACCCCAGTGGTCAAGGTGTGGCAGGGTAACAATCCCAAGAAGCCGCAGAACCTCAAAACTTTTTTCAATTTGCCCCAGTACGAAACGTGGAAGGATAACCACAAGTCTGAGATTCGGAAGTGGAAATACAAGTACTTGAAGGGTCTGGGTAGTTCCTCGAACGAGGACGCCCAGATTTACTTCAAGGATTTGGACCGCCATCTGAAGAAGTTTGAGATTCTAAAACCCGAAGAGTCCCAATTATTTGAGCTGGCTTTCTCCAAGAAAAAGGCCGACGCCCGTAAAGAATGGTTGGGCAACTTTGTCCCAGGGACGTACATGGACGTCACGGCCCACAGGAAGTCTTACACCGATTTCGTCCACAAGGAACTCATTCTTTTCAGTATGGCCGATAACATGCGATCCATCCCCTCCATGATCGACGGTTTGAAGCCCGGTCAGCGCAAGGTCATCTACGCTGCCTTCAAGCGAAATCTTGTCAACGACCAAAAGGTTGCCGAACTTGCTGGTTATATCTCCGAGGTGGCCGCCTACCATCACGGTGAAATGTCCCTGCAGCAAACGATTGTCGGCTTGGCGCAAACCTACGTCGGCTCCAACAACGTCAACTGCCTCGAGCCCAGCGGTAACTTTGGTTCTCGTCTTTCTGGTGGTTCGGATGCCGCCAGCGCTCGTTACATTCACACGCGACTCTCACCCTTTGCCCGGCGCGTTTTCTCGAAGCTTGATGAGCCCAGCCTCGAATACCAGGACGACGATGGGAAGGAGATTGAGCCCAAGGTCTACGTGCCGGTTATCCCTATGGTCCTCGTCAATGGTGCCGACGGTATCGGTACGGGTTGGAGTACACAAATTCCCAACTACCACCCGGTACACATTGTTGAGAACCTGAAGCGGCGGATGGGCCGGTTTGACCCCGAGGACACTGAGGAGAAGCCATTCCAGCCCATGACCCCCTGGTTCCGCGGCTGGAAGGGCGTGGTGGAACCCGATGGTCCCAACAGGTTCAAATTTAACGGTATTATCAAGCAGGATGAGCAGAAGCCGAATGAGATTCACGTCACTGAGCTGCCGATCCGGATGTGGACGGATGACTTCAAATCCAAGCTCGAAGACATCATCCGGGGTGAGAAGGTGTCCAGCTTCATCAAGGATTACCGCGAGTTCAACGACCATCAGACTGTTCACTTCATCATCGACATGGAGGACAAGCATATGAAGGCAGCCCTTGAGGAAGGACTTATCGAGAAGTTCAAGCTCACCAAATCCGTCACCACCACCAACCTCGTTGCGTTCAACACTCGTGGCCAGATCCAGAAGTACGAGAATACGGAACAAATCATGGAAGAGTTCTACAACTACCGCCTCAAGATGTACTCGGCCCGGAAGAAGCACTGGCTCGGGGTCTACCACGCTGACTACCGCAAGCTCAAGAACCAGTACCGCTTCATTTTGGAGATCGTGGAAGAGAAGCTCGTGGTCAACCGGAAAAGGAAGGCCGTGCTCGTCCAGGAACTCCGTGACAGGAAGTACGAGGCTTTCCCGCCGAAGGACGACAAGAAGAAGTCCGACGAGGAGCTTAACAACGAGGGTGAAGAGGAAGAGACAGCGAGCGGTGCACGAGATTATGACTACCTTCTGTCGGTATGTGTCGAGATCCGAACCTTGCAACCCCCCCACAGTTTGCTAACAGCGTACAGATGGCCATTTGGTCGCTTACCACCGAACGTCTTGAGAAGCTCAAGAACCAGATCGCAGCCAAGAAGGCCGAGTATGATGAACTCGACGCATTGAGCGAGAAGGACCTCTGGATCAAGGACCTCGATGGGTTCCTCGAAGAGTGGCACACTCAGTTGAAGCTCGAAGAGGAGATCACCACCGGTATCCGCAGAATGGGTCGTCGCGCATCGGCCAAGATTGGCGCCGGCAAGGGCCGCCGTATCAAGGACGACGATGACTACCAGCCCGAGAAGAAGACCAAGGGCAAGGCTGTCAAGGCTGAGAAGGTCGAGACCAAGACCCACCAGAGATTCACCGAGAAGTTCCAGGCCGCTTCCAAACCCAAGCCGAAGGCCGACCTCTCGGATGACGACGACTTCGCCTTTCTCGGCAAGAAGGCGATGGTGAAGACCGAGGTCGACGACGCTCCTGCTCCGGCGGCCGCCGCAGCTACCGGCCGCAACAAACGGGCGGCTGCGACCAAGTCCAAGTATGTGCTGAGTGACGATTCGGACGACGACTTCATGGAGCTGGGCAAGGCCGACGTCAAGGATGAGTCTGAAGACCCGGTTGAAGATGAAGTTGTGGACAAACCATCGAAGCCGGCCTATCTAGACGATGAGGATCTCGAAGACCTGGATCTGCCAAAGACCAAACCTTCGCTTGTGGACGATGTGATGGACATCGATGACGGGGAGGAAGAGGAGGAAGTTGTCAAGAAGCCCACAAAGCGTGCGGCGCCAAAGCCTAAGGCCAAACCCACGTACGCCGATGATGATGATGATCTTGACGACTCGGAGCCTGAAGAAGTTATCCCCAAGCCGACCAAGCGTGCAGCTGCCAAGGCCAAGCCGGCACCTGTTGATATCGATCTTGAGGAGTCGGAGCCCGAAGAGGTCATTCCCAAGCCGACAAAGAGGGCAGCTGCCAAGGCCAAGCCCGCGCCTGTAGATTCCGATGTTGAAGAATCAGAGCCCGAGGAGGTGATCCCGAAACCGACAAAGAGAGCAGCAGCCAAAGCCAAGCCATCATACGCGGACGAGGACGACGAATCTGACGCCGAGGAAGTCGCCGCAAAGCCAACCAAGCGGGCCGCAGCCAAAGCCAAGCGCTCATACATTGATGATGAGTTCGGCTCAGACAGTGACGAGGATAACGGTGATGACCTGCTCGGCGACGTTGGTGCCATGGTCAAGGGCATAGGAGCTCCGGCGACCAACAGTGGCAGGCTTAGTCTGTTTGCCATGTCTCGGCCGGAAGCGGGCGATGCGCCGCTCCCCAGGGTGAAGTCCAGGCAGTCGAGGTCGGTCCTAGAAGTCGACGACCACGACGACACCAACTACGAGGCCCTCGCCATGTCCTCTCCGCGTAAGTCTACCACCACCAAATCCGACGATATCGACGATTTCTTATCTGACGACGACTTGCCTGCCCCACCAAAAGCCACCGCAAAGCCAGCCGCCTCCTCCAAAGCCAAGGCCCCCCTCAGTGTCGTCCCCGGTGCAGCCAAGAAACGCGGCCGCCCGGCCGGCGCCAAGAACAAGCCCAAGGACGACGCCGCCGCCGCCGCGCCGGCCCCCAAGGCCAAGGGCAAGACGGCCGTCTCGCTCGCCAAGTCCAAAACCGCCGCCCTCTCACCCGCCGCCAAAGCGTACGCCGCCAAAAAGGCCAAGTCCAGCCGCAAGGTTCTCGACGACGACGACGATAACGACGAGCTCATGGAGGACGCGCCGGCTAGCCCCCCGCCGTCCAAACCCCTAGCGCGCAGACCTGGCCGCGCGGCTGCGGCCAAGGCCAAACCGATTGTCGATGAAGACGAGGACGATTCCTTCGTCAGCGCCGATTCTGGCGGCGAGGGCGCCCGTGCCAAGGGCAAGAGTAAGAAGAGAGTTGATAGTGATGCGTTTGATATGGATGAGGATAGTGACTAGATGAGCGGTGTGAGTTGTGCGTGCAGAGTTAAGGAGGGAAGGGGTGAGAAAGTGGCTGCATGGGGTGACAAACAAACGAACAAACCACGGACAGTATTTGATTTGTGTTGTTTGGTTTTAAGTTCTTGACGAGATACGAATTCCCTGCCCTTTTCTTTTTTCTTCGGTGGGTTGTTCAACCACTACCAACCTAACCTTTCTGTCATTCTCACTCATTCTCATTTGTCGCTTTGCTCTCTCCTCTCTAGCAGTCAAGACGGAGAGAGAGAGCTATGGTAGTCGGAGAAAGTGGTGCTCTGGGCATAGGCAAAGGGAACCAACCGTGTACATCTGGTTATTTGTGTCTTTTTTTTTCTTATTTCTTTTTTTATTGGCTTTTCTATACATATATCTCTGTTGTTTAGTCACCGTATGGAGTTATTTATTTACCTTACTCTCTCTGCTCTCGATGGTCTGATTCTCCCTTCTCATGGCTTGACTACCTGAAGATAAACGAGAAGGGAAGTAAGTCCGAAACTATATATGGGATCTCTTGCATAACACTGATACGTTGCTTTGCTCCATTCAACTTAGCCTGTTACTGGTGACCCTGTGGAAACTGCTAGTATTCTGTCACCCCATTAACCTATTCCGTGAGCACATTTCAAAATGAAACCTCATCGTTGTTCTGGACGGTATAGTGCACAAGTGCTTCTTACATCGTAGAAGACGAGAAACGCTGTCCAGCACAAGTTTCAAGAAATCTCTAGGTCCGAAGATTTTCTCATCGGTTGCCCCCGATCTAGATCCCCCAGGCCCCAGGCATTTTCGTCCCCTTCATGAGGTGCTGCTCAGTCGTAGCGAGGTCCCGAACAGAAACACAAAACTTTCATGTTAATCACACACGCCTAAGAAGAGCATATCATACCAATACATCGTCCACAGACCACCAAGCATCAACAAGCTAATAACATACATAATCACAGTTACCCCAAACGATCAAGAAAGAGTGGGAAAAACGATGTGTTAAGAAAAAAAAAAAAAGTCAAAATCAAGCATACAATATCAACACGGTACTCCGCCCATCCGGTAACCCACCCTATAAAACCTGGGAAAGTCCCATGCCCATGTGTCCGTCTCCCAGAAAACATACACCACCCACCCCCATCCCCCCTCATCTCAGGAAAACCAGCTCGTCGTCCATCAACGGAGACAACCCCCCTAAAAACAGATTTGTGCGTTCCCTCCTAGAACACAAGTTACCAGTTTTGCCTTCCTAAACCGGTTATTACCGGAGATGTTGCTTTATTAACGCTCAGCGAGCAAGGCGTTGAGATGTTAGTGAGCTTGGTGTCGTCGTACACAGAACTTCTCAGCCATCAAATATTTTGATCACTAAGGCTCTTAAGCGGCGATCAGAGACTCGCCATCGGTCTTGGCGACAGGCGGGAAGGTGTTCTCAACAACCTCGACAGGCTCAGGATCGGGGTGCTTCAGCTCCTCCTGAGGAGCGGTGGGGAAATCAGTCGCCTTGATGGAAGGCTTTTCCTGCCCGTTGGTCTTGTCTTGTCCGTTGACCTCGTGGCCGCGAGCGCCCTTGATCAAAGCCTGGGCCTTGGCAGTGTAGTCACCTACATACTGCTTCGTGACCTGGGTGGCCTGTTCGGTGTGCTTCTGAGCAACGGTGCGGAACTGAGCGGTCTGGGCGTTGACAACCTCGCTGGCGTGCTTCAGCTGGTTGTCAATGAGTTCCTGGTTGGAGGTGTAGATGAGCGGGGTGAAGAAGACAACGGTGGTGCCGATGACGGCGAGACCCCAGTACGGGACGATCTTGACGAGGTAGTACGAGAGAAAGGCACCGAATGCAGCCTGCAGGGGGGTTAGCTTAGCTCTCTGTGGCATCCTGCGCGGGAGCTGCGGGAGCTGCGGGCGCTTGATCGGGTTGTGGAGTCGATTGTGGAGCCCACTTACAGCAGCCGATGCATACACGTTCTCGGCGAACAACACACGTTGCGACTCAATAACAAAGAAGTTGATGAGCTCGTGGACGTCGCCAATCGCCGCTTCGAGCGTCTCGCGCGGGATGGTGTAGTACTTGCGAGGGCGAAGTTGAGTGGCGAAGCCGTTGTTCAGAAGCGCCTTTCCAGCGACCTCGGCGGCGATGGTGATGCCAAGAACCATCCAGGTAAGCTTAAAAGCCCAGCGCAGCACATCGAGGTACCTAACCGCGAAGATGAGTGTGACTAGGGATGCATAGGCGATAGCTGAAGCACCTGGAAAGCACAAAAGTATCAGTATGTTCCTGGCCTATGGTATCGGAAGTCGGGAGGGCGACACGTACGGGGGTTGCGCCACGATAGGAGCTCCGAGAAGAAGGAGTGGTAGTTCGTCAGCGGCTGGCCAGTGGCGGCCGTGTAAGAAGGCGGATGACGGGCGGCAGCGAGGTTCGACATCTCGTCCGTGGCCTTGGAGGTTTGGGTCTTGACGTTCTGGGCTACGGGTCCTGTGGGGCAAGCTTCCTGTCAGAGTCTTTTCGCAGTGCATAGGCAGATATTTGTTTTCGAATCGGCGAGGTAAACGTACCGTTGGTGACAGTGTTGTAAGCAGACGTGGCATCTGCGGAAGGGATATCGTCAGTTGGTCGGGGCAAAAAGAGGGTTGGGTATCGGATGTCGAGCTGTGAAACACTTGCACAAGTTATTAGCCAAGAAAATGCGAACAGCAGGGGGGGTAGAAGCAGCCAGGCGCGAACGAGAAAGAGCTAAATGACACGAACCTTACTCGCTTTGATAGCGTCCACATTAGGGTTACCGTTGGTAACGGCAGCGTCAGCCATTTTTCTTCGTTGTCGCGACGAGCGCGTGAGCAAACGGTGTTGGTTCGGGAGGGTAACGAGGGCGGCCGGGGACCCGTGACGTTTAGATCAGGGAGGGGCACGAGGGGAAAAAAGTATGGCGACTGCGAACGACGGTTTGACGCAAGTGAAAGCTCGATGATGGGATGCCAGGTGTATCGCGACAAGAGATGCTTTTTTCTGCCGTTTTGCTCGGTCTGGATGGTGAAGAATTTTGGTGTTGTGGAAGGAAAATGGAGGTCGAGGTGTGTGTTCCAAGAAGTTGGGATAGGCAGGAAGCAATGAGGGCTTTGAGACAGGCTCCAGGGTGAATTATTATTTCCCACCCAGCTCAGCCAGCTTATCAAAAAAACTTGCAGGCAGTCACAGTCCCGCCGACAATGACAAGGACTTCCGGGACCACAACCCAGATCCGACAGCCCAGCGAGCCCAGACCAAAAGCTCGCCCCAGAGCTTGAAAATGGTCCCCACCATCTCCCCCCGTGTCCACCAATTCCAGAGCTCGCCAGCTTGCTGCAGGCACTCCAAATCGGCGTTCAGCACCAGTGCAATGATCTCATCATGCCAGCGCCGGGACACCCTATCAAAAAGCTGCAAGCTTGCGTCACACCCGACCTGCGGGACGGGAGTGCAGTTTGTTATCTCTCTCTGCGCCGCAAGAAGCAAAATCCGCCCCCGTTGGGTTAGGACCACAAACCCTTTGGCTAGTTTTCTTTATGGTCGCCTTCGGTCGACGGGTAACATGAAAGCAAACCCACAAAATCCACCGTTAATTTCAGCAACAGTCTTTCGCGGTGCAAACTTGCAATCGCGGGTTCGGCCCCACCAAACGCTTTCGGTTGTATCCAATATCGATTGATGCCTGTCAGAGATTTAATCCCCGGCCCCCTTGCCCCCCTGCCCAGGATAAGCGAGGTACTAGTAACTAAATCCTGGTTTGTTAGATAACTCTGGCCAAGACACTAAAAATACACGCAAAACTGAGGCTGCTCTAACAAAGTCTTGCATGCTGGGATGTACCCTCTGTTGGTCCCATTCGTCCCATGTGATTCTGAGCCAAAATGATGCGTCAAGACCGCCCAGCCAAATACCACGATGACGGAAGGTGGGGAAAGGAAAGAAGAAAATTCAATAAACGATAACAGTCAAGAGGGGAAGAGATGATGACGCAGTAGGAAAAGAAGCCTTATGAAAAATACATCGTTCTAAATTTAACGGGAAACAGGTGAGAGGAAACTAGGAACGAAGTTCAACGTACCGTGTCGCGAGCAATCCCCAAAGAAAAAAAAGCTCTCTTGAGCGACGGCCTGACGCTGGCACGCGACACATCAAGCACGCGAACACGAATGACGTTTGAGTTGGCCCACACCCACCCACAAGAGCAAGACCCGTTCCGACTCATATGTGTGTTGTTCTGCAGGGTTGCAGGTGCTTGCTGCGAGTCGACTAAACGGGCACTGTGTCTATCCTCGTTGTACTGTGTGGTACCGGCATCACTGTCGTCTCTCCTAGGATAATTATCTTCGTGTCGTCAGCATCTAGTGTATGCATATTTCAGCCAAGTAACGCCGCGATTTTAATGCCTCGAGCTACAGAATATTTCCGCGTCCTTGTAAACACATTGAGAGGTGAGTTAAGAAGGTATGGATGGGAACAATATTTTGTTTCTAGCCGACCAGTAAATCATAGGTAGCTCGTAGGAGAAACGGCGGGGCAGTAAGAACACATTGTTGAAGCCTCGTCGTTAAAAGACGAAAAAGATCAAGAGGACAGGAAAAAGAACTGTTCAAATATTGTCATTGATCATGGGGTAGTCGACCCTGGATTAATTTATATCACTACCCTGTCCCATCCACATTGTCGGAGAATGCTTCCTTGGATATGCACTTTCTTTCCTTCCTCCCAGTAAGACACAAGTCGGCCCAGTTTCCCTCGTCTCTCCATCCGCCATGCATGCATGCAAAGAAAAAAAAAGAACCGAAAAAAAAAAAGTAGAAACCTGGTATCATGATGCTCACAGACTCAGCCGCCCTGCGACGTTCTTAGCTCCAACTTTCCGATGCCCCAGTAAATTAACCCAACAATGTATCACCAAATGCCCTCAAGGTCGCCAGAAATCAAGATCCCACAGCGTATGTGTGTGGAAAGTCGAAAAAAGAACAGGGGAAGGTGACCACAATGGTTTTAAAAAGCCACGGGGCGAACAGAGAATAATATGAAAAGAGGTGGGCGGTAATGCATCATCACCTCCTCCACCCCCAGAACCCCCCACCAGCGCCCCCTGCAGCTGGTGGTGGTGGCGACGATACTTTTGACGGCGACTCAGACATCACAGGACTCGTTACCGTACTGCCCGTTAACCGCCCAAACATGCCCATGGCAGTAGCCGCCGCCGACTGCGCCGCGTTGCCAGCATTGTGGTTATGATGGTGATGATGGTGGGACATCCCTACCGGGGGTGTTTCCCCAGGCGCAAGGCCAAAGGCTTTCCGCAGCTGCTCCAACTTCTGCTTCGCCTCCTCGAGCTCCTGGCGCGCGACCGCCTCGGCCGTCTTGGCCTGGACAAGTTCGAGCAGGAGCGCATCGGTCTCGTTGAGCGGGGTCGTGAGAGATGCGGAGGAGGTATCGAGGCCGGAAGTGCCGGAGGAGGCATCGGTCGGGCCCAGCACGGCGGTCGATGCGAGGGACTCGTGGCTCTCTTTTTTCTTCATCGTCAACATGGACGAGACACGGTTGCTGCTGTTGTTGCTGTAGATGGATGCAGCCTGGGATGGTGTGGATCTGCTGCGGCCGAGTTTGAGCTCCCGCAGGCCGACTCCTGCGGCCGCACCGCCACTGCTGCTGGCTGTTTTAGAAAGCCACTCAGACTTGTCCGCCGTGGCGGGCGTGTCCGAGGCTCGTAGTCTCATTCCCTGCATCTGCCTCTCGATGCGCTGCTTCTCCTGGTGTACGTTTCGTACGTGCGCGTGGGTATCCCGTAGTTGTTCCCTCACGGTGGATAGTTCTTGCTCCATCTCTTGCACCTTGCGGTTATACCCCTTCGTCTTATCGCGCTCCTGAGATAATTGGGATTTTGTTCGTGCCAGCTCGTCTCGTAATTGCTGTTTCGTCTCCGATGCAGATGACCTTGAGCTGGTGACCGAGTCGCTAAACCGCTCCTCCACAGCGTCCAGGAGATCGGAAAGCTGCTCTGCTGTCGGCTTGGGACTCGTTGTTTTTGTTGTTGAAGAAGAATCGACCACACTACTGTCGTCGCTCCCTTCTGCCTTGTTGCGCAAACCATCCAGCAAAGATCGGACCGCCCGACGGTCCTCCTCGCGGCCTTCTTTTTCGCGTTGTAATTGATTGGCCAAAAGGGTGTGATTCCGTTGTAATTCGCTGAGTGCAGTGAGCAGGTCCTCAATTTGGCTGTGCAGGTGCTTGCTGCCATCTCGGGAGGTGTTGATGCTGGTGGAGAAGGAAGCAGCGGGTGATGGGATTTTGAACGACGGCAATGGGGTGGCTTCCCGGGAGAAGTCGTCGGCGGAGCTGTCGCGGGAGACATTGGTTGCCTCGGTTGACACGGAGCTAAGAACACTGGCGGCAGATGATGTCGTAGACGAGGCGGCCTCCATCGACGAGAGGCTCTGTTTCGAGGGGCTGCGGCGAAGCATGCTAAGGGGGCCCGACGCGGCGCCGAGCCCAGGGTTGAGATTGTTGTTAGGGGTGGGAGTGGCGGTGGTGGATGTCGATGTTGAAGATGTCGATGTTGAGGATGATGCTGATGTCGAAGATGAGATTGGTGTTGGTGTAGGTGTCGCAGCCCTTGTTGGCGCGGCTGTTGTTGTTGTTGTTGTTGTTGTTGCAGCAGCTCCTGCAGGTGCTGTTGGCGGCAGACAAGTTGTAAGCTTGGGGGCGGACGAGGCGACCCAAAGGCGACCCAGGAAACGGGAGGCAGCGGTAGTGACATCGGCATCCGCAGAGGCATGTGCCGTCTCTGCCCCACGGTGATTGGCGCTGGGGGTAATCTTAGCTTCCTTGTACCCCTGCTCGAGCGCTATCATTCGCTCCTTGGTAACGACGTTGGCGAGTGCAACAAAGTCTTGGACAAACTCGTCGGCGTTGTAATTGTAGCAATCCCACACGCCGCGCGATAGCAACAGGTGCATCACATCATCGAGTTCGGTGTAGCCTAGGATTCGCACTTGGTTTTTGCGCATGAGCGACAGCGCCACGCGCATGATGGTTTCCGACGCGCCCTCTGCGAAAATCACATCGTAGATGCGAAACAGCATTGGCAGGGGGCACGTTACGGCGTAGAACGACAGGAACCATTGTGAAACATAGGCGGGTTCAACCTGCAAATCGTCCAGGTGGGCCGACAGTGTGGGCAGATGCTGTCGCAACAGCTCGCGAAATTGGTAGATTCGGATGTGCAGCCCCGCCAGGTCAGGAACGAAACATTGGCGCTGATCGTAGTTTTCCATCAGTCTAGCCCGCATCTGTTAGCCCGCCACATTCTGGCCAAGAAACGTGATTGGGAATTCGCAAGCGCGGTAGCGTTATCACTTGGCGCAAGGCTTGGGGGAGAAAAAAAAAAAAAAAAGAAAGGAGGTGGAGGGAGAAAAAAAATAGGGCAAAAGTAACACATACCTCACCAAGACGCAAAACGCCTGCTTGTCCGGCATATGCATTAGCAGCGGCCCGACTAGAAGCGCTAGCCCTTGGCAATATCCTATCTCGGTATCGTAGAGACTGAAGCACTTGAGGACACGCCCTAGCATGCGCTGGCCATCACCATCTGGGTCGCGGAACATGTCAACACCAGGAAAGCTGCGACCAAGATCCTTGCTGATGACGCCCTCGTACGGGCTCGATTCGCCAGTCAGTCGCTCAAAGACATCCTCCAGATGGCTGTCCCGGGCGCCCGCCATGCTCTGCCATACTACGCCACGGAGCGGTGGCGGCACTCCTTTGCGGACCTTGTTTGATAGCAGCGTCGGCAGGCGGGCGGCGGTCTGCTTGGGATCTTTGACTAGCGCCAAGTAGAACTCGAGCTCGGTCATGGGCGTCGGCGGGAGGGTCGAGTACCGCAAGGCGGAGGGGCTCGGACCGGTGACCATTTTGCGTAGTTGCGCCATCGACGGCGGTCGGGGTTTGCTCTCGCGAGGGTACCGCCCTCTAGTGGCGGCCATGGCGGTAGTGGTGGCTTTGGTCCCCGTGCTCTTCAGGTCCGTGCCAGTTCGACCAATCCCTTGCCCGGGTTTGACTATTGTTGATGCGGTGGTGGTCTATCGTAAGACTTTGTCAGTATGGTGGTGAACACAGCATGTTGCAGCTCAGTGGGATATTGTGACGCACATGGCCCGGCTCTTGGCCTTTCAATTCCAACTCCTCCTTCTTCTGCAACTCGTCCCAGTCGACCCTCTCTGACCCCGTGCTCGAGGACGAGCTTCTGTACTTCGGTCTCTTGGCCCCATCGCTGGCACTCTCTCCGCTCGATCGTCCCAATTCCTGGAGCAAGTTTGGTCGGCGATTTGACGCTGAGGTCTCCGGTTCGAAAATCTCCGACTCGCTGTCATCGTCATCGTCATCGTCGTCGTCGTTGTTGTCGTCGCCGCCATCATCACCATCGTTCCGCTCGGGACCGTCCCCCTCCTCTTTGACCAATGTCTCGGGCTCGGATGTGGCGTTACTGACTGCATAAGTCGGCAGCGGGCTCTTTCTCGGCAGAATCGTGCTTGGCGGTACTGTCGTGTTCACCTGGAGCGACGATGGCTCAGAGAGGCGGACGGTGACGAGAGAGTCGTGGTCGGTCGCTTCCTTTTTGATATTTGTACCGCGTGGCGGTGAATTGATCGGGCCTGGGTCGGTTTCGCTTCGCAGCAACGCTGAGTCGGTGGGCGCCCAAGCCCGTTGTGAATCCCCTCCATGCTGGTCAGACTCCATCCCGAACGCCGACTCAATCCCGCGGCTCCGGGGGCGTGAGCGAAAAGTCGGGCGTGGCGGTGGAGTTTTATTCGCGTCGAAAATCGTGGGATGGGATCGTGTTGTTCTGAGAAATTGGCGAAAACGCTGGTCCCAGCTCCCGGTTTACCGGTGTTCGCCCGTCATCCAAATATCGCGTTGAGGGTGTTTCCCCAAAATCTAGGCCACGGTGGCGTATCCTTCCTCTTTGGGATCTCGTCGTCGTTGATTCCTCTTTTTTTTCTCGCCGGCACGCTTCTCGAAAAAGCGCCTGGCGTCCCAAAGGGCGTTGTGTGCTAGCTTTCAAAGACCACGAAGCAGGGATAACCCGCTAGGCGCGAAGAAGTGGATCGAGGTGGTCAAGATCGTCGACCTCGAATTGTGTGGAGCTTGGCATGCGATTTGCTTGGGCAGGGCAGCCTTTCCCCCAGTTTCACATAGGGGCTGAGGACACTGAAACGGTTCGATCACAGGCGGCCCACGGCTTAAGGCGACCCAGGCGAAGCTGACAATCGACTATTGAATGCCGTAAGATTCATCACAGACGCGAAAAAAAACTCGCGCCGAGGAAAAAAAAGGGGAATGAAAATCGGCTGCGGCGTAAACAGAGAAGCGCATGCAAGTAGCTTTTTCGACGGGACGAACGGTCCCAGAAAGCTCGAGCCGAGCCCCTGGATATCCTTGCAATAAGTGCCTGCAGGAACCAGGTCCAAACGGGCAATGCGGGGCAACTTTCACACCCACCGCCGAAGGTCAGCACGAGACGATCGAAGAGGACCAAAAGCTGGTACACTCAAATTCGCTTTTTCGGGGGGACAAACAAGCGCATTACCCAATCCACCGGCGGTTAGTCTACACTACACTACGCTGCGTTCGTCCCTGTCGGATGTGTTCAGATCGGAAGGTGACGGACGGAGGACGGAGAAGCGCCAGATCGGGTCGTTAAGGCGGCAAAAACACATCACTAATTCGATGCGGAGCCACGGGGCGGGAATGGGAAGAGTGGGGCTCGAAAACAAGCAAGGCTGCCCCCTGCATTCTCCCCGCTGCCGCGTTTCCAGCAAGCAGAGAGCACTGCAGCAACAGCAGCAGCCGCCTGCAGGGAGTCAGGGACGAAAGCAACTCGACAAGCAACGTCGAACGAACAGCCAACCAGCACCTTGAAAACAATCATCAACCCCTTTTGGAAAAGCAACATCACTCAACCCCAAGGAAAAGGATGAAGCCATTTGTTCGTTTACCATACCAATCACACTGTTTTGTTACTCACACGCGCCCATCTTGAATGCTTTGTCTTCGCGCAGCTTCAGCTGAGCATGGAAAACAAAAAAAAAAAACCACAAGGCTCACCGACGTCCAGTTTCGGCTCACAAAAGGGGAAGTTAAGGGGGTTCGCAGACCCATCCGACCATCCGACCGAATTAATCGGCCCTAGAGTTCAGCAAGAAGCCTTCATCAGAAATGTGTGAGGGAAGGGCGGAGACCCGGTTTGCAGCAACCCCGCGACCCGACCGCCTGGGTCCTGTCCGAGAAGACCGGCCCGGGGAAGCAACCGGCTGCTGAATTCACGGGTGCCCGTGGTGTGGGTCCCTCGTATCCGACTACACCACGGGGAAATAGGGGTCCAAGCACGTACCTGTACTAGTAACACGGCCGGATTTCAACCTTGTTGCGCGCATCTAGTGTAGAGCAAGAAGGGGCAGACCATCAGCGCCCAGGGCTACGGCACAAACTGCGCACAGCCGTACGATGACACGGGCAAGGAGGACTTCCTCCATGTTTCTCAACATCCAGACCCCCTACCTTCCCGGCGGCACTGGGTTCGTGTTGAAGAAACTTGGAGCTGAGTCGCGAGGGGAATGCGGCGGTGTTGCTACGGGTTTCGGGAGTTGCCTGGCGTGCAATCGCTGGGTTTTCATGACCTGGCTGCGGGGATCTTGACAAACCCAAACCGTTGCACCGCAAGCGAGCACCACGTAACCATCTGTCCATTTTTCAACGCCGGACATGTCATCGCAAAACCACTTACGACGCCGCCAATCAGCTATCCCCAGCTATCCCCAAACCAGCACACAAACGTCTATTTTACAACTTATTACAGGAGCTAACTCTTTCGTTGGTCCAAATAATATGTGATTGGATACTTCAGCCACGCGCACTGCGCCCGGTCCGGCAGCGAGATGGTCCGCGCCGGGTAGTCCAGCGACTTGCCGGGGCCGGCCTCGCTCGACACGGGGCGCCACGGGCCGCTCTCTCGGTGGTTTGCGAGGGCCTGGAGAAGAAGGGGGGGCAGGTCAGGTTAGCATAGGTAGGTTGGAGGGAAGGAAACGAAAACAAAATAAAAGGAGAGAGGGCTGGCTGGCTGCACGCTCACCTCGGAATAGCCGCGCGCGCGCAGGTACGCCTCGGGCGGGTTGGGGTCGCCCGTCTTGGCGAAGCTGGCAAAGAAGCCGGTGATGAGCTGGGTGGCCTTGGTATCGGCGGGATCGCGCGGGAGCACGTTGCCGTAGGTGAAGCCGATCTCGGCGCCGTGCAGGCGGAAGTAGGGCAGGTTGGGGTTGCCGAGCGGGTATCCGGGGGTGACGGGCCCGGCCGAGAGCCCCGTCGCGCCGAGCCCGTTGGGGTCGTACCCGCCGTTGGTCCGGTCGAAGGTGTAGTAGTAGGCCGCCGGGAAGACGCCCGACCGCGCGCCGCCGTACACGATGGCCTCGTCGATGCAGCGGAACCCGACGTCGGTCATGACCCGCTGGCTGACGTTGAACGCGTCCAGCGACAGGTTCCCCGTCGAGTACAGCGGGAAGAGCTGGCTGTCGAGGATGGCGCGCGCCGAGGCCGCGTCCACGCCCAGCGCGGCGGCGATGAAGTCGGCCTCGGAGGTGAAGTTGCCGCCCTGCGGGTATGGGAAGAACGACGCGCCGTCGTGGGCCGTCGTGCCGAAGATGACGGGGACGTGGGCGGTGCTGCCGTCGCGGGCTGCGACGTTGAGCTGCCTGGCGTTGATGAAATGGCCGTCCTGGACGACGTAGCGCGCCACGTCGGGCAGGTTGGCGAGCGTCTTGGCGGGGACCGCCTTGAGGCAGCGGATCTGCTCGTCGAGCTGCGTCTGGTTGCACCCGGCGCCGCGGAAGATCTGCTGGCCCGCCACGGCGTACGACTGCTCGATCGTGTAGTACTTGCTGTACGTGGTGCTGTACGACGCGCTGGGGCCCATGCCCTCGCCGCCCCCCAGGTTCGACTGCGCGATGGCCCCGGCCACGAGCTTCTCCCGGATGACGGGAGGGGAGCCGATCAGGGCCTTGACGGACCCCGCGCCGGCCGACTCGCCAATCACGGTGATGCGGGCCGGGTCGCCGCCGAACAGAGCAATGTTCTGGCGGACCCAGCGCAGGGCCGTGACCTGGTCGCCGATGCCAAAGTTGCCCTTGATGTCGGTCCCGGGAATGGCCAGGAAGCCGAGGGTGGTGAGCCGGTAGTTGATGCTCACGGCGACGATGTCCTCTCGGGAGACTAGGTTCCCGCCGTCGAACCCGCTCCCGCCGTTGCCGCCGGTGAAGGCGCCGCCGTGGATGGTGAGAAGCACGGGCTTCAAGCTCCTCCTTCTCGGCTGGGCTGTGCCGGGGAGGTAAGGGGTCTGGATGTTGAGAAACAGGCAGTCCTCCTTGCTCGTGTCATCGTACGCCTGGGCGCAGTTGGCGCCGTAGCCCTGGGCGTTGATGGTTTGTCCCTTCTTGCTGTACACGGTCGAGTACTCGAACCTCGAGACGGGGTTGGCGTACGGGATGCCCAGGAAGCGGAACGACTTCAGGTTCCGGTAGCCAAGGTACGTGTTCCCAGCGGCCGATGTGACGCTCACCGCGTTGGACGCAGAGGGCGAAGAGACGTCTGCGCTGGCCGCCCGCTCGGACTGGGTGCAGAGGACGTTCAGAGCCCCATCGGCAGCCTTGATGGGCTCGAGCCGTGGCTTGCTGCCGGCCTCCACGGGGACGCTGAGGGTGGCGTTGGCGACGAAGAAGCGCGAGTTGGGGCGAACATGGCCGGAGAATTGGAGGTACCGGAGGGAGTCTGCGAAGTCCTGGGGGTGCTTGCCGATAACGTCGGGGGTAACCAGCGTCTCGTGGAGGCTGGCGCAGGCGGCGACGCCCGCGCTGTAGGGCATGGGGTCGAGAAGGAGGGCGCCAACATGGTTCCCGTCGTCCAGGGGATCCAGATTGTTCTGGAACAGGAGGGTAAGCGACGACGACTTGTCCAGGATCGACCGTGCGGCCGCGCGGACGGCCAGCAGCACTAGGGCTGCTGGAGGCTGGGTGAGTCGCATGTTGGCAGGCAGCAGACGACGCGAGGAGGGAGAGGTGCCTACACAGTACAGCTCCTGATGGTGGGGTTATTAATGGCCGAGGCGGTGATGGTGGCTGAAGATGGAACAAGCCGCGCGTTGTCCTCACCTCCACGAGGCACTTATACTAGGAGAAAATGGCACCGTAACACCGTAACAGCATGATCGGATGGAGTGGAGATGGTCAACGTCGATGGGGCAGAAAGCAGGTACCGACGGAGCTGATGGCCGACCTCCGAGCCGGATGCCCGAAGTGCGGCACGGCACGGGTGACATCGACATGCTTCCCGCGCGGACTCACCGACATGTTCACAGTCCTGCATAAGCCACCAAGAGATGCGGGCGGGAGACCCGAGATCAACCACTCAGACGCACGCGCGACGATATCATATTTGCGAAATCCTTCTGTGCTTGCGCGCGAGGAGCAGGGTTTGGTGTTGACCATTGCGGTGGGTAACCTTAGCCGCATTCCAAAGAGAGGGGTAACACCATACCTACCTAAGGACGAAGTAGTGTAAGGTCCTAGCTGTTCGTACCTAGCCGAAGTCCTTGCCGGACAGGGGCTGACCTAACGTTATCGGCTAAGCGGGCCAACCTTCGAGAAGGAATTCGCCCCGGGACCCTTGCTAGTGGCATGCCATTTTGCGGGAGGGATCTGATGACTTGTAAGTTCCAAGCCTAGAACGTCGAGTGTACTATGTAGACGGCCCTTCGCTGCAGTCGGTCTGGGACGTCGTACCGTGAGCGGAATGAGTTGCATCTGGGCCGTCGCCTATCTCACCTCACCAGCAATTGGATCAGCCTCTCCGTGTGACAATACCACTCCCAGTATACGAATACGTAGCACCCCTCAATAACAGCGTAAAACCGAGCAGTCGGTACCAATACTCGACACAAACGAAGCGCCGGAGGCGATCTCGGCTGGCCTTAGTTACCTTACCTAGCAAGCTAGATAGTAGTCAGTTCGCAGCTAGTAGCGCGAGCACAGAATCCCTGATGCCCGTCCAGAAGCTCCCCCGGCACTCTTTCCTCCGTCGGCCACCCGGCGCGGCTGGGAAGGGCAATAGTTACTCCGTACTGCCGTCCCGGGGGCTGTTTTTTTTTTTTTTTTTGCAACGCGTGATGCAATTCCATCACCATGTTTCCCACCCAGCCAACAACACGTCAGAGGCCGACCAAGCAATTCTTGAAAACAGCCCGGGATGTTCACAGCGTCCGGCAATCAGCCGCTCGTGCTATATCCATCCTTTTCTTCGATCCCCGCAACAGGCCGGCGGATCGCCGGGACAGTTTAACGTAGTTGCAATCCATGTTCCCGAGATCGGTTACTATGTACACCGCCGCCCTGGATAGAGTGCGCGCCTTACAGAAACTGGCTCCGGGGATGTCGGGGCGAAGATGCAGTACCCGAACTCCAGTGCCTGAAGAATTAGCTGCGAGCGACTTGGAAGGCAACCTCGACCGGAACGACAACGACAGGCTTTTAATCGCAATCCGTCAATTCAATCTAATTAGAAGGCCTAAATCGTAGCCGGACCATCTTCTGGTTGAGAAACAAAGTGGAGGACCTCGTGGTTATAAACGTGGTAAACAAACTCTGGTAAGCAAGCTCTGGTAAACAAATAAACTCTTGATGATCCCGTGGCGACTGATTCTCGACCATGAAGGTTTTTTCCGGCTTGACTCTGGCGCTGCATGCCGGGTCAGCAGTGGCGGCACTAGCACACAACTCGAACTCAACCTACTACAATCCTGTTCTCCCCGGCTGGAGCTCCGACCCATCTTGCATCCAGATCCACGGCACATTCTACTGCGTGACGTCGACCTTCGTCACCTTCCCCGGCCTGCCCGTCTACGCCTCCAAGGGCTTGATCAACTGGAAGCACATCGGCCATGTGTGGAATTGCGAGTCCCAGCTCCCCGGCTATAGCTGGGCCACCAAGGAGCAGCAACAAGGCATGTACGCGGCAACCATCCGTCATCGCCACGGCACCTTCTACGTGATCTACGAGTACCTCGGCCTTAACGGCAAGAACGTGCACCTAGGAGTCGTGTTGGACGACGACGGAGGACAGTTGAGTTTCCGGTTCAATGCATCGGGGAACGGGCAGGGCCAGACGACGAAGGCGAGCGCGGTACCTAAGGGGTGGTGAGCAGGCAAAGCAGGTAAGCCCATCCGGCTGCAGATCCAGATGACCACGCCGACCGAGTATAGGTTTGCGGCGATGCTGGCGGCGGATGAGAGGACCAAGGTGGAGTTGGGTAAGGCATCGGCGGAGCTGCTTAGCGGCGGGACGGGATCGTTCGTTGGCACGCTGATCGGAGTGTATGCCACCTGCAACGGCGCCGGCTCGGGACTGGACTGCGAGGACGGCACACCCAGGGCGTACGTCAACCGGTGGAGCTATACGGGAGTTGCGCAGTACATCTCGGAGACGGAGACGGTCCCGAACATTGCAGAACTAACTAGCCCCAAACCCAAACCGGAATCACAACCACCTATGGTTTGTCTGAGCGGGGTTGTCGGCGACAAGGGCTTTTGACTTTATCTGATGGCCCGACTGCGGCGGAGTTAGGTTGGAAACAAGAATAAGTACCTAGGTACGGATACTTGCCCGCGCCAGCGAATTCTCTTCTCCATGAAATGGTATCCGGCCTTAGCTCGCTGGGCCTCGACCCCGGATTCCCGGCACCCGTTTGGGAGGTGGCATTCGGGAGCCTCTCAGGGCTCGTCTGACCCCTGTCCTCCTCGATTGTTGCTCAGGGCATCCGAGCACCAGGTCGATCCAGATTTCGAGGCCACCATTATGTGACATTATGTAGTGTACGCAATTGTTGCACCCCGAGTCCAACCTGGAAACCCCTCATGCACGACACACACACCAGGGCTCCGTCCTTGGCGCAATTGTGGGTTTCTCTGCGACACACAACAGGTGTTAGCGGTCGGTATAATAACGGGCGCATGCGCAGCGGCTTGTCGCTTATCTACGTTGCATCTCATTATTCGCCTCGCTACATAGTAGACCGAGTGCTCCGTCGCGAATACGACGCCCAGTCAACGTCCTACCTCTGCTTAGCTTCATGAATCAGAAAGAGGAAAAAAAATTCAATAAGAAAAAGAAGAAAAGAACAGCGGCTTTGTCGTGATACCCACAGCGTCAGAACTCAATCCACACAACGACTTCACCATGCGTCCGTCGAAGCCAGAGTAACCCCCTTGAGCTTAGGTACTGTGGACACTAGAGCATGTTTCCTCGGAGGCAACACCTCCGGAAACCGGCCCACTCTCTCGGGCAACAAGGTTGTCGGCGCGCCTCAGATGGCCCCTTGGGGAAATGCTGCATCGGGCCGATGTCGTGACCATTGGGCGTATAAGCGACCCTGCCCCGGGCCAGACCTCCAGTCCTCCTGCTGCTGGTTTATATATCGTCCTGTCCCGTTCGCCCGTCGCCTGCCCGTGCATCCGACGGAGCCCACCTCGACTTCCTGCTCTGATTTGGAATGAGCATTCCTGATTGCCCTTCGTCCGAGGCTGGCCCGCGTTCTACCGCAACCCGTTGGTGTTGTTGGAGTTGAGCATCGTCGATGGTGGAGAGTTGTCGGATTCGCCTCGCGGGGTTTCCGATCGGGATACCATTCTGCCCGTCTAGGGGTCGCCATGTGACTTTTGCTCCGAATCCTTTTCCGGAACTACACTAAGACGCCGAGAAATAATACACTGCGTAGGGGACGCTACCAAGGAGTAGGGACGTTGAGCTTCAGCCCCCTCTGCGTCTGCCTCCGCCTCCGCCTCCGCCTCCGCCTCCGCATCCGGCTCCGCATCCGGCACCGCACCGCTCTCCGATGCACTCGATGGCATCATCAACCCGACCGCGAGCCCTATATAGAGCTCGGTTTTGTCAATAAAGATCTCTCCTCTTCTCTTGCTTCCATCGACAACCACCGAGCATTCCTTCGAGTCACCTACCAACACGAGGTCGTCTGTCAACCCGAGGTCGTCTGTCAACCCGAGGTCGTGTGTCAACATGAAGTCGTCTGTCATCGCCGGGCTCTTGGCCTCGGGTGCCGCCGCTCAGAGCGGTGCCTGGGGGCAGTGCGGTGGCATTGGCTTTGCCGGTGCCAAGAGCTGCGTGTCTGGATACCATTGTGTCTCCGTCAATGACTGGTACAGCCAGTGCCAGCCCGGAGCTGCCGCGACCACTTTGGCGACGTCGACCACCTCCTCACGCCCTGCCTCGGGCACGTCGACCACCACGTCGACCCCGCCCACCTCGACCGGCACTGTTGGCGTTCGCTATCTTGGCCGCGTCAACCCGAACACCAAGGAGCTGAGCTGGCCTGGCTCTGGCATCTCCTTCACATTCACGGGAACCTCCGCCACCATCGGCATCGCCTCCGTCAGCGGCACCAACAGCGTGGACCTCGTCGTCGATGGCGGCGCTCCCGTCGTCATCACCAGCTTTGGCTCCAGCATTACCACGCCCGCCGGCCTCTCCCAAGGCACGCACACCGTCACCCTCCGCAAGCGGTCCGAGCCCTCCTACGGCTCCATCTCCCTCGGCTCCCTCACGACCAACGGCGCCTTCGTCGCCGGCACCGTCCCCACCCGCCAGATCGAGATCATCGGCGACTCCATCACCGTGGGTTACGGCCTCGACGGGACCAACCCGTGCACCAACAACGCGGCCCTCGAAGATAACCCCAAAACCTACGGGGCCCTTGCCGCCGCCGCCCTCGGCGCCGACTACAGCGTGATCGCCTGGAGCGGCAAGGGCGTAGTGCGCAACATCGCCACCGGCAGCGTCGACACGAGCCCCCTCATCCCGGAGCTCTACACCCGTTACGGCGCCAACGACGCCGACAACAGCTACACCTACCCCTCGACCTGGTCCCCCGCCGCCGTCGTCATCAACCTCGGCACCAACGACTTCAGCTACATATCATGGGACGCCTCCGGCAACGCCTACCCCGCGCGCGACGGACTGAACATCACCACGTACACCAACGGGCTGGTGTCCTTTGTCCAGAGCATCCAGACGCACTACCCCAACGCGCACTTCTTCCTAGTTGGCTCGCCCATGCTGAGCGATTACTACCCCGCCGCGTCGGACGCGCAAAAGACCACGCAGACCAACGCCCTGAAGAGCGCCGTCTCGAAGCTGGGCGCCAAGGCGCACTTTGTCGACTGGCCGACGCAGGGGAGCGATGTGGGCTGTGATTATCATCCGAATGCTGCGACGCATGCGGCGGAGGGGACTGTGCTCGCGCAGGCGATCAAGTCCGCGTTGGGGTGGTAATGGGGAAGGGTGTGAGGTTGGGAGAAGACTGAGTCTTTGGGGTGGGAGAGTCGTGATGTAGATGTGTCTCGGCACGACCGTTCTTGGTAGCCGGCCCCTCTTTGAGTGCTTGCACTTGCGTTTACTCCGGACAGGCACCGGTTGTTCCTATAGATCCCGTGACCCAGATTAGCTAGTGAACCATACCTATAATACGAAGTATAGGGGGCATGCTTTTGGGGTCGATTTCTTGTGGGCGTCAGCTAGAGAACTCCTTTGGCGTTACGAAGAATAAGTACCTTGATAATTTGATGCCGGCGATGAGAGCGCCCTATGCGCCGCTGTTTAGGCTCGAGTCCGGGCCATACCAATGAGAATGGGGGGACCGCCGACAACTCTGCTGACTAATTCCGCCACTGACGCCACAGGACATGCCTCTTGACCCCTGTGTGATTTGGTGAATTCAACACCGGCCGACCTCGGTGTTCCATTCCGGCCCCCTTTTAAACAAATGTGCTGTGTACGGCTTGTAGATCAGGATGTCGCCGGATGGGGAACACGACTGAGTGTTAGAGTCCTCTTTTCGGGACTTTTGTCTTGTGATTTATCTCCGGTTTAGGTAACTAACTAAAACAAGGAATTGGTTAATAATTTTTTTCTTCTTTTTTTTAAGAAACTAAGTTACTTTCAGAAACACGCGCGACCGGCACACAGAAACAAGGTCTCAGGAGAAACCAATAAAATTCTCCATTCAAACTAACGTTATCCCTTGCCTAAAACACCGATTTGCGTACCAACACTCCCTCACCTCCGAATTCTCTCTATCAGCCATGGTGCATCGTCGTCTTATGTTGATCTTGACTTAACCGACTCAAACCCTGCAACTGCGCCAACGATATGAAACTCTAACCATGTACTGAATTGCACTCACTAAAAAATAAAAAGCCCCACCATCCTTCTTGAAAAAAACAACGACTTAAACCTTCACTCTGGGGTGAATACCCATCCATCAATCCCTCCATCGTACACTCCCTACCCGTTTCGACCTCCCACCCTAAATAACACATTTCCCCTGTCGTTCTCCTCATTCCCCGACTCCCACCGCCCCAACATCAGAAAGCCCCGCCGTCAACGGCCCACTAAGCCTGCATCATTGCCGGCGTAATTCCTTCAACCGACGGTTGGCCCTGGCCCTGACCCTGATTCTGTCCCTGCATCGGTGCCGGGCTGTTCTGGCTCGACCCTTGACCGTTCCGTGGAGCAGACCCCGCTCCAGCTCCCGGGCCGGGGGGTACGGGAGGTTTCCCACCCGCTGTCCCGGGTGTCCCCGCACTTCCCCCAAAATTGGGACCTCCACCGCCAGCCTGGGGCCCTGGATTTGGCGCGCGTGCCCCGGCGCCAGCCGGCGGAACGGCTGGTTCCTTCTTTGGGTCGACACCGGGGTAGAGAGACTGGAGTTTTTTATAGAGGGACTTGAGAACCTGGTCACGTTCGCTGCGGTCAGCGGCCGGGTCGGCGGGGCGTTCGATGGCGTCGTCCGGGGTGCTCGGGGGGAGTTTGAGTTTGAGCTGCAGGTTGAGAGGCGGGGCAGTGAGATATGCTGGGGACGGGCCCGGGGTTTTGTTCTTGCGGTCGGCAAGGGCAAACATGTAAGTGAGATTGGCTTGGAGCCTTCTCATACATCTGTGACGGGATTAGCACGACATTTGACCTGTGATATATGAACAAAGGATGAGGGGAGGACCGAGCTCACTGGTTATAGTCGAGATTGGCCGATTTTTCTTCCTCCGCATAATCGATATCGGGATTCTTTGCATCCGAGGCCTGCTCCTTCTTCAACTCATTCCTGCTGTTCACGAGCTGTATTGACTCATACAGCAACTCTTGGTTGATTTCCAACAACACGCCCATTCTCTCCTTATCCCGCGACTCAGACGCAGGACTTTGAGGCGTGGAACCACTCGAGACTCCGTTAGCTTGCGGTTGTCCTTGCTCCGTAGGGAAAGTTGGTGTTTGTGGTGTTGTCAACGACGCCGGAGGATGCTGAGCTGTCGTTGGCGTCTGGCTCTGGGGGGTACCTTGAGCCTGTGGCGTAGAGAACTGAGGCTGCTGCGGGTGTATCGAGCTGGTCGGTGTGCCTTGTGACTGGCTAAACTGCCGCTGGGGTGTAGAGACGGACATGCCACCAGGGTTTTGCTGAGCAGGAAGCATCCTTTGCGCCATTGCCTGTTGGTGCTGTTGATGCTGCTGTTGATGCTGTTGTTGATGCTGTTGTTGATGCTGCTGTTGATGCTGTTGTTGATGCTGTTGTTGATGCTGCTGATGCTGTTGGTGCTGGTGCTGATGCGGATGCTGTTGTTGCTGCTGCATTTGCGGTTGACCGGGCATGCCCATGCCCATTTGGTAAGGCCCCATCTGACCGGACATCATGAAGTTGGCCGGCAGCTGCGGCTGGGACGCAGACGAGGGAATGCCAGACGCATAAGGGGTGGTAGAAAGAGGGGACTGGAATTGCACTATTGTAGGGACAGGTCAGCCTCCGTCACAAGTAACATCAAACAATATAGCAAGCTGGATAATGGGGGAACCATGGTGAGGTAAGGGTTGAACTGAGGTGGAACCGTCGCACGTGAAGAAACGCTGCGTCAAGTCAAGGTGGGATGAGACGAAGAAGAGGGTGGGGTGACGAGAGAGGGGAGAGGGTCGTCCAACCCTCCAACAGGCCCACGGGAGAGAAGCGGCACGCTGCTGTGGTAAACAGTAGGGCCAGCGAAGGAGCAACTATTCTAGCGACAGACGCCGGAAAGGAAACGTAGAGGAGGGTCTGGCTTACTCTGACCATTGGCACCCATGTGCGGCATGCCGGCATTCTGCATCATTCCTGCAGGACCGGCACCTCCTCCCATCAGAGCCGGGTTGGGCCCGCCGGGAAAGCCGCCGGGCTGGCCCGGCATGGGGAACTGCTGCGAGTTATACATCATCTGCTGTTGCTGTTGCTGCTGCTGCTGATGTTGCTGCTGCTGCTGCTGCTGACTCGGGCCCGCGCCAGACTGCAGGTGTGCACCCCCAGGTTGCTGCTGTTGGGGTGGGGCGCCGTTGAAGATGGGGCCGGTTGTGGCATTTGGGTAGCCATAAGGAGCGGAATACATGGCTTTTGCTATTTGGGCGGGAGGCTGCCCAAGCCAAGAGCCGGGCGAGAGGCGCCAGGGGTTGAGAGGAGGAGCGGCGGATGGAACAGAGAGAGGCCGTCTCGGAGCAGATCAGGAATTGCGGCGGCCGGGTGTGGGGAAAAGGCGACAGGGCTACCAATCCGGGGATTGGCACACACGGCCGATTTCTCCTCTTGTGGACGCAGGACAGCCACCTGGGATCCTAGTCCAACCGAGTGGCAGCCTCTTGAGTTCTCTGACGAACTCTTCGCCCTTTCTCACTAGTGAAAGGCGGTTCAGTGAGACCAGCAGATGGAAAGAGCAGGCAGGACACAGAATCGACCGAGGCGTGTATTGGGTGCGAACTCCCCGAAGTAGTGACAGTCTCACCCCTTGAGGAGGTTCCAAAGGGCTGAGCAGCTCGCCTGTTTGCTGAGGTGGGGAGGTTAACTAGTGGTGCGTGCTCCGCCGCTTTTCGCTTGCCACAACAGAGCCAGTCCGCGCGGCGGGCAGTCCAGCAACTCAAAGCACAGCGTGCCTTGCAGAGAGACCAGGAAGGGCGCGCAGTGGGCTGGTTTTCGATCGCCCGTCCGATGGTCAGACCCACGGGATTGCCGTTTTGTGTTTCGCGGCTTTTGTGTGCTGCTGTGTCCAGTGGGACACAACAAAATGCCGGGGATTGTGGACAGGCGTGACCCGTCGCAGGTGCCAAGGCGGGGGAACAGCGCCTGGGGAAAGACAGACCCCGAGAAGAAAGTGCTGGAGCCGAAAGATAATCAAGGTAGGGCTTGCCGGCCAAATGCCAGGAATTGGGGGGATGCTAGTGTGGGTTGACGTCGGGTGTATCGGTCTGCTGGTTGCTGATGCCGGTGCTGCTTTGGCCATCGGCAAGCGGCGTGTCGGAGGGCGAAGGGTTTGCGTGTCGCGAGAATGCCACGAGGGCCAGATGCAAATTGCAGAGGACAGAAAAGCGGGTTGAGTGGGGCGTACCCCGGCCAGGAAGGAGCTTTCGCTAACATGATTGGACAACTCTGCGGTGCTAAAGTGGGGCACGACCCGTGTGGGTGCAGGGGTAATTGACACCCGCCCATCGCTTGCTCTTGCCATCACGAAGATTTGTTTGAAGTTCTCATCAACCCCGCCAATGCAACTTGCAAATCCACCGAGACCGCTAAGAACCGGCATGGGTAACCGTCGGAAATATTCAATACGTTTTCTTGGAGTTTATCAATTATTGTATTACGCAGGTCGCTAAATCCAATGTCTCTGCCATCTGAGCCCCTCTCACTTATTTTCCATGGAAACGGGATCCGTACTTGGACTTGCCAGCCACCACGTCGATAAAATGCTGGCCAATGATGGAGCCTAACACGAGCATCAGCACTTACACACTGCTTTTCATTTCCATACAGTGAATGTCAACGACAAAGAGCACAAGGAGGACTTACTAGTCTTGTTGGACGGGTGTAACTCGTCGTACCAAAGATAACCATTGAGCGAGCCGGGTTGGTCGACACATGGGCTGCCGGCCGGCTCGCAGTGGTGGAAGTAGAGAGCGGGATCATGCGGTGCCTCGAGGTAATCGGCGGGGTTGTGGTAAATATCGCTGACGAGGCTATGGACGTCAAAGACGTCGACAACGGCGTCAGGCCAGCGCTTCTTGATCGAAGCTTGGACAGCCACGCCATAGTCGAGGATCGTGTTGACCAGGGACGAGTACTCCTTTATCTTCTGGCTGTACTCAGTGATGTTGTAGCTGCTCTTGCTCTTCCAGAACTGAGAGTCCAGCGTGCCGCCGTTGTCGGGGGTGTTGTACAGCGGCGTCAACTCCAGCGGTACCTCGTTGAGCAGCACAAAGCGCCGGCCGCCGGTCTTGTAGACCTGATCGACCACAGAGAAGATGCACTCGGCAAAATCACTAATAGTCAAGCCGGGGGTTTGCGAGTCGGACAAGAACGCGTCAAAACCCAGGTCATTGGTCCCGATCCATACGGCGTATACGGTGTTACCTGCCGTGCGGTGTGGGTACAGCGCCTTGAAGCCAATGTCGGCCTCAAACGACGGAAGCTCGTCGTCTAGGATGGCCGGGAACGTTCGGTTGATGTAGTCGAAGTTGCGGGACACGATCTTGTTGGAGCATACCGCACCACTAACGGCATAGTCCATCAGTTTCGCGCCCGCGTTCTTAGCGGCGAACTGAGCCCAGGACAAGCCGCCAGAGGCTGTGACATTGCCCTCGTCGTGCATCTTACCCGGCGGGGGAGCTTTTCCACCGTTGTTGATGTAATATCCAAGGCGGCCATTGTCAGTGTAGCTATCGCCAAAGGTGACCAGAGTATCGAAACTGCACTTGGCTAGGACAGCCGAAGCGCCGGCGAGCAGCAACGAGGCACGCATCGTGTGGGAAGGGAGTTGGGAGACGGGTCGTGGCGTATCTCGAGGGCGGAAACACAGAGGGTCGACGCGTGAACAAGAACCACAGTCATTGTCGGCAAGGCCAGAGCTGCGATCGGGGCTTTAAACAACAGCAAACGTCTGGTCCTTCGGTTCTCTTGGATAATTTGGGTCCCATTCACCCGGGAACAGGGACCTGCTTCCCCGCTTGCTGCCGGTTCTCTGGGGGATTCCTTCTCCGGATGCCCGAGGGTGGGAACGTGAGGTTTGTTGCCATAATTACTCCGTACTAGCTTCGTTGATCGGCCTCACACGCATGTCTTCCTTAAGGTCATCACACACAAGTATTGTTGAACAATGGGAATTGCATAGTATCACCTTGCTCGAAGCAAACCTCAGCGCGAGAAACAACTCGAAAGAGCAGCAAGTTTTGCGGAAACCAATGCCCCGAGGGAACATGTCGGTCGACAGGGACGGAAGGCCCTTGGACGAGCCGCGCCGTTACATCGTCTTTCGATAACCGCCCGAACGTTCCTGGCGAGCCGCAAGGCCGACGAACTACTTCGTACTCGTTCCTGGTACCATGGCCCGGGAGAGAGAGAAAGGGCCGGGCTTGTCGGAATTAGGCCAAAATAGCAGGTCGTTACGAACTGTACTCGTTACGAATTGTACTATGTAAAATCCATGGGCTATCAGAGGACATGCTCAGCTGCCGCGGCTCCTCCTCACCTGGCAAAGGTTAAGAGAACAGTTGGGGGAATTGGGGAAGTTGGGGAAAGCTTGCGAACCGGACCAGGGGAACAGAAAAGTTAACTTCGGTACGACTTCTAGAAGGGCTTGGCGTCGGAACAGGAAGTGGGGGTGGCTACCCCACCGAGGGTTAGGGTATCACGAGGGGTACGAAAGAATAAGATTCCGCGTTCTCGATGCTCATTCCTCCTTTTTAATGACAAAACTGACAGGCGGTAGCATGATTGTGGTGAAAGAGTTTAGGAGTTCCTTAGCAAATGTGATTTTTAGTTGAGAGTTCTTTGCACCTTCAAACTCTCTATGATAACTTAACAGGAGACATTTCCAACTCATCTGTCGAGGACCCGCTCCGGGTTCGGCGCTGGGTCCTCACTTTAAATTCCCAATGACTCTTTTTTTGTGACTCTTCACAACAAGTTGAAGTTGACAAGGGAACTCAAAAGGGGGACCCTGAGTACCTTTTCAAACTCACCCAATTGTGACGCTCATTTCTACTTGATCCATTCTGCCCACCATGTCTCCTTTTAATCTCGAGGCATGCGCCAGACCAAACATTCTGGCGCTTGAGCCCTATCGTTGTGCTCGGGAGTAAGTGACTTGAGGATTCATCTTCCTTTGATATGTTGTCATGTTATTGTGCATCCCTTTTTGTTTACATATCCTTTTCACGGGGCCCAACTAACGAACCCGATCATCTCAGCGACTACAAAGACGACGGCACCAACATCCTCCTCGACGCCAACGAGAACGCCTACGGCCCCCCTCTCCAGAACAAAACCTTCCCCCCTCCATCTTCCACCCCCCAAAATGGCAGCACCACAGGGACAGCGACGACTCCTACCCCCACCCCCTTTCCCACGCTAGACCTCACCACCCTGCACCGCTACCCCGACCCCCACCAAGAACCCCTCAAACAGCTCCTCTGCCAACTCCGCACCACCCACGCCCACACCCCGCGCACCCTAACCCCCGCGCACCTCTTCGTCGGCGTCGGCTCCGACGAAGCCATCGACGCCCTCCTCCGCTGCTTCTGCGCCCCCGGCCGCGACCGCATCCTCGTCTGCCCCCCCACCTACGGCATGTACTCCGTCTCCGCCCAAGTCAACGACGTCGGCCTGGTCAAGGTCCCTTTACTCCCCGCCCCCGAGTTCGGCGTCGATGTCCCCGCCGTCACGGCCGCGCTGTCCGCCCCGGACTCGGACACCATCAAATTGGTGTATCTCTGTTCTCCGGGCAACCCAACCGGCGCGCTGCTGAGGAAGGAAGATATCCAGGCCGTGCTGGAACACCCGACGTGGAACGGCGTGGTGATTGTTGACGAGGCGTACGTGGACTTCTCGGCTCCTGAGGCGAGCCTGGCGGAATGGGTTGTTGAATGGCCGAACCTGGTGGTCATGCAGACGCTGAGCAAGGCGTTCGGGTTGGCGGGCATCCGGCTCGGCGCGGCGTTTACGTCCCCGCCGATTGCGCGGTTGCTGAATAGTCTGAAGGCGCCGTATAACATCTCGAGTTTGACGGCTGGGTTGGCGGAGTATGCCGTATCGGAGACGGGTGGGTTGCCGCACATGCGGGAGAACCGCGCGCGACTGATTGCCCAGCGGGATGCGCTGGTCCGGGGCATGGCGACGGTGGAAGGGGTTGGTCGGTTGCGTGGTGGGGAGGATAGTAATTTCTTGTTGTACGAGATGCTGGACAAGGATGGAAAGCCGGATAATGTCACGGCGCTGGCGGTGTACGAACGACTGGCCGAGACCAAGGGAGTGGTGGTACGCTTCCGTGGTAAGGAGCACGGGTGTCTGGGCTGTCTGCGCATCACGGTCGGTACCGAGGAGGAGGTTACGCGGTTTTTGTCCTCGTTGAAGAAGACGCTGGCTGAGGTCCGCGGGGTTCCGACGGCTGCTGGTTAAGAGGTGAAGGAAGCTGAGGTGAGCGCCGTGGTAGGGTAAGAGGAAAGGTGTTAGAATGGATTTAAAATGTGTGTTGCGCTGAAACAAAACAACAGCATTCGATGGCAGTGAATATGGATGGATGCCCGTCTATTTTGTGACCCTCAATCGTGACCCCTAAAAGTGCCAGTCCAGCCTACTGGACTAGTAGAATGTAAAAAGGTGATATGTACAAAACGCGGGAGGTGACTGCTGAGAATCTGACCCCCGCCCAAAACCGTCTTGAACGCTACTCAAATCATAAGTCATACCGCCGAAACACTTACGCAAAAGTGCGGACAGTTTTGATGTCCTTTCCCTTCAACGGGGCCGGAGCATCGCCCACGAGTAGCCCCTGGATGGTCTCAAGAGCACACATCTCCTCGCCCAGCCCAGCGAGCCCGTCAAACCCGCCAACATACCACTTCTGCCCGCACGTCGTGCCCTGGTCACCACCCGAGCACGCCTTGGCGGCCGCCAGCGCTGTGGTGTGCCACTTCTCGTCGATGGTGGACTGGATCGTCGGGACGTACAGGCTCGCGGCGTAGACGAAGCGAGAGAAGTAGCCCTTAAAACTGCGCATGTCGACGTTGCACGAGTAGACCTGTTCGCAAGCATGCTCGTACATGATGTTGGTGGCGTTGGAGAATGGGGTGAAGAAGGACCCAGCGGCCTGAAGGATGCCCTCGGTGCGTTTCGCCCATTTCTGGTCGCCGGTGTGATCGGCCAGCACGGCCGCTCCGTATAGATAGATGGCGGCGCTGTAGGAGAAGGTAACGGGGTTGATGTCGCTGCAATTGTTGCTGGCGCTCGCACCGTCGTGCACGTTGTAGTACTTGTCGATCATGGCCACCCCTTCGGTCCAGTCCCACACCCTTTCGGCCCATTCCAGGTAGGTGTTGTTGCCAGTGGCACGAGCGAGGCGAGCCGAGATCTGGAAGAAGCCTCCGTTGCTGACCGTGTTCTTGTAATCCAGCCCGTTCGGGTTGGAGGCAAAGATCTGCCACAGGAGACCACCGTTGCAGTCCGTCGTGTTCCACCTCGAAGCAAGCGAGTTCCACAGGTTCTCGCCCAGCTGCAACCATGAGGGCACATTCTCATCCGGGTGCGGGAAGTTCCTCTCGGCTGCTGACATGACGGCGAATCCCCAGAAGGCTTGGTCGTCGTTCCCTTCCTGACCAAAGTGTGACGGCAGCATATAGTTGAACTCGGGTCCAACCTGGTCCAAGAGAGCCCTCGAGATAAGCTTGTCGTAGCTCGTGTCGCCGGTGTAATGCGAGTAGTCCAGCATGCTGCCCATCAGGGCGCCGGCCTGCCACCAGTAGTGGGGCTGTGGGAGGTCGACAAACTTGTCAGGGGTACCGGAGTAGTAGGACATGGCGCCCGCGGCAATGGTCTTGGCTACGCCTTTGATAGAAGCTGTGGATGGGTGGTCAGGAAGCTGCATCTACCGGCAAGGCGGGCCATAGTAATGCTTACTCGGATCATCGATTTTCAAGTCTTTAGGGGCGATAGCAGCAACGGCGGCCACGGCTGCAGCCGCGGGTTTGAGGGACCTGAAATACATGCTGGGATGTGTTCCGAGGCAGTTCAAGTAGTGAAGATGGAATAAAAAACGATCCACTTGCCGCCCGCGAGCAAGAAACGAAGATAATGCCGATAGATGCCGTGTGTTAGTTGGAGTACTTGGTGTTGTGCAAGATCCAAAGTCTCCGGAAGTGGCCTGGATCAAGAATTGTTGACGACTACTGAGTCCAACAAAAGGGTTGACACAGTTTGGAACGACAAACAGAGCGGCAGAATATGCTTGGAAAGGAAACGATCGTTGGTGGTCAACACGCTGAACGAGGGAATAGTGGCAGACAAGAAGAGGGTGAAGAAAGAAGGAAGCAAAGGCCTGCCAATGACGGACTCAAGTCGGTTCAAAAATGGTGGTCAAGGAGGGCCGCGGGCTTTTACATCCTTTAAAAGGAAGAGTGGAGGAGTGGAGGAGCCGGCCGGTCGTCAAGCGGCCGTCGAACGGCAACCAACGGATCCCGCGCCCGTCTTTCGGTCCACAGAGTCCGCAACAAGTAAGAGGTGTGCGCGAAGTTGGCCCAAAATGCTTAGCAAGGTCTCACCGATCCCAGCAAGCGCAAGGAAGAGCCAATCCGAAGTTTGGCGACGGCGCACATGTACTGTCTTTCCCTTTCCGGAGCGCTCATGGGAGGGAGTCTGGCACGTCTGGCTCGCTCGCATCCTGGCAGGAGGACCTCGGTCGTTTGGTACCCTTGTTTTGTTTCGTTTCTTTCTTTCCAGGCTCCCAGGTTAGCGGTGCGCCTCCCGCATGTTGGACGAACGAGGGGTTGCATTTTGGACTTTCAACCCCCGCCCCGGCGCCGACTCGGAGAGAAAATCGGGGACAAATGTCTCGAGTGGGAGCAGTGAGCGATGTGGTGGCGTGGCATCGTGGCCAACGTGGAGCTGGTCGCGCTGATCAGTGAGGGGTTCACTCCCAAACGGCGCGCGGGCGGTCGAGAACCAATGCAGGAACCAGGTTTTGCAGCCAGGAACTCCAGGAACTCTCAACGGCACTTCTTCGATCTCTGGCGATCTGCCTATGCGCCGTTGACCGTGGCGGCGGGTTTGCTGGAGCCTGAAGAAGCAGTCGTCAGGGGCTTGCAGCTGGCGATTGGTGGGGAACAAAACTTCGCCGTCTTGGCGGTCCTGGTTCCGAAACCTGAAACGGGGGCTTCAGTCCAGCCAACTGGACAGCGCCTGCTGGGAATGGGCAACAACAGCCGCGCGACTGCACAAAGCCAACCGACAACACGAGACTTCAAGGTTGGACGATTTCGACTGTGCAAGCGCTTCGAGGAGAGATGGGTCTCACGCTGAGCGCTTGGAATCGGGGACTGCGATTCTGGATTAGGAAGACAAACCATGTCTGTGCTTTTGAGCAACAAGGTATGTACACCGTCCAGTACCCGAGTACACATTTGTGCTCTGTATGTAACCCCAGGTACGGTACACACGTCGAGCATGGATGTTTGGCATTGTCTTCTATCCTTCGTTCGCTCCTTCTATTGCACCTGCCCAATTTGTGCATGTGTCTTTGCATGTGCCTCTTGACAAACCCTTTAAATACAAGTATTTCTCCTGCAACGTAGCAGTTGAGCCATCTGTTGACTGCCACCCAAGATTCCCCCACCAACCGAAACTAGAAAAAAGGGGTATTTTTCAATAAACATGGAAAGAACCGTCGCTCACTCCCAACCTAGTTCCTTCGATTTGGAACCACGCCGCTCTGTCTTCAAGCCAACCACAAGATAACCGACAGAGCCCCAAGCGATGCAGCCAGTAAACTTCTCTCCCCTTCGCCCAAAATCCGTCCACTTCCTGACGTTGCTGTTGAGGTTTCTGTCGCAGGCGCGAGTAGTGAATTTCCGCCGCTGGGAGTTGTCGCTGCCGGCCCAGATCCCGACCCCGGACCAGGCGTTGACAGGGTTAAGATACCCCAGGTCACATCATCTGCGGTCAATGTCTTCGTCCAAACGGTCTCAGTCGGCCCGGTCAGGGGGCCGTCGCGGTGGCTCACCCCGATAGAAGATGAGCCGGTGCAGGTTGCCGCCGTCTTTTCTTTCAGTTGGCAGTCAAATTCGGCAGTTCTGTTTAACACCGTTAGCAGACTGTTTTCTTCAGCCTTGTCCTTCCTATGTTCATGGGGTCGCGGGAGCACATACAACACCCCCGGGTCAGTGCCCCGATATACTAGCGTATGAGCCCCTTCTGTGAAAATAAACGGGATGTCCCCCGCAATCCGGCAGCTCGGAGCCTGCTCCGCGCAGAACACGGTATAGGTTGTGACGGATTTGTCCTGAGAATTGTATGAGCATGTTATTCCTGAGCTAAAAGGAGGACGAGCCGCAGCAAAACGTCGCCCGAACGAACACTCACACTGCTAATGACACTTCCGCGTAGCGCTGCCCAGTCTGACTCCTCATATTCAGGCAAAAAAACGGACACGGTTGAATGCCCCCGGACACTGTCCGCGGCCGCACAGAGCCAGCCGAGAAGGGTCACCGAAAGGTTCGGTCTCATGGTGTCCTCTCAACCGCTTCGCAGTTTTCCCGAGACGCAGCCATGGCCGACAGAGGGAGCGAAAAGAAGAAGAAGCGGAAGAGAGAGGAGAACGAGAGGGAAAAGTCAACGGGTTGCCGGCCATGTGGTCGAGGCTGCAAATCATCTCTTGGCGGTGCTTGGCACCTGGCTCGGCGCTGTGCCGTGGCCGAATTCCGATAGATTTTTCGAGGTTGCCAAGAGGCATGGTTGCCGTGTCTGCGACGCGGCGGGGACCGGATGATCAATTGCTTGCATCTCAGCAAGTTGAGGCGCGCCAATCCGTGGAGACAGTCCGTGACATCTTAGCCGGTAAGCACAGCGGCCCGGGGACGACGACGAGGATGAAGATACTTTTCCGTGGGCGGAGTTACCGGTCTTGCCAGTCTCGGAAGATGAGCCCGAGCCAGCGCCAAGAAAAGACCAAGCCCCCATCGGTCCCGTCCACGTTCACACTAATCCTGTGTAAAAGCACCAAGCCCGTCCTTCTGCGGATGAAGTTCCCTGTCACGAACTTGGGGAACCCTGCAAATGCCCGGCCTAGACTCGTCGTCGCACTCGAGTGAGGCAAACTCCTGTTATGGAAATGCGAGATTCATCCATTTCACTGCCTCTTTCTTCGAAGAATTTTGCGTTTTGTATACTTGTTATGAAACGTCGAAATAGTCATTGATGAAGGTCACTCTCAAACACGCTCGCAGGAACAAGCACGGCTTGAGAGGGAAAGAACGGGCTGAAGCCCGATCTCGCTTAATGTTAGGTCTCACAAACGCGCTTGGTAGCCCGGCAAACCCCTGAACAAGATGAAGACATCTCGAGAGCGTATAGGTGTGGATCCTGCTCGCACTCGGGCTCACCCGCAGGTTCCGGCCCCAGACACATCCGAGCGAATACAACCCTGGGTACATATAAGATATGTTTGGCCGTCCTAAAATAACGACACAGCCTGGAGGATTCTCTTCCCTCGTCAGCTGCAGTACTGTGTTGTCGTTCGCTCCCTTATTTATCAACCGAGACGTTCCTTTTGGCATCGCATTTTTACCCTACGCTCATTTATCACATTGAACTGGAACAAAATCCGTCTATTATCCGAATAATTCGTAATATTTTTCCAGTTTATCGGCATCATGAAGTACTTGGCATCTTTTCTTTTGGCTTCGGGCCTGGCGGCGGCTCAGTCCACCAGCGTCGTGGATATTCTTCTCCCTTTTGGCGAGCAGACCCTGCTTGCCTCCGTCATCTCGGCCGCCCCCACTGCCACCACGTATTTGCTTGCCTGCCCATCAGGCGCCGACAGCAACGACTGCGGGGTCCCATCGGAAGGCGTAGAAATCTTCTATGGCCCGTCCACCTTTGGCTACACACTCTCGGATACTGGGAAATTGTCAGTTTTACCCCATAATTCCCTCTCGAGAAGAAAAAGGGGGAGACAAAAAAAATGTATCTCAGGACTGACTCTCATCTCTATTAGCACCAACATTGCCGAATGCAAGCTCACCCGGTCCGTGAACCAGGCGTCGTGCAACGCCCTCATAATTTCCGGCAAAACGACGGCGACCCAGCTCGAGCCATTGACCGGCTATACCGAGTACATCTTTCCCATCACGATTACGGCCGGCTTCGACAAGCTCTCGGCTGGTGCTGGTGCAGCGCCAACTAACACGCCCGCCTCGACCACAGCTTCGGCGCCTACTACGCGGCCGACTGGGGCGACGAACTCGCAGGGTGGAGGCGGCGCTTCGGATGGTGCTTCGAGCACCAGCTCCAGCACCGGCGGTATGCCGCGGGTTACTCAGAACGCGGTTATCATGGGTGCTGCTGCGCTGGTTGGTGGTGCTATGCTCATCTAGAGGGGGGAGCTGTTGAAGGGAGGAGGTCCGAAGGGTACGGAGTGGATATGACTATGGAGGGTTGAATGGTACCCGAAGGTTATGACGCCGGGTTATGGGAGTAATTATACATGAAGCAGTGATTGTAATAGCAAAATTATTATTCATCCAATTGCGAGATACGTTGCGAAATGGACTTAGAGAAGCGCCGGACACCAGACCTAAGGAAACATGCTCTTTAAGTGGACGGACCCGGTTCACGAACCAGATCCTCCCTACCGTCTTGCCAACTCGAGCAATTGACGCAGCGGGCAGCCTTTGGCGTGTTAGCGGTTTCACCTAGTTGACAATTGTAGTGTAGGGGTAGAACCCACCTTTTCGTTAATCCTCTTCCGGCAATACCTGCACTTGACCGTGTGCTTGATGATGGGGTCTTTGGAAAAGTACTGGTATATCGCCGCAAGCCCGTAGAGAGAGCAACCCACACCCATGAAGTTTAGCAGTCGATTGAGGAAGAACCTGCAATTACTGTGAGAAACAATCACACCTCTTGGCCAGACCAATTTGTGTGCAAAACACGCCAACAAGGAAGCTGAAAAGAAAGGAAAAGTCAGTGAGCGTACCCATACGCCATAACAACAGCCCCATCATCCTGCGCCTGCTTCAGCGTATTATACCCCCCACCCGCCGGCCGATTCGGCCCCGCCTGCAGCACCGCAAACTTCTCCTCCAAGTTCTTATTAAGCGGCAGCAGCACCGACAACGGCGGGAGCAAAATGTCGCTGACCAGGCTTGTGATGAGGGCGGTGAACATGGAGGCCAGGATCAAACCGAACGCGATCTCGAGCACGTTGCCCTGGAACGCAAAGTCGATGAAGCCATGCAGGATGCGGCGGGCGCGTCGACGGCCTTGGTCTAGGAAGTCGTCGTGCTCATCGTCGGAGTCCGTGGGGAGGCGGGGCATATTGGATGGGAGTGGTTGTTGTCGTTGTTGAGATGGGGGGACAATGGGGGAGTGTTGTGGCGAGGGACGAGAATTGGAAGATGAGAAAAAAAAAAGAAAAAGAGGGGACGCTTGGTGGAAAGTGAGGATATTATATCGGTGCTGTTGGCCTGGTCTGGCTAACCTGCTGTGGTTTGGGATGGAGAGACAACTGCGGCACGGTGACCCCCAAAAAGGACGATGCGAGAGGCCCACGACGTCACAGGTGGACAACGCGGGGGGATGATTGGCAAAACGAACTCCCCGCATTGCCAACACCAGCCATGCCAAGATTGACGATCACGACGACACACAACGGTATCAAGGATGATGAACCAAACAAACGGTCGGAAATCGATAAACATTCTAATCTATTCCCCTTCTTTCTCTTCAGAACGAGTGAGACTCTGCATCGTACAAGCGAATAAACAAACTGATCATGAGACAACAAGACAAAGAAAAAAACAAAATCAGGAGGCGCCGGAACGCCCAACACCCCGAGCTATGCAATTCTGATGTGGCTGATAACGACAGACTGGTTTTGGCTCAGGTTCTGTAGCACTCTCCATATGAGTTGGTTGGTTGGTTGGTTGGCTGGTTGACAAGAGGTAATGAATGACGATTTCAGTATGAGCGTTGAGTGAATAGAGGAAACGAAAGTGTGAGTATCGAAGGAGCGAATGTAAGAGACAAACGATAAGGAGCGAAAGAGTTTGTCCTTGGAAATATATGAGTGACTGAGTTGAGAAAATGAGCGGAATTTCGAAATTAAGTGAGCGAAAGAAACGGACGATAAGGAGTGAAAGCGTCCGCTCTTGATGAATGAGTGACGGTCGAGAAAAGGAGCGGGATTTTGTGAGATTAAATGAGCGAAAAAGCCAGTCTTGGAAAGAGTGAGAGTTCTCGAAAAGAGTGAGAGTGGCGCCACTCACTCCTTTCGTGGCGGGCTGAGCCGGCAAAAAATCGAAAGTTTGTCGGAGGCTCGAAAAAGAGAAAAAAAAGCGAGAGACGGAGAGTGCCCAGGAGAGTATCAAAAATGAGTGTCAATCAACCCCGAGAAAAAGACCGAACGGAAGGCACACGCTCCCCCCTTACAACGGCTCTTCCGTGAACCGACCTCGGCCCCCGCTGGTCTGCATCTGCGCAAACCCATGCGAGTCCTCCATGGAGCTCTCCGACATGTTCTTGTTGGTGTTGTACTGGGCCTGCTGCTGACCAGCACCCGCACTCGGACCATGTCCCATGCCCCTCCCGCCGCGGGTCTTGAACCACAAGAACGCCAGCATAGCCAGCGCGAGGAACGAGCACACCATAGCGCTCCAGAGGAGGAAGTACAGGCCTGGGCTGGTATGCGCCGACATGCCGAACTTATCTCCAAACTTGTTGACAGCCTTCTTGATGGTCTCCGCGATGCCAGTGGTGACCGCCGCGCCGATGAGCGTAGTGAACCAGCCGACCCCCAGGCAGCCGATCGCGCCGAACAGCGCAAACTTTTTCAAAGTGTCCTTGCCAGCGTAATCCAGCCCCGCAACGGCGAGGGAAAACAGGAAACCCAACACCAGCGCGATCGTGGCGAAGAGGAAGAAGAAGGCCATGGCGGCCAGGGCGCCGGGAATCTTGGCGAAGCCGTCCTTGATATCGTCGACGAGGTCGAGGTCGCTAAGCTTGAACTTGAACGGCCCGACCTGCAGCTCGTCATCGAGCTTCTTGCTCAGATCCGTCTGCTCCGTCTTGAACTTGGGCGTGCACTTGGACACGTCGGGCTTCGCGTCCTTGTCGTCAAAGCTGGGCTTGTAGTTGCCCTCGCACAGCGCGCCAATGTGCACCGAGTAATACTCCTGGATGCCGATGGCCTTGGCGATGCTGCCGAGCGCCTTGTTGATGGCGTCCGTCGAGATCTGGACGGCCTGGTTGGCTGCGTCGGCACCCGTCTTGCATGCGTCCCCGATGGCGTCGCCGACGGAGGGTTTGCGGCTGAAGATGCCGCCGATGGTGTTACCGATGTCGTTCGCCGTGTCGCCGACTTGATCCACGGCGCCGTCGACTGCGTCGCCTGCCTTGTTGCATGCATCGTCCGCGTTGATGGTGGGGGCTTTGACAAGGTTCTTGCCGAGTGTTGACATGTTGAACTGTGATGTATCCCTGATGTTAGCAACCATCTGCTGGTTCCAAAAGTGTAGATCAAATTGTTGGTGTTAATAAGGTGAAAGCGATGGGGGTACTCACGTTGACAATGCTGAGACCCTCGATGTAGTTGGGCTTCATGCCCGACGACAGGGCAATGGCCATGAATAGAAACGCAACGAACGAAAAAAGGATGGGAGCAAACTTGAGGATGTTATCCGCCATAGCTCCGCTGCTCCCACCACCAGGCCTGCTCATACCCCTCATCTTGAATAGAAGGGTCGTTAAAAACTTGGGAAAAAAAAGGAGGGACTAAAATCTCAAATCAAAAGGGTCCAGCCCCTGAGTTTTGAAGCTAAGGAGAGACTGAACAAGAATATGATCCTTGAAGGAGAAAAACAAAGGCAACGAAGAAGGAATGTAACGTAGGGATCGTCAAAAAAGGAAAGGCAGCCACGATTGGCACGGCCGTATCGTCGTAAAGGAATGAAGACGAGAGGACCGTTGAAAGGATGGTGGTGAGAGACCAAGAAGACGATCCCAAGTTTCGACTTGGCCTGGCCCTATATATTTTGAAAGGGCTGCGGCAGCTTTGTCTGCTCGGCAAGAAACGGCCATGGGGTCAGTAGTCGGCGCAAAGGAGACAATGGCCGACGTAAGGGGCCGTGATGGGAGGACCGTGTCTCAGGCCCGGGTGGCTTGCAACTTTCTTTGGACGAGCCGACCGGGCCGCGTCGGTCTCCTGGGGATGCGACTATGCTGGAAACAATTGAGGTAAAGGGAGGCCTGAAAGTTGCAGAATAATGATAGACGATAAACCCCAAAAGGCTAAATCGGCATGGGGACAATGTTCTTTGTTGACTCGCTAGTTAGTGCCGTCCGTTAGGTGGACGGTGTAATGCGATTTATTCGAACTGGTTAGTTGGCTCTTGGTGTCTCGAGATGAAGAACTAGCCCACAAAGGGAGAGCGAGCCCCGTGTCATCGAAGCATTTTCATCCCGTCTTAGGAATAAAGAAACAACAATGTGTTTTGGCCTTGGTTACCCCGACCCGTCCACCGCTTCACTGAACCTCCACATCCGACAAAATAGCAGCATCCCACAATGCACCACCAAATGGCAAGCCCAATCAATTCCAACCCCCAGAAAAACATTCCAACCCCGGCCCTAAAATCTGGCGGCCCGTTTCCGGCCGCCTCGATCCCAAACCCGCCGCACGGTTTGTCGAGTTTGCAATCCGGTCATCGACCCGGCCGCGGCCCGGGGCTAGCCCCACTTTTCCCGAATCGGGGGTTCCACAGACCGGGTTCAGAGCACCGGGTGTTCCGTCTTGTGTCTGTCTTTCAAGCCTTCTTATCCCTGAACCCCACGCAAAACTGTGCCACATCAACGAATTGGCCCATGTTTGGGACGATGCGGCAGCAGATCGGCGAGCCGATCTCGAAAAGGTGTTAATTCTCATAGAAAGGAGTGCTCGAGACCGGGATCTGCCCTTGCGTGACTCGTCGGCTTCTTCCTTTGCTGCATGCATTTCCAAGTCTCCGATTTCGCCGGAACCTGTCTTCGTCACAAGTCTGAGTGGGGAAACCGACGATTAAGAGTGATATAAGAATTTATTGATGGTATTGGACTCTAGAAAACCTTATGCGCTACAAATATTACAACAGTCCCGCTCCCGCTCCCAACCGATGAACAAATTTAGAGTTTCGCCGACAGGTACGAGTTGCCCTTCTTCATCCAGGCGACCGCATCCCGGATGAACTCGTCGACAATCGCCTTGGCGGACTTCTTCTCGTTGCATACGGAGGCGCATTGGCCCATGAGGAACGGCCGGAACTGGTCCATGAGGTCGTCAAGGTCGGTCTCTTCGCTGTCGTCACCGGAGGGAAGGAGGCCCGAGTTCTTCATGGCCGGGTCCTCGCTTGCCTCACCCGACATGACCTTGTCCAGGTCGGCCTCGTAGGGCAGCTTGCCCTCGGAAGTAAGCTTCTTGATCTCCTCGGAGCGCTCCTCCTCCCAGTTCATAATGTAGGGGTTCTTGCGCACACGCAGAGGGCGGCCGGTGAAGATGAGTGTGCGGATGGTGTCGTCGTAGCTGGCGGTGCGGACAGCTTCCTTGTGCGACTCGGGGGCGCCGGCCTCCTCGGACAGGACGAACCGGGTGCCGACCCAGACGCCGCTCGCGCCCATCATCAGCGCAGCCGCCAGCAGCTGACCGTTGTGAATACCGCCCGCGGCGAGGACCTGCACCGGCTTGCCGGTGAGGGGAGACTTGTGGCCCTTGACGGCCTCGACGACGGCGGGGATAAGGATGGTGGTGGCAATGTCACCAGTGTGGCCACCGCCTTCACCGCCCTGAGCGCAGATGATGTCGACGCCCAATTCGAGGCACTTCTTAACGTGCTTGGGGTGGCCGATCATGTTCATGTAGAGGATGCCGTGCTTGTGCAGCTTCTCAACGACGTGCTTCGGCGGCACACCGACGGCCGAGACAAAGAGCTTGGCACCGGACTCGATGATGATGTCGACCAACTCGTCAAGCTTGCCCTTGGTGTAGTCGTAGCTATGGAAATAAAAGATAATTGGTTAGCGGGGTATGCGAGAAACTGGCTAGGGTGTATTGGTATTGCTGTGGCTTCCTAGGGTATCAAGGTTGGTGTCGGCTTACTTGGTCTTCCGGGCGTTGCCGCCAATCTGGGGAAGCAGAAGGTCGACACCAAATGGAGCCTTCTTGTCCGTCAGATGCGCCTTGAGCTCGTCGATCTGGTCCTTGAGCATCTCGGGCGTGTAGTTGATGCCACCCAGCACACCCATACCGCCGGCGTTGGTGACAGCCGCGGCCAGCTTGGGCCCGGCCGCCACGTTCATGCCGGCAAGCAGGATGGGGTGGTTGATCTTGAAAAGATCGGTGATGTCGGTGCGGATTTGCTCTGAAAGAGGCCGTCATATCAGTACAAGTCTCCCAAGAAATAAACGAAGTAAACGCGCAGTTGTAATGCATGCATGTGATTCCGTGCGCGCAACTTGCCGCGACGCAGGTGAAGTTGCGCGGGATGACGTCGCAGAAGCGCGAGCGGGAAAGGCGGGAAGAGTGAAGGGTCTGCGGGTTGCGCTTACGAGGAGACGCCATTGTGTTTGTCTGGTTGTTTTTTCTTGTCTAGAAGCGAAGAAAAGAAAGTGGTATCAAAATGAAGTCAAAAAACAAAAATCCAACAGGTACGTTGGGCGGAGGAGAAAAAGGTTGGTTGTGGGAGAGGAAGCTGTTTTATCACAGGGACATCTGGGGAAAGAGAAGGGCATCTTGGACCCTCGGTCTGGGGAACGCTGCAATCCGCCAAGCCCGCATTGAAGTTTGTGCCGAGGTTGCCCGCCGGGGTGCGCTAAGCCGGTTCCGGAACCGTTTGCGAGCGTCGCTTTGCGCCAACCGGCAAGTGCGGGCGGAACACGGGCCAAGCTTTGAAGGGTAACGGTGCCGAGGCACTGGTCGGGCAGTCGTGGCCATGACCGACGGAACGGCGTTTGATCGGAAAACTCCCCGCGCCGGGGTGAAGCCGGACGCAGGGAGCCGGCCTGGGGATAACGTTTAGCAATGGGGAAGTTGACTCGAGGCTGGGGAAAGAGACCCACAGGTCGCGTGAACGACGACAGATCCTCCCGAATCTCGGACTATCTGCTTCTTGCGGTTATAATAGCCAGCAGCTGCGCCCTCGAGGATCCGGCTGCCCCGGCTTGCCCGGCTCGAGACACATGATTACTATCCCACATGTAGTGGCGGCCAACTTGCAGGGGATGGGATGCCCCTACACTTACATAGGCCGTCGAGCCGGCAAGTTGAAAAAAGAACAACGTTTCGCAAGTTTGAACTCCGGATTGTCGAGCCTGATGCGACGGCCTGTGCTGATAGAATAACAGACCCTAACCCTGGGTTCGAGACCCTGAATTTGAGGAATTTCAGGCACTGGCTCAGTGGGCCCTCTCAGGCTTTGCTGCAGCGGGAATCTCGGAGGGTGCTCAAGCGAAGTAGTCCAATGCGTGAATGATCTCAGGATGCGCCAAAAAAGATGAAGCGCGCCATTCACCTCGCATCGGCGCCGTTGCGACCGCCACAAATACTGCCGTTCCCTGTCCGTTATGCGTGCCGCCATTACCATCAAGCTCAACCCATAAAACACATTACGAGGACGAATACTAGGCAGTTTTCAGGGTCATCACGGTCTCGAATCGCCTTCCAAAAATACACACTCCCTCCCACTTCAAAATTCCGGTCGGGCAGCCTTGACCTCCCCGCCAAAATGAGCGCTGCTCAAGATCCCGCGCGCAAGCGGACGGCGTACATCGCTCTCGGGAGCAACATGGGCGATCGCATCGGGTGGATTGAGAAGGCTTGCAACGAGATGGACGCGCGGGGCATCAAGGTGAAGCGGACGAGCAGCCTCTGGGAGACGGAGCCCATGTATGTGTTAGACCAGGATAGATTTGTCAATGGCGCCTGCGAGGTTCGTAACCATTTGGCGTCCATGTCTGGCTTCGATTGCTTCCCGATGTTTTGATTTCTATCTATTCTTGCTCCTGATGATCACTGTGACTGAAATTGTGCACCAGGTTGAGACGACCCTAGAGCCCCTCGAGCTCTTAGATAGCCTCCAGGATATCGAAAAGGCCTTGGGCCGAAAGAAGGTCATAGACAAGGGACCCCGCAATATCGATCTCGACATCCTGCTCTACGACAACATCGTGTTTGACCATGAACGCCTCAAGATCCCCCACATTGGCATACCCGAGCGTGAATTTGTTCTTCGGCCCTTAGCTGAGTGAGACAGCACCCGTTCTACCTCGTCATGATGAGCCCAAACCAACCAACAAGCCCAACACAAACTGACTAACTAACTTATCCCCCCAGGCTCATCCCAGACAAACCCATCGACCCAGCCCGCCCATGGCGCCTCACAGCCGACTACCTCGACGCCCTCCCGCGCTCCACCACCCCCCTGACCACCATGACCCCTCTCTCCTCCCACCACCCGCCCATCCAAGCCCTCAACTCCTCCCGCAAAACCCACGTCATGGCCATCCTCAACATGACCCCCGACTCCTTCTCCGACGGCGGCCAGCACGCCCCCAACGACCAACCCACCCTCCACCAAACCATCACCGCCCTCCTCGACGCCGGCGCCACCATGATCGACATCGGCGGCCAATCCACGGCCCCGGGGACCCCCGAAGTCTCCCTCGACGAGGAACTCTCCCGCGTCATCCCCGCCATCACCCTCATCCGCGAACGCTTCCCCTCCCGGCCCGCACTCGTCTCCGTCGACACCTACCGCGCCTCCGTAGCCGAAGCCGCCGTCGCCGCGGGAGCCGACATCGTCAACGACGTCTCCGGCGGCTCGATGGACCCGGCCATGCTACCGACCGTCGCCCGGCTCGGCGCGACCATCTGCCTGATGCACATGCGTGGCACGCCGGCGACCATGAACAACCTGGCGACCTACCCGGACGCCGAGGGGGGGTTGATCGGGGGGATCGCACGGGAGTTGGTGGCGCGTGTGCGCGCGGCGGAGGACGCTGGTGTGCGTCGCTGGCGTATTGTGTTGGATCCTGGGCTGGGGTTTGCGAAGGTTGGTCCGCAGAATGTGGATGTCCTGCGGCATTTGGAGGAGCTGCGGAACTGGCCGGGCTTGCAGGGCCTACCGTGGTTGGTGGGGTCGAGCCGGAAGAGCTTTATCGGGCGCGTTACGGGGGTGCCGACGCCCCGGGAGAGGATCTGGGGGACGGCTGCTACGGTAGCGGCGGCTGTACAGGGTGGGGCGGATGTGGTGAGGGTGCATGATGTGCGAGAGATGGCGCAGGTTGTTGCTATGGCGGATGCTATTTGGAGATACTGAACCACCGAAGACGAGCAATCGCTAGAAAATGCGAGGGGTTCAACAGCATAGAACGGCGTGACAGCGTTCGTGATTCTTCTGTTCCACGAGTGGGAATATAAAACAGTGTTGGACCGACCCAGAGCCCAAATATGGTAACGCCAATGTTGAAGTACGCTTAACTTGGACTCGTTCCTCCCAGTCCCGAGCGTTTGACGGTCTCGATCGTGATAAACCTGCCCTTCCCCGCCCTACTCGCCCGTATGTGTCTTTCTAATTGCTGTGTGCAGTCCACCATTTCCCAGTACCGCGCCCTCTCTGCGGCTTCTGCGTCATCTTTCAGCGTATAGCCAGGGTACATCTCCAACGTATTAATCTTCCCCCACGCTCCGGTCCAATCTACGGTATCGCCCTCCCCGGCACTAGACCACAGGGCAGGGTACCATTCGCCACACCCGGTGAGATCGAGGTATTCAAGCCCGTACAGACTCTTACTAAGTCGCCGAAGTACAAGCACTTGTTCCTCCCAGTTGCCGTCAAGAGAATGACTGTAGGGCCCCGTGCCCCCGTATTGTAGAGTGCCGCCGGTGTGGGGCGACACGACCGTTGCGAGCTTCGCGTTAGGGGTGAGACTTGGTTCCGGCCAGAATGCTAAGCTGAGGTGCGTCAGCCCGGGTAGGTGCGTTGCGAAGGAAAGGAGCTGTCGCCAGGATATAGCAGGCGACGAGGTGGGATCGAGCGCAAGGGAAAGGTGGGTTAGATTGGGGACTATCGAACGTGGGATGTCTCTGGAGAGCTGATCAGGGGTGTCCCAAGAGTCTTGTGGGTCGATGGGCTCAAGGTTTGGCGGGAAGAGGAGGTTTGACAGCTCACGGAGCTTGATGGACCGCCCGATCCAACCTGTGAGATCGAGACAGTGGAAATCGTCGTTGATGGCGCTGGGAACCAGGTCTGGGTCTTCCCAGTAGTCGGGCATGTCTGGCGGGGGTAGCAGAACGGCCTGGAGATCCCGCAGAGACACGCCTTCGCTCGTGTACATAGCAAGGTAGATAAGTAAAGACACCCTAAGATGAGTTGGCAGTTCGTAAAGATGATACTGGCAATATGTCCTTTGCCACTCCCAGTCGAGGACAAACCGGCGAAGCACCATATCAATCAGGCTTCCGCGTCCTGGGAGACTCACCCCCGGGAGCGATCGGTGCCCGTGGCCCTTCGCGGCACCATACTTTGTGGCCGATTGCCGAAGAGCGTGCCCTGCCCGTTCCGGTCCTGACAGCCAACTGCGCGGGGGCGCCGGTCCTGCGGGAAGTCTCGCCCCCCCTCGCCCAACCCGTACCGGCCGCCTTGGCGGAGGGGGGGGTGTCTCGGGGATCTGGAGGATTTGGCGGATGGCAGGCGGAACGCTCGGCTGGATCGTATTCAGAGCCTGTTGCCCACCATTGCTTCCGCTCAGACCGGTGCGGCGAAGGCCGGCGAGCAGCTCATTGACTCCACGGTTTTGGGCGGCATCACCTGTCGGATGTCAGTTCACGGATGAAATTGAAAGACGGCCAGGGGCCCGGGTGGGCAAAAAGCAGGGCGGAGAAGGGCCTGGGATCTGGCGTCTCCCACTCGGACCTCTCGACGGTGGCTAGGCGTACGAAGCGTAACGGGTGAGTGCTGCGGGGGACCGGGTGACGCACCTTGACCATCGTCTCTGCGGGCAGCCGAGCTGCTGAGCAACGACGGCGCGGTAGATTGAGGCTTAGAGTACCTATTTTGGTGTCTCTTCTTAGGCATTACCCTAAAGCGCTGTTGCTATTTTGTTGGGTTGATAGTTGTTTTCCCGGAAACTCGCAGCCCAAGGGCAACGGGGGCGAGTTGGCCTTTACGCTCCGCGTTTGAGTTCTGAGGGGAGCCTTGAAGTTCCGTCACTGGGGACAAATCCCAGGTGTGAGGCTTAGGATGAATGGATGTCACTGCTACTGCTTGACTCAGTCCTGGCAATCTGACGAGTGGGCCTTTTACAGCGGGTGAGGGTGAGCCACAGCAGGCAACAACTGAGTGGTCAGTGCGTTTGATGAGTCTCCACTCTTGCCTCAACCTCAATCCCCATTGTTCTTGCCCTCTTGACGAGCCAGATCTCGCTAGCATTGAGATACCTCTGGAAAATTAGACGCTGGGTAATATTTGGTACATTTTTTACATGGCCTGGGGTGTGTAGAAAGGAATGTCTCCCAGGATCGACCCCATCGATGGCATCCTGGATCTTCTTGTCATGTGTTTCCTCAACCCCCCTTCCCCCCAAACAAAATATCAGGGGGGTTATCCTGTCTCACCCCAAGACTCACAGATGGATCAGATGCTTGTTCGGACTTCGGCCTGGCGTGCGTCGGATAGAGACAAAAGCTGACCGAGCCAATGCAGCTCGGCGGCGGTATCAACATCCGGATCTCAAGGCTGGGTTCATGGGACTTAGCCTCCTGTGCTGGTGCTTGATCAGTGGCTGTCTGTTTTCTTCTGTGCGCCAGAAGCTGCGGCCATCCGGATTCTGGAAAGGTGGCGATCCTTGAGAGGAGTCACACATTACCTAGTTACCCAGTCAACGGCCAAGGGCCGACTAAACCGAACGCTGCGCAAGTATGTTATGATACCTGAGTGGCGGGAGCATCCGATGTCCTTCCTAATTTGTTCCCACACCATGCTCTGCCATCTAAGTTCTTCCTCCGATGTCTGTCTGTGTTTTGGATGTGATTGGTTGCTTGTGAATCGGATGCCATCCTCAACCTCACGTCCTGTTCCGTTTTCCAGCTCGGTGCCGAGCCTTCTTGTGCCTATCACATGGTCGGCACTGCGGCCTGCTGCTAAGAGTGTCTGGATCCTTCTCCTGTGTTTTTGGGGCTTAGTAGGGAAGTTTCCGGTCGAAGCATTGGAGGTTCTATTCCATCGGCCTTGTGCAGTTTCTGTTTTCTTGTCCGTGAAACCTTTGCTCTACGAACCCCCCTTTGGCTAGAGACAACCGCGTGCAACGTCGGTCTGAATGAGGCATAACTGTCTGCTGCATCTTGTCCGACAGGGGCCACGCGATGGGGAAGGTGGCGTTGACATTGTGACGGCACAACTCTCAAACTACCGACGTTTGACATTTGGTCGTATGGTAGTACACCCAACTGGTTGCTTCACCGTTGTTGATGTTATTGTTGATACTAACGTTATCGCGGTGTTTTTGGGAGGGCTTCCTGCTTGTGTCCCTCTTAGGCTCAATCTGACCAGCCCTTGAATGCCGAATTGACATCCCCTTGCCCCGAAAGCCCTGGAAAAGAAGCATACGGGAGTTCGAGGTGGCGTGATCCTTGGAAAAGGGAGCTAGATCCGCCGCCTTGTAGATGCCTTGTCTAGGCTTTTGGCCGAGAGAACGCCGTCCTCGTATGTGCCACTGTAGGACACAATATGCACGTTCAAAACGTTTCTGTAGCGGGCCAGCGCCGATATCTCCGTCTCCCATGATACCTACCACGCAAACCTGTTTAATGTGCCCATTCCTCCGAGCCCACGCTACTACGCATATGTAACCAGTTTGATAATTGGCCGCGTGGGGGGTTCAAGTCCACAGCGTCCGTAGGCGACTAGACGACGCGTTCGTTGGGATTCCATTCCTGTCTCCGTCTCGCGCAAAAGTAGACGTACGACCCAACGAAGGGAGATCGCCCCATATGTGACACACACAAGACGAAACATCGCTGTGGACCGCTTTCGTCAGGCGGGAGGCCCGTCTGTGTCCAGAAGCTTGCTTGCGGCTTGTGACTTGTGACAGGTGTTCGAGCAAGAAATGCGGCGCTAGGTTTCTCAACGTGAAGGGAGAAATTAGCGATCAAATTCGGCAAGTCATGTTAGACAATACACCAGATTGGGGTGGTGAGGCGTCGTTGAGCAACGTGGGCTAGGCTGGGGCTGCCTGAAGAGGAATGTTTTGGCCACGAGACGTGGCCCGATGGGGAGACTTGTCAAACCACTGGAGAGAGAGAGAAGAGTGAGCTCAACCTGCTGTGGCTGCTCCCAAGAAACCGGTTCTTGTGTAAACATTCATCTCCTTTGTGTCCCCACTCACCCCGAAACCTACCAAGGGGGCGAAAACGGCCCAGAACTCTCTGTTTGGCACAGAAATGACAGTGCCTAGCTAGCCACAACCCCCTGCTATGCTTGATAGTGGAACATCGGCTCTGTGCTTTGACATGGACGGTATCCGACGCTGAGTTCACCTTCTTTCGAGAAAGGAAACTGTGGCCACAAGTCATCTGATCACCACACACGAAAAGAGATACTATGAATGAACTGTGAGAATAGTGACCGTGAGTCGGTCTCTCTGGGGATACGGTGGATTGTCTCTTTAGATCCCCAGTGGGGAGCGGCCTCAGCCCTGGGTAGGCATGGCCGTGGTACCTCTTAGTGGTCCATAGTCGCTCATCTCAAATTTCAAATTTCTCACAAGCGTATTAGGAGGATTAAAGTTCTTTTAGGCAAGCTTTGGCTACCCGGAGATGAAAGCTCTTCGGAATTGGAGGGTGTAATCTGAAGCCGGGATGCTGAAAGCTCCCTCCACAGCTAGTCCTTCCAGCTGAAACTTGTTAATTAGCCCGACGGAACCAAGTACATTCATGAGTACTGCAATGAAAGACTAGATTTTTAAAGCTGGGCCATCTGACGAATTCCCAATTGTTTTGAGAGACGTGTGGGAGAATATTTTGTAATCGATGTGCAGGGGAAACTAACCGCCCGAGTCGTCGACAACCGTCTTGAATCCCGAACCCTCGTTTCCACTATGTGAATCAGCTTTCGGAACCGGGGGCCCGAGCGCTAGTATGTTTATGAACGGCACCAGGCGGGCGTTTACGAGGTTCTAGGCATAGGACTACAATGGCATCGATGGAATGATCAAGAGGTTCAGTCGTCCTCGGTCACGCCCCTGATGTGTACATACAAACTAAAGGGTTTACGTCGGAAACTTCTAGCGGGCCGGGAGGCTGCAGAGCAAGGCCAATACGCCAGCGTATTCTATTCCACCCCTTTGTAAAAGCAGCACACAGAGACGCTGCCTCCCGAGTGCCTGCTCATCACAGGGGTCATCCGAAGCAGATGGGGAGAGGCCCGTCGGGTCCGCCGCGCAGAGACGCAGTCGCGAAGTCAATTCCGATGGCTGGATTTGATGTTCGTCACCAAAGCGACAACATTGCCCTGCCCGTCAATGCACATCTCCGGCTTGTTTGAATGCCGCATGAAATCCCACCAAGACTGTTGTTTTCCACCAAGGACTAAAGCCATCGAACGTGGCGGGTTGTCGGTCCAAGCGCCGTTTCACAGCGCACCAAGTCGATCTGTATCTGCCGCCTTTGCTTCGGACCCCCTCCACATGCCGCTGACCGAATCAGGGCGATCGCAAGTCCACATGCGCCGGCGCTTGCAGAAGAAAGTCCGACAACAGCAGGGATATCCTGTTCTGCCTCTTGGAAAGAGCAGGCATCTCGCGCGGGCCAGGATCCGTGAGGGTGAGTAAGGGGTTCGTCGGGCAGCAAAGGCGCACACAAAATCATGAACCTTCGACCTGTCGGATGAGGGAGGGCCACCTCAACCCACGACATCCCGGGGAAGCCATACTTGGGGAGCCAAACATGCATGGCGGGTGCTCGGCGCAATAGTTCATAGGACGCCCTGCGCCGGGTCTCGGTCGCAGAACTACGCTTGAAGGCCGAGAACATCCCCAGTCTAGCCCGGACATCATTAGTGCCTGACGGAAGCCTGTGAAGTGCTAGCTCCACGTCTCGCGCGAAGGCGCTCTGCAAGGTGGTGGGTTCTGTTCTCGTGCGTATGGCCTCTGCGCTTGGGGGCGCGCGCCGGGGGGGGGGAAGAGAGAGGGGGGAAGAGGGGTGTGACCGGGTGCGGAGGGGCGACAGTCTGGACGATACTTGCCAAGGCAAGCAGACGCAGCGCACCCGCCGCAGTTCACTGCCCTTACTTTCCGGAAAATGATGAGAGGCGATTTCCTCAAGTTGAAACATGTGGAATGTAGAGGAAAGGGGATAACTGCCTGAGTTAGAGTCGAAAAGCGAAGAGGCATCGGTGCTCAAGCCCCCATTCGCCGGTAAACAGTCGAAATTCCCGGTTTTGCCATCTCGGCCGTTCTGGGAATGCCGGAACCGTCGGGGTGTTCGGGGTGAAATTGTAACCATAATGGGTATAAGAGCCTAAGTTGGGCAAGGAACGTAACCGACAACTTGTTGTGAGCTTTAGGCCCGACAAGTGAGGAAGCATAGTGCAACGATCCGAGGAGGAAGAGGATGGCGACAGCGAGAGGAACAGGCGCTTGGAAACTTGGTTTAAGTTGCTCGGCTGCGAGTTCATCAACCCGGACGAGGAAGGTTGACTGAGGTTATTGCTTCCGAAGCGCCGTATTTCGGAAATGCACGGTTGGGCTCAAGGGCTGCGGCTGCAGCTGCGTGAGTTGGTAGCATGCCCATTCTTACCTCCATGGGGACGGGAGCGTTGCTACTCTTGCCTGCGCGTGCGCGCTTGGATGGGAAGGCTGTGTAATGAGTTCGACGATGGGAGGTGTGGTTCAGGTTCGCGATTGCTGAAGTGGGGGCCCGGAAAGAGGGCCTGTCAACAATCGGTGGGGCCCTGCACATCTAAAGTGGAGCCCGATGCAACTGGTGGGTGTGCAGACCAAGCGCGACGATTTGCTGCATGGAAGGCGCTTGGCACGTCGATTTCTCCACCGAACATGGCAATCACGCCCCGTAGAAAATGCACACAACCCCCATAGACCTGAGCTACGACTTCGGGACCGGTCGCCCAAGGAGGCGACATCATTGGGCCGCTACCGCTAGGAGCTACCTTGTCTGCCGTCCGTGTCATTACTTCCGCGCGTCCTGCTTCAACAGGCTCAATGGACTCACGCCGATGATCCTGGAACAGACAGATCTCATCCGACACACTCCTCAACGGGACGCCTAGCTCGGGCCCAGATCCGCACCTCGTCCCTCTACTTCCCCTCACATTTCTCAACTACCAATTCCGGTCAAGTCGGCGCTCAAATGTCCGACATGCCGCCGGTGAGAGGCCGTCGACGCCGTCATCATAGTTCATGCAATTCATCCAAGACACGGCAGCGGACACCTAGTCTCCCGCTCCGCAGAAGCTCAAGGGGTGAAACCATATTTCCTAACCTCGCTCGGCCCGGGCTACAGTGCGGTTGCTATCTGTATCTTCAGAAGCTCAGCAATAAGAGGAGACTGGCTCCCTGGGCTGCGCCAAAGCTGGGGGCTTGCGATGAGGTGTCACGTGGTACAAGATCTGGGACCGGCGGCAATATGTGGCCAAGCACGGGGAGATGTGCGCCTCTCTCTCTCTCTATCCCTCTGAGGCGCCCTCCGTGTTGCAGCCGGAGTACGCGCCATTGCGATCACGGGGACGGCCTCGCTACATACATACAATACAATTCGTGCGGTCGTCGAGGGTTCCCCAGAAAGCCGTCCACTTCTTGCAGAAAGAAGCCATCATTCTGGGATCCCTTCCTCATGCTGATAACCGGACACATGTCCCCTTGACCCCTAATGTTGACAATCCTTAGTATCGCCGAGTTACTGGCCGCGAATTTCCGATGCCATTTACGACGCTAATGAGCTACGGCGGCCCTGGGCTCTCGTTGACAGATCCCTCAGGCAGTTATTGGGTCGGGCTTCTTGGCATGGTCTTAAAGTATAAGACCCGGAAGCCATTCATGATAGGAAGGACGGCTCTGATTACCTAAACCGTAGCAACAGGGCGAAAAGTAGCCGAAGACTGTCACCGGTCAGACGCAATTCCAAGAAGGCAGATTTCCTAGCCCTGTTCAACCCAGCATATACTGAGCGGTCTCTGGATCTACCTGCCAATCAAGTCAAGTAATGGTTCTGAAGACGCTTGGAGTAACGGCCGAAAGAACATTGGGTCTGAAACAGTGGGGCTCGCACTTTCGTTCCGTCCTGGGGGGGAACTTCACTTTGTTATTCCTTGGCCCGGATTGGCGTGGGGAAAAAAAAAGGATCGGGTATGGAAGAGAGGTCGAGGTGTCTGCGTTGGCTCAATAGAGTGGACGGGCGCCTGCACGAGTAGCCTTACCTTTTCCAGAATTCCCGCTGTCAAGCTTGAGTTCGCGTTTCAAGGCTAACTTTTCATGTCCGCGTGCTTCATGGCAACCCGTATTTAGTCACCATTTCGCTCTTTCCAGAAGCCGGGAGAAGACAGGGGGGGCAAAGGTAAAATAGTTTCGGGTTACTCTCGGAGCAAAACGGGGAAAATACCATGTCAACGACATCAACAACACCAGGCTCGGATACGGGATCCACGCTCTTGCGTTTTGTGAGCGGGGCAGGCACTCTCTGCGCATCACTCGGGGCTGCGTCGGTACTTGGAACCCCGCTCACCGATCATCCGCGCCGGCAACCGCCGTCCTCCTCAGAGATCCCTCGTCGATTGCTGGGTCCTTTAATGCCTCCGTGATCCGAAAAGGGTACCGTGTCATGAAAACACTCAGGCCCTCTGCCGATAATGGCTAGCCTGTGTCCCTTTTCACGTGTCGGGTAGAGAACCCGCGCCCTCGAGTCGGACAAATGCCGGATGGCTTGTCTCTTGTTTCGCTGCATGGCTTTGTCGGCCGTTGCCGACGATGCTAGTTCTATAGGACCGAAAGGTACAGGAGCGCCAAACCAAACGCTCAGCTTCGTTCCCCCCCCGCGATCGTCACGGGAGGCGGATCGGTCCAACCATTCCCAAAAGCCTCCTTTCTGAAAGCCAGGCGTGGCAGCGACCCGCAGTCCCTGGCGGGCACCATTTGTTTCCTCATCTCACCCCCTTTTCCTTTTTCCCTTCTCAAGCAATAATACTCTCACGGCAGGGGGGTAAAGAAGAGGAAGACGGGCAGTTGTCACGAGAGTCATCTTTACTAGGGCCCGCGGTCTACCTGCAACCAGCCGGCGATGGATAGTCCTAGGGCCGAGCGTATTGGTCTTTACTATCAAAACATAATGTTTGCCACTTGTTGCTAAGGAGCTATGAGGTCCATAGGACGCTTGCAGAAAGCTAATGCAGAAAAACGAAGAAGTCAGCCAACATTAGTCTAAGTTCTGTTTGGAAACTTGGGGGCCAGCTACCATATTGCCATAGTGGAAATAATTTTGACACTGTGTGTCGGGAGCCGGGTCAAGTAAATTTGGTAACTTTGCGGTGATAGTCATGTATTCCCCCCCGAGGAAAAAGACAAACGTACCGGCAAACTGGTGCCGGCTTGTCCGTCCTAAAGTTCGGAGGCCCCTGACGCAAGACGTATCTGCAGCGAGGTCCGGGGTTGTTTGAAAGAGGCACCGAGCATTACGACCGCACGAATCTAGTGGCCTGTAACTTCGGCGGCTTCTTGCTTTGACTGCCCAGTGCGGTCCTTTGCCCGATTCTTCGCCAAGGGGAGTTTACTCGTCCACACATCGACGGACATCGAACCATTACGCTGGGAGCGAGGCGGCCTAGTTCTACGGGCCCCTTGCTTCCTGGGGGTATCAAAGTTGTTGCATAGAGATTTTGTTACTTAAGAAGACCAGGCGCCTTCCCGCTCCTCCCACTCTACCTCTCTTCACTGTTGTTTCAAACCCTGCACTACCTCACATGTTTGACACCAGCCTTAAGAAGACACAGACACCCAAGGGCCACCTCGTTATCCTTCTTCATAGAGGTTCTGGACCTAGTACCTACTTGAAGACCCTGCGCTTATCCAAATAGGCTAGAGGGACCCCCTGAGCCGTGGTACTACGCGTCCTGTATTCGTCGGTCTGTGTGGAGCGCTTTCTCTCCGTACGATCACCCCCAAAAACCACCTTTAAAGCGACCGACCCCATTATCGAAAACATCATCACCCAAAACATTATTCTAGCCTCCAACCTCCAAATCAACGACCAAGGCCGACCGTTGCCTCCGCTACCGTGAGCTTCGCAAACGCGGGAAGCACCCACAGCAACAGAAGACCTCACAGCCACCGGAATAGACCAATAAAGAACCGCCTCGGGCCTCGTACCCGGCGTAAGTATTGTTGGCCCAGTCGCAAACCGGGCTCCTCTTGGAAAACCTGATCAAAAATCTTTACTGAGGTAAGCGGAATGATCCCCCGTCTTCATCCCTTTTGCATTATCCATTATGTCGTCCCGACTTTGCGGGCACAATCTTGGTTATGAGGGCGGAAGATTGGTTTTACGACAGGATGACCCCCTCCGAAGACCCGGGTACCGGTCCCGAGAGTCACGAAAACAGAGCCTTTCCCGTCGAGGATGATCGCCTTTCGGTTCAACCTGATCCGGAAGAGGCGGATACCAGCCCAGGACCGGGGGGGCGAAGATGCACTGCAACAAAGGAATATTCGAGTGTTGGGCTTCGCACCTTCCGTCCCACGCCTTCCTCCCATTCATTTGACACCCTTTCGCTACTTCCTCGTTTACCCCCCTTTCCCCACCCCTCTCTCAGCAACATGCATATATACTGTTTAGAAAGTCGATGTTCTCCCCTCAATATGTCTTTTTCGGTATTGAAGTATTTCTCAAGAGAAGCGAATTTCGAACCCGTTTGCTAATTCATATGCTTTGGTTTGCCAGACGAACAAAAAAAAACAAACCCCTGACCACCGACCAGTTGGGTGTTGAATTCTTGCCCGTGTGACCGGGGTCCTGCAAGAGGTCAGTGAACCAATCCTAGCCACGAAGCACTCCACCCCCGGGTCTGCAACTCGGGCCGTTTGGGACAGAGAGACCAACGCGAATTCCCTGATATGCCTGGGGTCCTTCTCTGCAAGGCCCCCGGGCCTCGTTCACCCGCCCAATCCCGCCCGGATTCCGCGTCGCCCTCCGAACGCCCGGTCCAGCTGTCCCTCATGGGGGCCGCAGCCCGTCCTCGATCAAGGACCGGAGCAAGCTCCCAAAACAAGCTCCTCTGCTAGAATATCTTGACCATGGATGCACACACAGGGGTGTTTGGGCTAACGCTTGCCTCCTCTCATAGACACGGAGGGCATTTAAATACTTTGTCGCTCACCGCGACTCCTCGCTCCCACTTGGGGCAGAGGAACAGCGCATGAATCATCAACTCCCCAAGGTATTTGCTAACCCCATCCTCTCTACTTCACATGTGCATTTGCGTCGAGGCCAACGGCGAGCGCTCCCGGACCACGCCATTCCATTCTCCGGGAAAACCGTGTAGATGTCCGGATTCTGCAGCTTCGCATCGCATCACAACAGCCGGCTAGCTGGGGTTAACCGCTCGACAACACGATTCACGCCTTATGGAAGTTTGGGTTGGGGGGGAGAGGGGGGGGGACGTAGTATCAAGGTAAGTTAACAACACAGCAGTTTTGAAAGCCAGGGTCTGTGCCATTTCTCTCTGTTTTAGCCCATCTGATTGTATTCCTCTATGTCTTTGCTCCTGCCCGACTTGTTGCGGAAGAGACCAGGTGCAGGCGCCACACACCCTTCGCTCCTTCCTCTTGCCCCCCCAATCTCTCACCCCCCGCCAATATTCCGAAGACCTCGAATCTCCACCGCGAAGGCGGTGGATGGATATCTTGTCTTTTTGTATATACCCCTTGCTTGTTTTCCTTCCTTTTCTTCTTTCTTTTCACCCACCAGTCAGCTGGGCCTTGGCGCTTCTGGGTCTAACACATTGACTTCTTTTTGTATGCAGCCTGGCCATGGTCTGCCGCCAGGGGGGCTCTCCTGCATTCTGATTTCCAACAAATTCTTCTCTGGCAATACGGCTGCGAGGGCCTTCGCCGTTCCTCCCCAGTTTTGCCATTTATTCCTCGAACATGGCGAATCACAGCGAAAGTGATAAAGCCGGGGAAAAGACTCACGGACAGCTGGCTAACAAAGGAAGAGCGCGCCGTTGAAGGCACCTCCACGAGGTCACGGTCGCATCCCGGCTGTGAGGCGCTTCCTGCAGAACCTTGCTGCTGTCCCTGTGAATGGCGATGCTTGCTTCTGGGCCGCGCATCAAGGTCGGCTCAGAATGGCATGTACCCCCCCTGCAGCTGCAGCAGTACCTCGTTGTACCGGCCCTGCCTGCTTCCTTTCCTTTCCAATTCCCTTCCTACGCACCTTCGGGAACACGCCCTCCTGCCCGTTGAGCCTCCTAATCCCCTCTCGTCCCCGAAAAACTTTCTGGCGTTGATGCTGCTGTAATCCCTCAAGACGTTGACCTCCCGAAGCGAGCCTTGTTCCTTAGCGAGGTCCGCCAGAGGCAACAGCAGGGCGGCATCAGCCGAGCAAACATCACTTTCGATTTTCCGCTTCTCCAACACTCCCTCCCCACTGCTTACACCCTCAAGAAAATCGACCTGGTCTTTCTAGATACCAGCTTATCGGTTCAGTCACGTCCTCTTTTCGTTACTTTTCTTTTTGTTTATCTTTGGGTTCATCTCGCCCTACCAGCCATTTTCGAACGCGCTTTCCTCCTGCCCTTGGCTCCAATCCGAACCGTTTGTTGGTCACTTACTCCCTAACCCGCAGACTGCGCTGACTTGCGCCACAGGTCTTCTATTGACAAATTTCGCTCGCCGGTTTTTCACTACCAGGGACACAGCGGTTGTTCGACATGCCCTCAGCCAGGTTTCCATCTAGCCATTGAGACATACACCCAGGAGAGGCAATAGCAGCAATCGACTGCGCGGCAGCGGCAACAGGACCGATCTTTGTTTTCAAGGCCCGGCGAATCCAGCCTGGTCTCCTTGTTCTGCAGCCTGGAGGCCTCGTACTTGTTTCTAAAGAGGGTCCAACAAAAATGAGATGATTGATCTAACAGGTGTGTTTCCAGCAGGACTTCGTCGAGCCCTCGCCGCCCTCTGGCAACGGGTTGGACTATCTCGAGATATCAGCTCCGACTGACATGTGGTACGTACTCATTTTCCCCCTTGCCAATACTTCTTCTCATTACCACTTTGGTAAACCCTCTACGAAAATGCTCTGGGGATCAAAGTCCGGTTCATTCACTTTTACCTTCGCCCCTGGCTTCCCACTGAAGTGCAATCCCATTTTCTTCGTCCCCGGCCACGGGCTTTCCCGTCAAGAGCCGAGATTTTCTGGATGCATGTGCCGTTAAAGCCCCGATCCGCCACGGGGCAGTCTGGTGTGTCGCGCGTTTGAGCTCCCGTTTCTTACCTCTTCAAGGCCCATACACAGCAACATCCCGCCGGACAAGTGCCGACAATTTCCTAGGTAACTTACTTCCCTAGCCTTGGCCGTGTGCAAGTGCACTGCCTGCGACTGCTGGCATCCTCATTTTCAATTTGTTAAGCGCAGCAGCGAGTGAGTGAGACATGGATATTCGCTCCGGCTGTGGTACGTGTTACCGTGAAATCGATCGCTCCGCACCTGGTTCCCGCGTCGTTGCCGCATGCGCCATCCTCGTTCTTCCGATCGCTGGTCAGAGGGCTGGGAGCGAGACCCCTGCAAAACACTTCTTGTGTGTGGTATGACGGGCTCTGTCCTACCGCCAGCATTCAAGTTGCACAAGGGCCAACCGGAACCAAGACGGTTGTCGACCCCTGGGGGGGCGTGTGATGGAGTCTTCCATCCACGTCCACCCACCCCCCCTTACTCTCCCACCCACCCACCTAATTCGTTTTTCTTCTCCCCCGCTCCCCGCGCCCCCCATCCCGTGCATGGCACTGGAGCGTGGCCGGTTTCTGACCCGGATGCACCTACAGTTTTACTCAGGGCTCCACAACTTCCCTATCGACAATAGAAACACCAGCGCAGCCTTCATACCTGGGCCTGATTTCACCGGTCCCTCAGCCGCCAGTCACGCCGTACTCTCCTGACACTGGCCACTATTATAACCCCGCTCCCCCCGTCTTTCCCGGCCTGGACGTCAGGCCTCGACTGGGGTCCAAGTACGTGACACGCTATTATCTTGTCGTTATGATCCGCCTGTCCCATGGCGCACTTATTTTCCTCGGTCGCTTACAGCAGCAGCAGTAACACGGCTGGCCAGGGCATGGCACATGCTCACCGGTCCACAACGCTTCCACACCCAGGAACGCACCTCAGCGCGAGAGAGGCATACGCGCCTGCGACACCATCCTTCAGACGGCCGGATCACCACATTCAACGGTCGCCACCCTTTTCGAGTATCCGGCGCCACAGCGCCCTCTCCCCAACGAGTGCGTCGACCGCCTACGGGGCTCTCAAGATGGATACGGGCTACCCTAGCTCCAAATCCCAGCCAAGCATGCCTCCTCTAGTCACCATGACCTCCCTCGGTCACCTTTCCTATGGCGACGCATCAGCAACCCCTATCAAGGTGGAAATCAACGGCGCGATCGACAAGGGCTTCTTTATGGCCGACAGCGAGTGGACGTGCTATCGCCGTAACTACTTTTCCTGCGTCTGCTCGTTCTCACTGACGCCCACGATGCACAACTCGCCCATCCACTTCCTCCAGACTGGATCCTCGCAAGCATACACCGTTTTCGGGTTCGCCATGTGCATCTCTGCAGTTGTATCGGACAACGATAGCCACACCATCGAACTTGTCCAGCATACTCCCAAGCGGGACAAAGGACCGACCGCCAAACCCGAGAAGACGCGGCTCTCGGCAAAACCACCGCAGTCTAGCCACCACCCGCTTTCGAGCCTCTATGCTGGCCCAGACGGGAGCCTTGGATCGTCGAGATACGACCAGGGCTTTGGACAAGCCCAGCAAAGCTCAGCACCCACCGAACACACTTTCGAACGCATCCAATTCAAGCAAGCAACGGCCAACAATGGGAAGAGAAGGGCGGCACAGCAATATTACCATCTTATCGTCGAGTTGTGGGCCGACGTTGGCCAGCAGGCAAGTGACCAGTGGGTCAAGGTCGCGTACCGGAAGTCGGCCAAGATGATTGTTCGCGGGCGCTCCCCTGGCCATTACCAATCGGAGAGGCGGCCGAGCACGAGCAGTGGTCCCGGGGGCTCCGGTGGCAACATGGGCGGCGGTCAATACTCGACCAATATTTTGGGCCCTGGCGAATACTCGACTTCATCCATGGTGGGGGCAGGAAGCTATTCGCAGCACTATGACACCCGTTCCGGTGGCTACGGTGGAACTCGACATCATGAGATGACGCTGGAACCGACGATCTCGCCTGAGGAGGTGAGAGCCATCACGGATCCGAAGGGTTACCAGTATTATCCATCGACAATCTACGAAGGCGATCAAGACACAAGGCACCACCAGCAAGTTGAACTGTTCTCCCACCCCCGTCACGATGTTTCCGGAAGCGGCCCGACAAACTCGATGAGTACCACCTTCGACCCAACCAAGGTCAAATCCGAGATGGACACCGCGCTTCCCAGCATTCTGTACCAAAATGGGCCGTACTATCAGAGATGTGGTCGGTTTGAAGGGAAGACAACCTCGAATGGACAGTACCCAACTTTGATCTCGCCCCCATCCTCGACAATGAGCATGACGTGACGAAATCCGACGAGCAGAACAAGCGACAGTTCGCTCCATAATTTTCTGCGGCCACGTATTTAACCAACCCAGCTAGGGCGCTACCCTATAATTTGCGATGCATTTATGATCAAGCTTGGTGTGGGAATAGGGAAGGAATATGGGAAAAATGCAGACCGAAATCTTCGCAAAAGCTTGCCGCGGGCGGAGCCAAAATTTTAAGCTTGTTATTCGCCTGGGACTTTCACAATGTTTTCTTTTTCTCCTTTTCTCCAGTTCCCCGTATTTCTCCCTTTTTTTCCCCCTTCCCTGCCTTGACCAATTTTCTTGTCATTGTTTCCGCCTATTTTTCCTATTTTCTGTCCACAGGGTCATTTACCACCGCTAGATGGATGGGTTATTAGGAGGCGATGGGATCGTTCGGCGTAAAGGAACGGAATGGAAATAGGCGGCAGGTACGGATGGAATCATTTTTATGGTTGGTTTGGGATCAGGTGGGTGGGCCAGGTTTTGATTCCTCACCCAGGTACATGGCGTGGTTGTTTCTTCTCTTTTCACCCTTAGGTTTCCCATTTCGGGCTGAGGAATTTTACCTGCTGTACTCTGATGGCGGGTGTGGACAGTGGTGGGATTCTGCTGTTGGACTTGGTGCTGAAGAAATTCACAATCTTCATCAACCCCCTACTCTAAGAATTTCCGTATTATGCCCTTCAGAGGAACCCCAGAAACAGAGGGCTACGTGGAACGGGACGAACGGCATTTGAAGGGATACCCGGCGCATCTTCTTTATATCTATTTGGTTTTCAGAACGTTATCTGCAATTTTATTCTCACCGTCTTTACTTTTTGTCTTTTCATTCGCCCATTTTCTTTTGTTTGATGCGAAGAAAGCATGATTATGTTGGTTCACACCTGAATGCCCTTGCATTTACGTAACAGGGCAGTCCCCCATTCTTTTCCCGTTTCCCCTTCGCCAGTTCTTTACCGTCCACATACGCCCACTTCGCCATCGATCCCAAGACGACGGGTTTTGCGGGATTGCGCGCTAGGATTCATGAGACGAATGCAACAAACATGGATTCGCACTCTTCTCAATCGATGGGATGGACCACCCGCGCGACATGGGGGTGGGCCTATGGTGGGTTAGATCCGAAGGTCCGAAAGTGCTGGAGCCCCGAAATAGTTGGCCCTAACTACCGAAAGGGTTTCCTTCCTGCTTTTCTTTTCCTTTCCTTCGATTCAATGTCCGGAGCTGTGATAGGATTTCTTAAACGGGCACTTTTTGCGACTTTATGACTTAGGCAACCTCGAGTCCCCTGAAATCCTTGTGTGCGTGCCTTGACTTTTTGGCCCCGGCCTTCCATGGTCCAACCATTATCAACCCAGTGTTGCACAGTCAGAACAATGACGCTAAGTTAGCCGGGTGGGAGGGGGCCAAGGCTAGCAAAAGTGCCTTGGAGGATCTCGAGCGGGCCAGGAACGCCGCTCTGCGCCTGCAGCCCCCCCTCAGAGCTGTGGTTGGATGATAGGTTATGGTTCACGGAAACTTGGTGGCCCTCCCATCTGGTTGTGAGCTGCTACTGTACCCAGTCGTTGGTGACACAAACGGCTTCTCTGCCCAACGAATGTGTAATTCTCCGTTTGCCCATCCGTCCCTCCCCTATTCTTTAAACAGCAGCTGGAAGGAGGCCCTTTGGCAATGGCGGCGCGGAATAGTCGCCGCGCTTGATCATACCGTACCTGTTTTGCCTAGATCGTCGTGATCCTGGAGGGGAAAGCCTTCCGATATAAGCACAAAGCGGCAGGCGGGAGGCTTTGGGGCTGTCTTCTGACGAGAGAAGCCGTTGGGCTCTCTGGCCACCCTGGCCTTCGCTTTCGTTACACCGCGGGGTGTTGGGGGTGTAGGTGTGGGGTGTGGGTGTGGGTGTGGGTGAACCTCGCCAGCTCCCTTTTTTGGCCCGGTTTGGACAGTGTGTTTCTTCACCGGTCTCCTGGGCTGTGGTGGTTAATTCCGCGAAATGCCTCGTCTTATTGGCGCTCGTGCAGATAATCCCTCGCGAGTTGCAGCACTACCAACCAAAGCTTCACCAGAGAAGCGCCCAGCGAGTCTGACAGTCGCTGACCGAGCGAGCATGTTACCTCCATCCCAGCTCGAGGTATCTACGCGGACTGGAGAGAAGCTCATGGGCGATTCGAAGGCCCTCAAAGGGCGATGGTTGATTGGGCGTATCATGCCTTGCGACATTTCGGAAAATTCTCTTGTCTTAATTCTGCACGCCTTAATCCTTAATATCGACACAAAGAGGCTTGAATGGCCCTCGAGACTGGAATCATGCGGCGGGCCTTCACAGACGCTCCAAGATGGAAAGAATGATGCTCCCCTGCCAGACTTGTTTGCAGGCAGATCCCACCCATGTTCGTTCCCGCGCCTCGGGGCCAGTTCCAGCCCCCAACAAAAGGCGGATGGAGGGGTAAGCTGCAGAAAGCAATCTATTCCCCCACCAACCGCAGCAAGCAAACCGAACTAATAAAAATGCTCGCACAGCGACCGCCACAGCAGCGCAGACAGCGGAGCCAGAATCGCCTGCACTTGACCCCTGGACGCCTGCCCGCGAGTCTCCCACACCATTGGGAAGCTTAGGCCTGCACTCCCTTCCTCGAATCCTCGCACTCGGCCAATCTGTGCCGGCCTCGAGCAGTATCGAGGTGGACCTGGGTGTAGTTACCCGCCGTGTCACACCGCTTATCCGCCCATCTGCCGTGGTCTCCCCGAAGGGGGGCAAAGTATGACTTGCATGAACCGGCTTAGAGATCAGGAAGCACAGCACGAAAAGTCATTTGGAAGGGGGGCCCTCAAAGGAGAATTTACCCCGAGATTCATGTTATTTGCGACCTTTTGGAACTACCTCAGGTAAGGTGCCTACCAACGGCGCTACCCAGCGACTTGATCCGCCCCGATTGACACCGCACCGCTAAAACCAATTGGCCAATTGGATCAGGTTCCGCCGCCTTGTACATACATGTACCGCGGGGTGGGATAAAAAATACAAAAGGACCAAACTTGAGGGCTGATCCAAAAACATTGCCTTCTCAAGGCAACGTATGTCAACGAGGCGCGGATAAGAACCTCGCAGCTGACAGATGTTAGTCAGCGGCACGGTCGGCTTGGACTCATCCCGCGAGGGCTCGACAAAAGTTGTCGATCAAAACACGACGTTCTGCGCAGGGGATCTCGTGGTGTGTTTGGGTACTCATTAATCCCGGTGGTGAAGCGCCGTTTCTCGCAGCTCGCAGCTCGTAGCCCGCAGCTTCCGCCCGCGCGCCCATCTCTGACGGGAGCCCAGGAAACCGGGAACCGGGAGGCTTGAGTCAACCCTGTCTTGATGCTGTTTTGGGAAACACAGCAGCGATCTACCGGGCGGCGTTTGTCTTTCGGAAGATCTGATCTCTGTAGGCTTCCTTTTGAGCCTAGGCGATCTTGAAACGAGTTCGTACTCGTCATCGAGCGAATTCTATCCGTAACGGGACAAAGCAACAAAATGCGGGGGGGGCTAGCACAAGCGAGAGCGACCGGCAGCAGTTGCAAATTCCGCCCCTTCTAGGCCCAACCCCCGTCCTGCTGTGAGCAGGGCATTGGTGCGCGGCGCGCTCGGATTGCAAAGAGTGATCGGGAGGCACAGGGGCATCTGGCGGCAAGACGGCATGGTCGACGATGTTTGGCTGTTGTCCAAATAAGGTTTCGGGACTAAAACAGTCTAACGAAACAGTGATCAACGGCATCCTTACCAGGACGCCCCCCCATATCGACCCCACCCAGGACGCCTGTCATTGTTGTTCGTCAACGCCAAGCCACACCGGTCGTCTTGTCCCGCCGTCACACAGCGTTAGCTCGTTTCTTCCCGGATCCGCCCTTCCCTCGGGCGCTAGCGCCCTTTTTTGTTTCTGAAAACGGGAGAGCGCGCGGGCGCGATGGGCGAATATCGCCCCGACAGAATGGCTTTTCCGGAATTTGCGGGGGTGTTGTCGGGCCTGACCGCTGGCTTTACTGTAATTAACCTAGCGCTGACGGTTGGCCAGGAGCGGCGGATAAGACGACGACGGGAGCGCTTGGCGGGGTTCGGAATGATTTCATGCAAGGCCTGGATTCCATGCTGTTTTTGTGGTCGGTCTTTGGCCCAGAACTCCCCTATGAGATCAACCGGATCGGAACCGTCAGCGGCTCTCGATCGACGGTCCACTGCACTACAGTACGTAAAATCTGTCTCAGAGCGGGAAACCCCTGGCGTACCACATTCTCGAAAGACGCTTGTTGCCTGGGGCCTTGTGCAAGCGGCAACTCGCCAACGTGAGTTCCCGTCCTGGCTCGGTCAACTCGGCCAACACAATGGGAGGGGCTTGTGCGTCCCGGGTACCATCAACTGCGGCTCCCCGTTTGAGGCGCTATGCCGATCGCGAAGATGGGCTTTTCTGGGGGGACAACGAAGGGGGTGCTGCCATCCTCCGTCTCCTTCCATACATGTTTGACGCCATCGCAGCCACCCTGCACCTTGTGCCACCCATCACCCGAGCCTCATCGCAGAATACATCGCATACCCGCGCCTTGTTCAACCCAAGATCAAGCCGCCGCATCTTATTTGGATCTTGTGGATGGCCGTGTTCCACAGGGTTGTTACGACGGTGCTATCGACAATTTGACACGCGGAGTAGTGGATTGTTCCTTGAATTGTACATGTTTTAACCTAATGAATTTTTTTAACGGCCTCCATTGAAAAGGGATTGGGTTGCTCACTTTGATAGTTATCATTCGCTAAAGTTCGGCGTCAACTCCGTCAGCCCCTGGAAAAATGGAATCACCCCCAATCTCCACACCGGCCAACATGAGATGGGGGGGTGTGCATTTGTTGTAAAGCCCCGCAGCGGTCAACTACGATTCCCTTGAGTCGTCACACTCCACTGTATTGTACAGTACATACATGATATCTCCTCCGTAGGATTGGTACCTCTCAGTGTGTACGCGGCTTAGGATTCTCGAAGTGACCATCCTTACGCCACACCTTCCTACTGTACGTACCCGTCATCCTTCGGCAAGTCCCTTCAAAATCGCCGTTTGTGGTAGCGTCACAATAAGGGCCCATGGGGGCTTCGGCGCAAGTATCAGTGCCCCCCTTCAGGCCCTCCCACATCGGGTTGTGCGCCTTAACGGGGGTGTGAGTCTGCAGCCGGGGCTGGGTCGATTGGCCGATTCACTTTTGCGGCTGAGAGTTGCGACAATGTTAATCCAGTGTCATGTTCAGAGATGGGATTGATGGGGGGGACGATGGACTCCTGATTGGGGTGTTTCCGGAACCTCAACGGGTTTGTTGGGGGTTGGTTTGGACGAAACCCTTCGCGAGAAAAAGTGGCCCATTGTGTGTGCACAGCAGGTACAACATGTGATTCAGTGGGGGAACTGGGTCGAGTCACTTTGGACGGTTTTCCCCACGCGAACTTGGGATGAGTAAAACAAGATGCGTGTACCACTAACCTCTCGGGGTACGCGATTGTTAACAACCACCGTCCTCAGCGTCGTAGAACAGGGCTGTTCTATCCGTACGAATAACGGATATTTCCGGCGGTTCACACCCCTGAACTAGCCCGCATCCCCTTAAACAACGCCGATTTACGGCTACGGATACCATTACGCTTTTCTAGCGGCAGACGGGAGACATTAAGACCGACTCCTCGCATCGTCCGCCTTGACCGTCTCCGGGACTCCAGTGCCGTTTCTCCTTCTCTCCCGTAAGCTACGTAGCATCGGCAGGGTCAACTCATCTAAACGCTCCAGATTAAAGGGGGTAGTTGGCGTTGAGCTCAAAACATTTCACTGGACCGCATCGTGGCCGGTGGAGAAATGCGTTGGAATGAAGGGAAACCTGCAGTTAGCATTGCAGCAACAAAACGTGGCATCCTCACCCTAGTCTTCATGCACAAGACTTTCATCCCTCTGGGTCGGGTGCGACAGCATCAGGGGCGTGCGGGGAGCAGCTATGATCGAGGGTCATCCATGTTGCGCCACTTGTTAGCTCAAAAAGAAGTTGGAAAGTGAACGAACATGTTACAAACAGGGGTGACGGGGCGCCCGATGCGCTGCAAAAGATGGCTAGCGAGTCCTGTCGTTGTTGAAGTGCGAAGGTAAAAAAACGGCCACCAACAGCCTGTGTTGGTCGGTTGGCCGCCGGTAAGAAACTCCGAATCAGGGAGCGGGGGTTACGAGGGTCATGATTCCTGGAATGCGTGGGAGGTGGCGTCCGAACGAGTGCCCGAAACATATGTCTGAACAGTACACGTGGGCAATGGCATAGAATGGCGCCGTGAGCATCCCAGGTCAGAGGTTGAGACTAGTTGCAGGCGGGGGACTTCCGCGCTGTGATTTCGAAGATCAACATCTTCTCACTTTTGCCATGTTTATTTCCCCTCTTCTCTCTTTTTGATACTTCTGTCGCTTCTATCACAGAAGGCGGTTTGCCTCTGCTGAGACGGGCCACTATTCCCAAACTTTGGACTCGATGCCGCCATTGCCGACTGCATGGGACTGTGTCATATGTATGTCGAGAAAGAGACGAAAGCAGGACTAAGGCGACATGAAATATGATGTCTTTTTCCTGTCTGAACCCGTTGCTTCCCACCGCCATGGCGTCTGAATGGCGTTTCCACGCTCATAAAACATGACTGAACTTGCCCCCGAAGCTTCTCGGCCGGCACGTCAGTGCAGCTAACGCACCCCCATTTTGGCAACTTTCTCCGTTTCCTCCTGTCCTCCATCCCGCGTTTTCTTCTTTTCCACGTGTATTATGTCTCCCTTGCTCCTTTCGGTTTGCTTAGTATCTTTTTTCGGTAAACGAGCCACGGGACCTGAGGACTCTGCTAGTTTTCGTATGTACTTTACCACTCGAGGCTCTTGTTTCTGATGGTCCCCCTTTGCACCTATTCACCATGGTTGGTCGGTAACAGTAAAATAAGTGATACTAGTATTAGCCTCATCGAAGCGGCACCATTGCGAAGTGAAGATCCTGTTGGGTTGTAGGCCGTAACGGTTTCTCCGGTGGTGGGCGAGTAAACAGTGCTAAATGATGGCTTGGCCCAGAAGCTCGATGCCTCTGTGCATGTCGATGCAGGATGCATGTACATGTATGTCGGTCCCTCTACACGTCTACATGTGAGATATTACACATCGTCATACAACGCCCCCGACCACACCACGTCTGAATGAGTCAGTCGAGGAAAAGGCCTGGGCCCGTGCTAACAACATCGGAGTGCAAACAAATATTCGTTGCCAAGAGATGGATGATGTGAGATCGCACCCCCCCTCGCCCCCTCGCTCACCTCCCCAGGATCGGAATTGCGGCTCGTCAACGCCATTAGCTTTTGACATAACTCGTCAAGGCAGTGGGAGTATGCATAGCGTCGCCGAGGGAGAAGGCGCAACCACTGCATCAACCTGGACTTGCCTCCAGATGCACAAGGTTGGTTATGAAAAGGGGTTTCAGTTGCAGCACTCGTAGTTTAGGGAGCTCTCGGGGCATTCCCCCAAGGCATTGCGGCAGTGGTAGAGATTTCAGGTCCTCCTGAAGTGTTCATGGATGTACATGCTTATACCTACTGTGTCAGGCAGGCAGATGTCGAACGTTGTGCCCCGAGGAAACGTTGAAGATGGGAGAAGGCAGGCCTCTCAATTTTTTCCCCAACACGCCCATCACCCACCACCAATATCGCACCTTCCTTCCTCAACCAACACCGCATCATATAACCCCCCTTCTCGGAGTCCCAGTCATCGGCTCCTCCCAATGCGCCAAACAGCGGTGTTTGGCCCAACGGTATTGGGGGGGGGCACCACGCCACTTCCGTCGTAAATCGAAGTGGTCCCGGGTTCGATTCCCGGGGCCAGCGAAGAAAAATCTTTCACCGGAAAGATTTTCGTAACCACCAACAGCTATCCCTCCGGATGGGGATAGGCGCTTGGTGAGTGAGCTTTTTGTGTTTTCCTTTTTTATTTATTGACTTCTACTTTGTCACACTGTTCATAGGGGTACCATTCCCTATGGCAAGAGACGATTGTCTTTTGTCATACACTCTTTTTGAGTTGTCATGGATCAATGATGATTGTTCAGAGGGTGTGGTGAACAAAGAAATGCAGCACAAGGCCGAATTTCTCCGACCGGAACTGTTGTTTCAATACGCAAGACGGGAGAAGGTAAGCCATGAGGTGATGAACAAGCAAAACTCGGACCCGACTCTGTCGAACGCCACGAAAAGCGAACCTTGGGCAAGAACCACAAACCGAGAATTGTACCTCTGGAACCTCCTGTTAAAGGCTGTAGTCGAGAGGATGATTTTTATATACAAAAATTTGCCCTCCACTAACAGATGATACGGACCATGATATGCAAAGATAACCCATCGCACCTGCGTCGAAGGATAGTGCCACGGCTCGAGGATCTCGATGGAGACAGACAGGTCCCTCCTTCCATTTATACCGAGCACTTTGGAGTGGGTGTTATATTTCCAACTTTGGTAGAATAGAATCCGAGTACCACGGGAGTGGTGTGAGGGTTGGGAGACAACAAGCCCGGTTCCACGGTCCGCGCTGTCACAGATCCTGACAGATGACACCGCTGCGAACAGCTCCGTGGTCAATTGGGTAGAGGGGTGACGAAGGGGGGCAAATTGTGTCTCCTACCTAGTCATTCCCAAGTCAAGAAACCGACCAGAAAGCCGCTGATTAAGCCGGCTTGGTGCGTTGAAAGGTGAAAAGGCTATTCGGAGCCCACAAGGTTCCGTCAACTGTTCTGCTGGACCACGGTGAACCGAGAACAACTTGGCGGCCAGAGACAGGAGTGGCATCTGCCCTCCGGGGCACGTTGTCTGGGCCCAGAACAAACTCATAACCACCAAGAGGATCTTCTTTGTCAGTAACATTTCTCTCAACTATGAAATGGGAAAGAGTAGCTAGTCAGAAGGGACGGATTCTTGGGGGTGTATGTTCAACATGGGGAGATCACCTTCGGCTTAGCTACCAACATGACAAGCACTCAATGTCGAGAGTAAGTTGCTCTACGGTATCTCTTCGCGTTGGGCAGGTAGATGACTGTGAGCCGTACGGTCGTAGATATGGACGAGTTTGGGGACGGGACTTCGGGCATGGAGGAGATTGACCATCAGCTACTCTCTGCCACCGACAAATCAACTCGTAGTGAACGAAGAACAAAATTGTTTCTATAACAAATAGTCACTTATAACATGCCAGCCACCAAACTCGACTCCCAAATATTCTCATTAACTTGTCATGAAGCACCCGCTTGTGGCGAGTGTACCGCCTAAAGCAACACCGACATACCCGCCCATCCTTCTCCCATATTTGTCTACCCTCTTAGCGCCGATCCAGCTCCCCCTATCCCCCACCCTTTTACCCGTCTTATTCGCTTGTCCACCTAAGCCTCTGGCCGCTAGTTCCCCAAGTACGCCCGGACAGCTCCTTGCAGCCGACCAGCGCCCTCGCCCAGCAGATGGGAAAGGTTCTCAAGGTCGTCGGCGGCAGTGATGCCAAAGCGACGGACAAAGTCCTTTGCGGCGCTCTCGAGATCGCCATAGTCCTCCGTGACAACCTCCTCGCCCTCGGGGCGGCCGAAGTAGGCGTTGCTGGAGATGGACTGCGCGCCCTCGAAACCCTGCAGACGCGATTGGGCCTCGGCCCGGGCGCCCGACTCGAACATGCCCCTGCCGAAGAATTCGTCCGAGGAAATCGCCTTTTGAGTGCCAAACTTCGAACGGGCGTAGTTGTCATTGTCATCTAACAAGGGGCAGAAATGGTTAGCAGGTGGGTGGAGGAGGTGAGATCACCATCGGGGTATCTAGGTTGAGATTAAACATACCCTCGGGGGCCGCCTTAATGGGACCGACAGAACCAAACCCGCCAGCGCTCTTCGCCGCGGCCGCTGGCTTGCCCACCTGCCCAAAACCCAACCGAGCAACACCCATGCCGAGACGTTCAACCTCAGCCGCCGACTTCTCCCGCGCTTGCGCAGAGCCGTAGCTTCCAGTGCTACGCACAGGGGCGACGGGTGTGGGTGAGACGATAGAGGTCTCAGCCTTGGCGGACGACTTGGCCGCCGGGGCTTCCTCCTCAGCGTTGGGGTCGTACCCAAGCTTCTCGATCCGCTCGGCTTCCTCCTTTGCCTTCTTCTCGGCTTCGTCAAAGTCAATCACGACGTCACTGGTAATCTTCTTGGCGCCCAGCTTCGAAGTTGCCTTCTTGGCGCCGAGAATATTGGCTTTGCGCGGACCCGTCGTGTTGGAGCGAAGAGCGGCCGATGTGGTGATACGGCTGGGTGCGGGCTTCGCTGTTTCGCCGTCCGCAGTCTTGGCGAGCGGTGATGCGGAGCGCGAGTTGTCCTTGCTGTTCGCAAGTGGCGACTGAGTACGGCCGATGACTGGGGGGGTGGCCGTTCGCGAGATGGGCGGGCTCAGCTTCTTGACCGCGGGCCTGCTCCATGACGAGAAGAAATCATCCTCATCTTCGGCAGGGGTGCTCCCGCTCTCGGTGCCCACTGCGCCGTCGTCGATGACCACTTCCTCAGGATATCTGGCAGCGGTTCGTTAGTGCTTGCGCCCCGGACATGGGGAACTTGGATCCAACATACTCCTTGGCATCCCGGGCCGCCCTCTTCTTTAGTTCTTCCTTGTACTTCGTGGCTGCGGGAGAGGTGTACTTTGTCTTCGGGTCCTTGCTGTTGAGCGCCGCAGAGCCACCGTTGGACTGGAAAAACTTGGTAGCCGACTCGTTACCGCCCACCTTCATCACCCGCAGCTGATCCCATTGCCATTCTGTTGTTCGTTGTTAGCCCTTGCCGCTAGCACTCAGGGGGCGCAAACTGGGCTGTGGAAAACGCGTGGACGTACGGTCGAGGTTAGTAGACCGAACAAAGGAGATGTGGACGCCAAGGTTGCGGTGGTTCGCGGAGCAGTCGAGGCAGAGGTAGATGCCGAGGGGGACCGATGTCCAAGTTGGGTTCTTCTGGCCGCAGTCGAAGCAAACCTATGGAGCCCACAATTAGTTATCGTCGGCTGTGCATTTGTGGCCTCGAGCCCAGCAGAAACAAGAGAGCGCAGAACCGGAGACGAGGACCAGGGGGGATGTCTTGCTAACCTTGTTGGCTTGCTTCGCCTTCAGCTTCTCAAAAATCTTGAGCGACTGCTGCTTGGATGCGAGGCCACTCATCTTGGCGATCCTTGTTCGTGTTCCTGGTTGCGGCTAAGGGCGGGAGGACGGGCGCGCGCCGTTCGGATGGCGATCGCGGGCAGGGTGAGTCGAAGAGCAGCGGAAGCCTGAGACGAGGCGGAGTGCGGTTGCGATCGTGAACGCCGCCGTTTCAGGAGAAAGGTGCCACATTTTGGTCTCCCGGGAATCCATCCATCCATGTGGCATCAAAATACCCCACTAATCCCGATCTGGCCTAAGTCTTGCCCCACACTCGACCTTCAAGACCCCACCCTGAGAAACTGCCGGCTGGCACCGCTCGCCCTTGTCGCGTGCAACCTCCACCCACCATTGAAGCTTTTTTGCCAGCTCTGCAACCTTCAAGAAATCTAGGAGCTGCGCTTCTCGACGACATCGACTTGCGGAAAGCTGGCTAGCTATGGGTACCGCCAAGCCGCCATGATGAATCGAGTCACCGTCTCGGGACTACGGCTCCCCCTAGCTAGCGCGCTGGTCCCCTATCGATCGCTTGCTCGTTTACCTGCTCACAGCTGCCGAGGCTTTGCGACGCAACACCAGCAGACGACATCCGAAACCCGCCGTCGGTCCGTAACGCCCTTCAACGATAATGGAAACGTTCCCTGGTCCGAACTCTCCGCGAGCGAGAAAACGGGTCGTGCCGCCCAGCAGACTTTCAACTTCGGCATGGTCATCTTGGGGGTGGCATTGACGGTATGCCATACACGGAGTTGATTGGGTTTTTTCTAGGGCAGTCACTGATGCGTCAATGTGACAGGGCGGGGTGGTCTATGTTTTGTACTCGGAAGTGTTTGCCCCGGAAAGCAGGACGAACTATTTCAACCGGGCCGTCGATCGCATCCGAACCGACCCTCGCTGTGTCGAGCTGCTAGGCAGTGGCAAGAAGATTACAGCATATGGCGAGGAAACAAACAACAAGTGGCAAAGAGCCCGGCCCATTGCGTGGGTTTTCACTACCTCAGATGACGCCGGCATGCGGGGGAGCGGCGCGAAAAAAATAGGTGGGACTAACACATGAGCCTTCCAGGTCAACAAAAAGTAAAGATGGGCATGGGCTTGAACATATGATGATCGAATTCAATGTGAGTGGTGGCCACGGCTGTGATTTAGTCAACGTTCAAAAGAGGCTGACATCCCAATCAGGTCCAAGGGCCGAAAGGCACAGGGCGAGTTGGGATACACCTAGTTAAACGTCCCAGTGACGCCGAGTATGAGTATAAATACTTTTTCATCGATATTAAGGGCCACGAAAGGATATATCTGGAAAATGCAGATGCGTCCAAGGCAAAAGACGCCCTGGCCAAGGGCTTCAAGATGTTTGGTGTCAAGTGGAGCTAGTCAGTCAACGATTACTTCCGACCCATGGTTCACATGGGTCCTTGTAAGACCATGTACAATTATCGTCAGAGCGGTGGTGTAGTTACCGCCTAGGTTTCAAGCGAAAGTGCCACCTTTGGGTATTATTGTGCCAAACTCGGCTCCTAGTATACAATGTTGATGCTACAAACCCTTCACTCCTGGGCCCCTCGATGGCGTGTCCCTGATACCACGTGAAAGCTTGGCCTCATACCACCTAATACCGCAACGCAAAGTAAAACCGCCAGCCAATCCGTTCGCCGTATATAATGAAATTCAGTGGCCCTCGTCGCCCTCCATTTTAGCGATCCACTTGTTCATTTGGCCGAACTTATCCTCGAACGATTTCTGCAGCTTCTCGCACGCCGTCCACATGGGGTCCTGCTCGCGCCAGTACGTGTAGCAGTTGGTGAAGATCTGGTTCATGTCGGCCAGGAACTCGTTCTCGTCAGTGTACTCACGACCGTCCATCTTAGCCTTCATCGTCATCAGGTCCATTGGCTTCTTGACCACGTTCAAATAGTCAGGCACGCCGTCGCGCTCCGGATCAACGGGGTCTTTGAAGGGGCCAACGACCCGCGTCCAGAAGCCTGTATCGAGGAAATTGCGGGTTAGCTTTCTATTCCTTATTCGTGAACTCTGGGGAAGGTAGAGGGAGAAAATACCTGGGCCTGAGAGCATCCTCGAAAGGAGATCAGCACAAAAGTTAAGTTTCTGGTTGGCAGAAAAGTTTTGCGCGGCACTCAGAGCTGCGCTAGCCCGGCGCTTAGACCCGGGCTTCGGCCCCGGCTTGGATCCCGGCAACGATGCCCTCGGCCCCGGCTTCCTACCAAGTTGGCCAATAGGTGCAACGACGCCACCGGTGCTGATACCAGCCTCGGACGTGCGGCGCTTCTTCGCGGGACGGTCGGGCTCGGCCAAATCATGCGGCACGGAGCGACGCTGAGAAGTAGGAACGGTAGAATCCCCGTCGAGCTGAAGCGGCGGCAGGTTTAGTGAGCTCATGGCCACAACCAGCTCGCTCAGCACCTCCTGTGGCAGCGATCGAGCAAACTCGGCTCGCGTCTCGCTGGACCTCATGTACTCTGCCGTCCATGTGAGGAGAAGCCTGCGGATGGACGAGCCTTCTGGTGTCTCCTTCCAGACCTGTACTAGCAGCGGAGTGGCGGGAATGTGTTGGGTCACGCGGCGGCACTCAATCATAGCCTCAAGTGCTGCATCGCAGAGACCGTCAATTCCCAGATCGTGCCCCAGCTTCCAGACGCCGATGAGGATATCGTAACTAGGGAGCTTATCGAGCGCCGGAAACACGGTTCCGGTGTAGAGGAAGTTCTGCGCGTAGGCGAAAACCTCGACAGACGTATTCGGTAGTCTCACGAGGTTCTCTAGCCCTTCGTCTGGGGTTTCGTCGAAGTGCTTCTTGTAAAATGTCGATCTGGAACACAAAAAGTCCTTCTGAATGCCGAAAGGCGTCTCGTCCGGGCCAACTAGGGCAATGACGAAAATGGGATGAGGTTGTCTGTTGTTGTGAGTTTTCATCAATGTGCAACAGACAGAGTCGGACTTACAGCCAAGAGAAAGGTTGAGATGGCTCCACGGTGCTAGGGACTTCAGCGCCAGCATCGTCAAGCTTGTCGGTCTTGCTGGCTACGTTGGCGTCGGTCTGCCCGTTTGCTTGATGCGTCGCCTCATCAGACATCTTGCCTATTTACATGTAAGCTCTGGAAACGTCGTGGTTGACATACAATTCGACGTGAAGAATGAGGGACGTGCAACAAAGCGATGAATATAATGATGAAAAGCTTGTTGGCGGAACTATGCTTCTTCGGACGACCAGGTCTGACAGAATTCGGTGAAATGTAGGGGATCAGATTGATGGAATAGCATAATCTTACCAATTGATTGAGAAGAAATGGCTGATATTCTATACAAGGGACCTTAAGTTCTTGGTGGTAATGGTCTCTAATTGTCGTGTTGCAGTCCTCACAGTTCGCAGTTCGCGTTGAGGTTTTCGCTCACGCCAATTTCAGAACGGAAGGCGGCACACGGTCCCCAAATATCGTAAATGAGAGCCCTATAACGAAAGAAAAGGTACCGTTCAAAGAAATGCGGATATTAGGGCGAATTCGCGATGTGTCGTGAACGCACGAGTGAACGGCAAGATGAAATCTGAACGCACTGAAATTGGCGACTCGTCAGATCCGGCCATGGCGTTGAGAATCCGGGAAATGAATGCCCCGAACAGGGTATCACAGTGCGAACAGTGCCCCGGCGCCGCAGTTAGGGTGAAGGTCCCGGCCCCCCGCACCGTGCCCATTTGTAAATAACGCACGGTTCGGCACGGTTCGTTTTAGCCCAGTGGAACAACATTCCGTTACGAATACAATGTTTACAATGACACTGGTTCAACTGGCAAGACTCGGCACCTTTCCTGACCCGGTTCTCATGAAAGGGAGCCAATCGCGGGAGCAATTGACGATGTGTATTTGCGGCATTCTAGAAAGAGGAAGAGGGTTTTCGGCCTCGAGGAATAAATGCGATAGGCAATGCTTGGTGTGAAACATCAAAAAAAGGCCAGGGCAGTTGGATTGCTTTCTCAATGAGTTTGGGTAGCTGCTAAACGGGCAAGACCAAACAGACGCTTATCTTATCCGTACTTTCAGGACTTCAGAGTCTGAATGATAACCAGGAGAGCCAAAATTCGAAGTCTATTTTAGGGCACCGCCATAGGGGTAATTGGTAGGATAGGTATTGAGGGGATACGCTTCGGTTATACCATGGGTCTCAGCGAACTGATGGCAGTGGAAATAAAAGACATGAAGGCGTCGAGAATCTCTCTAGGGTGCTGACATCATGTCGGCAATCCTTCTTCTGTTACTATGTCCGACAAGCGTGGTAACAGTCGGTCCGAAGCAATTGCTCTAAATCCCCGAACTAAACCTTGCGGTGGCATCAATTGCCTTTCGCGCCAAGAAAGGGGAGTTGTTGTTTTGGCTCTCGAGCAAAGTTCCCGGTAAAACACCCGACCTAATCAACAGCCGCAGCACCTTCCAATGCAATTCAACATTAACGCAATAGATATCTTAGCTTCAGGAATAGTTAACACCATTTACAGGCCACCAAATCGGAAGTTAAAGGTTCCTCGAAGCCTAAAGATTGCAAGCCGCACTGTCAAAGTCGGGTCCATCACCCGAGACGGTAATCAACAGACAAATTAACTCCATCCTCGGCCGCGTTTCATCGCGTGAACGACCTGCATACACCACCGGCAACAACCGCCAGGCCCACCTTCAATGCCTCGGTGCATCTACCTCTGCCGTTACAGCGAGAGGCCGTAATTGGTATCATTATACACCCACCCGCATTGCTACGTACGGATACGCGAATGCGGGTGGTAGCGAGCCGGAGTTTTCGGTGTGCAGTCTAGGCCACGGCCTGGAAACCCTCTCCCCCCCATGCCGGAAGCTGGGCGGGACGCCTTACAGCCAAGGGCGCATCAAAGTACCTTGATGGTCTGCGATGCACACGGCACATCTTGA